>NC_136910.1:13387643-13699589 GCF_949606895.1 Notothenia rossii
AGTCCCACCCATACTGGGATAATTACAAGGCCAGGAGGAGCACACAGAGGGCTGGGATCGGACTGTTGTGGTTGAAAATGAGAGTAGCAGCTGTGAGCTACAGGCGCTAGGTGTCCCTGGCTTGTGTACAGCATCACATCGACGTGGACAAAACCGGGTCCACGCTCAAACAACACAGCCATTGTGCGGCAGGCACCTCAGCAGTCACCTTGGCTTTGCGCAGACAGGATGTCCAGTAATCAATCCCTCAGGGAGAGTTTCTCCAGGTGGTACTACACATTCTGCAGCCACGGAGCAGGGATTCAGAGGGATTTGAGTGGGCAGAGCTCTTTCAGACACAGCAAGCTTGTGGCTTACGAGTGGAACTAAAGAGTGTTGACCCCTCGTTTGTTTCAAACTGCTCTTTTATTCCTGGAACTTTACTCTCCCTTAATAACGCAATTTCATCCATAGGTCTTCCATGAACTGATCCTCCTTGCCAGATCTGAAGTGCTTATCAGAGAGCACTACACACCAAGGACTGATGACTACACTTTTGCAGCCACTTCACAATTATAATCAGTCAAGGTCATTCAAATTAGACATTTCTCCCTGCCAAAGACATTTGGTCATAGAATGTGTATATTATATCCCAATTAAATAAACACATAATTTCATTTCAGCAGCTTGGAGCTCCTGGTGCTTGTTTCCATGACTGGCTTGCATACTCAACTTTCTAATTGGTCTAGTGCAGCTAATCAGACCACCATGCAGGGTCCAAATGGTAACTGTTACAGAGTGAAACCAGCACCCTGTGAAAATCTGACTTGAGGGATTTGGTCCCATTAAGCAGATTATGGTGGTAGGAGCTGGTGGAACCCGTAATGAATGAGCTGAGATTTATTTGTTCACCTCTCATCAGTAATCCATACACAGCCGGAGAGAGCAGTGTAGCAAGGTCTGATCTCAGACAGCTATAAGAGGAAAGAAAACCTCCATAGGTAGAAGATCACCAAAATAAGCAGCATTTTTACATCAAGAAGGGATATTTATAGAGCTGCAACAGTTTTGAGAACAGATTAATTGTGTCAGTCATTTTTTCTGCAGCTTTTCTTGCTTTATTTTATGTAAAAAGTTATTTGAATATCTATGAAGTTTGGATTGAAAGGAACGTTTGGATGGTTAGTTGCTGGCCTGGATATTTCATGTTGGGAATAGGCATAAACAAAAAGTCATTGGTGAGAGTTTGATCAGTATCTTATACAAACACCACAATAGACTTACTATATTCATGAGAGTGAGAACGTAATTCTGCACGTGCTCCTTGCCGTGGAAACGCACCACCGAGTCGTCCACGGCCAGCAGCACCTCGATGTTGTAGTCGTCTTTCTTCGCATGCCTCCTCTTTCGCTCGGACTCAGACAGTTTATGTTCGACGAGATCCAGAGCCACAGGAAGGTCTGCAATCCCGAAGTCTGTCACTGAAAAATATGAGCAGCACATAAACAAGTCAGTGAACAGACTTTTGGAATCCGAGGCATTTGTGATACGTCTACTCTAACTTCAGCTTCTGTGGTGTGATTTATGTCCGTGAATAAAACAAACTTCTGTGTTTGAGTCTCAGGATGCGCAGGAGGAATCCTTTGGCATTATCTACAGGCCTGAGGACTTTATATTTTCTAAATCACTTGATCTCTAGTCAAAATACTCCCCTCAGACTCGTAAATCGTTGGCCTACAGAGTGATAAGTGTATTTCCTCAAAGCCCCACATTAAGCCTAACTATAATATGAGCATTCATAGCACCAATCCCAGCTGAGTCGCACCAATTCCAAACAATATTAATCCATGTCATAAAGCACTTCAGCTGTTTTTTCTGTCCTTGTGATATCCATGCACACAGTATGCTGTCTGTAATGGCTGTGTGAGTTGAAACGCTCGTCAGAGAAACAAGGAAATGTGTGAACTTGGATTTCACAGATTCATGATGGGGCAGAAAGTGTGAGATGGCCAAGATCTCTGGAGATTAAGTGTCAATAACATCAGATGGGAAAAGTAATAAGTGAGATGCAATGATCCACAGGTTCAACATATATTCGTCAATCTGAAAACTGTCTATTATGTGAGAAACATACCATAGGGGCTATAAATAGAATTTTCTTTGGAAGATATTCATTAAAAAAGCCACATCTCTGAAGCAATATTATGTAGAAATTCGCATTATGGATGGCCTCTTGGCAAACAATAATCAAACCGTTACATTCCTCGGTAACACTCTGAAATTGTATTCCAAATTAAAATAATGTGTCAACCCAGTGAACTTGGCTCATGAATCTTAAAGGCTTGTGATGTTGCTTGGAGCTATACATTATTATAATCTATAAGACATTTTTAGTTCAAGCCTGCCAGATGCAAATAGAGTCATGAAACATTATCTTATGCAAATATTTTCAGAAGCAATTTATTCTAAATAACTAAAAGGTGAACAGATACATGCAAATGAAAGAGCAACACTTGTATACCAGTTGTAGAAGAGTTCAACAACTGAAAAACTGTTTTTTAAAAGCTTTAAACAAAATAATTATTTCCAGAGCAGTTAAGCTAAGTAATACCACACAATTTAGCATGGAGAGAGAAAAGTCAAATGAGAGCTCACTTGAGACATTGGCTTTTTAAGCAGGACAAGAATCTGGCAAATAAAACATGTGTAAAAAAAGATTTCATAACAGTGTGAAATGCTACAAACAGCAGCCATCAATGCTTTCTCCCATTAATAACAATGGGCAGAGATGGCGGGCGACTGAAAGTGCTTTGCGCAGGTACAGAAGGTGTCATGGAAAAGGTTAAAATGGCAGCAACTTTCTAGCTAATGGTGCTAATGGTGGCTCGCTGGTCTTCCCACATGCCCTACCCCGGAACCTGCGGTCTTCAGACTCTGGCTCCCTGCACCAACCTGTGAACCTTTGGGGATAGAGCCTTCAGTATGGCAGCCCCCACTCTCTGGAACGATCCACAACATCCCCACACTTGACGCCTTCAAAAGGGCCCTCAAGTCCCATCTGTCTGCCAAGGACTTTGGCCCCTAATCTATTTGTTGTTTTGTCTGTCGAAACTGTTCGTCTGACTGCCTTTTGTTTTTTTATGTTTGTTATGTTTGTTTATACTCCTGTTCTTCCTTGTAAGGCCACCTTGGGTGTTATGAAAGGTGCTATAGAAATCCAAGTTATTATTATTATTATTATATATGCAAATTCATACATTTATAGAATAATGCAGTCTATACATTTATAATGAAAAGCATTTCACGGGAGTGGTAAAATAGAATTAGATTTAGAAAAATGTGAAAGAGTGACTTGTTTAAAATTGAGCTCAAAGAGGAAAATGAAAAGACGCTGGGAGACTGAATGAATCAGTGAGTGAGACTTATCCTCCAGATGCTCAAGCTATTGTTGTACAAAGGAAGGAATAGAAAAGGAATTCATGATGGAATCGGGTTGGGTCTCTCTCATTGGCTCCCCTATCCTCCCCTGTCCCCACTACTACCACTGGAGCCCAGAATTCCTCACTTTACCAGCTGGTTTTAGGAGCACTACATCTGCCTAATAAATACATAGAAGTCATAGGAGTTTAAAAGCTGCAGAGTTTAAGGACAGTCCCAAAAGTTGGGTTAAGTGACCAAATCAGTTTGCAACTTCCTGAAAATGCAAATAATGTGATCTTGCTTTTCTGATTAAAGTGCAATTGTACACACTTTCATTTACTTAACTTCAGAAGATAAATAAATCAACAGGCACCAGAATACCTTCTTTCTTTTCAATTTTACATTTATTGTTTATTTTTTGACCCTTTACCTGGTTGTTATGGGGATGGTGTTACCAATCGTTTGCCTGTTTATGAAACTACCACACATGAAGCTAGCATATATTTTGAATTGGGTCCTTTACTTTGTGGGAAATTGTTAAAATTAGCATAATGGTTTGTGAGTTATGGCCATACATGTATGTTGTGAGGTCGCAGTGACCTTTGACCACCACATTCAAGGAATGTATCTAAGGGTGGATGTTTATGCCAAACTTGAAGAAAATGTCTTGCAGGTGTTATTTAGATGCCGTGTTTACAATAATTAGACACCGATGTCTGTACGGTCAGACAACCCAGAAAACATAATGCATCAAAAAAGGAAGGCAAAGTAAAGGAGCCAGGATAGTTTAAGTTTGGGTATCATTGCTACATTTAAAATACTTGATTTTCACTAAATTGGTTTTAGGATTATGCTAATAGAATTGTGTATCATATGGAAATGAACTAAAACCAATGGCTGCCTGAATCAGCAGGTAAGAAACACATTCAAAGTTAGCTGTTATTGAATGGGCTAAAACCACTGGGGCTTGAAATGCAGGTAAACCACTTAAAAGAATGGTGTTTTATTCTATTCTCCGGTGTGCAACCAAATCAACAGTGAGCCTCCGCTGTGCTTACACGTGTGCACCTACTCACACGTGCACACCCACATGCTCCCAGACAGTCAAATCACACACAGGCGCACACAGTGCTTTCTGTTTCCACTGACGTCAGGCCTTCCCTTCGCCTACCTTCATTGTGAAGGTCCTCCCTCCGAGGGCCCGTCTCCCGTTTGATGGCGGACCTGCGGTAAACCACATGGACCCGCCCCTTCACTTCCACGTCCTGTTGGCCTTTCTCGAGGGGCTCGATGAAAAACTCCCCATTATCAGTCCGGATCAGACCTGCCTGGAAAAAGAGGTTTTCAAATTAGTGCTCCCTTCTTTCTTCAAACGGACGGTAATTTCCCTGGAGCCAGTAATTACAGTGTGTCTGATCAATTCAAAGATTTTGAGAAGGGCTGGATATGGGCAATGACGCAGGTAGACACAATTTGGGGCCCTCCACCAACGAGACCTTTGCAAAGATTTTTCGAGTGTCACCATGATTTCACACTGCAACAGATGATGAGTGGCAATATCTCCATTCTGCTGTACGTTCCCATCTGCTTTATGTTGTTTGTTTGTTCAAACAATTCAAAGCTCAGCTGGAGCTCCGACAACGCTGCATTCAAGTTTTACAATTTATTTGAAGTGCTATCTTCCTCTCAACTGGCCTGATGTGCAATTTCTTACAACTCTTCTTTCAACCCCCCCAACAGACAACAACCGTGATCGTTCTGTTTCCATTCAAATGTAAGTATACAGCCAGGACAATGTACATAGGGTCCTTATTCAAAGCTCAACATTCTTTTATAAGCACCGAATTATGGGTTGGGATAAAATAGTCATGCCTGCGTCTTCTGCGGTGGATTTCTCCCCGGCTGCTTGTTGAATGTCATTGATAAATGGCTGCTAAGGGAGAATACCCTGCTCTTTCATTCAGAGGGACAGCCGTCATGAGTTGACATTTAAAGATGATTCACAAAAGGACAGTAGTTATGCTGTAATGACACCACATGCTTTGACACTTTAAATCCCATGTGACAAAGGGATAAGAAAAAAGGGATTTCTTTGCAGGATGCTTTTTTTCATAAACTGCTCTTTCCCTGTATCCTCCTTTAGAGTATCTGATCAGTGATAAAGCTCTGTGTTAAGTGGCATGGTCAGAACACTTTAAGAGAAGGCAAACATTTGGATGCACTCCATAAAGTAAACATCCTCTTTGTTGTATACCTGTGACTGAACTGAAGATAAATATTGAAATGGACTCATAGGGAAGTCATCATCCAGCTCTGCTTTGAACGACGTAAACACAACCTTTGAAGAGCCATACATATACACATGTCATTAAATCACATATTGTTCCAAAATAACCATTACGTCACATCATTACCTTTCTCTCACAGTTATTTCTGTCTATACAATAATCAAATTTGTTGATGTTGATTACCTCATCCGCTAGTTTGCAAGTCACCTAATGGGTGACATTTCACTGAGAATCACTTATTTTGAACACTGCCCCAAACCAAAAAAAAGAGGTGGCAGCCATTTATATTTTTTAATAGCAATGTATCAAATTGCAATGTGGAAGGGGTTGCTTATAGTAATGGACCTACGGAGAATTATCACCTGTATTAGCAGCACCAAACTGCAGCTTTCCAATATAAAAAATGTTGGTCGCTGGGAGGTGTGTTCATGTGTTTCAGGCGGTGGGAAATTCATGGTTCCTTCTGTCAATATGCCGCAGGCTCAGTACTTTATTTACTGATTGGCCGCATGTGTTCTATGGCCATAATTTGCTGCTAAAAGTATATCCGGGTATTTTGATTACCCAGATGTTGCAGTTTGTTGTGCTCAGAGTGGCCGACACAGCTTTCCATAGACAATGCATGGCAGCCAGCCACACTGCTGTGATTTGCTGTTAAAGATGGTTTCAAGTTATTGTTCAGCTTTCAGGCATGCAACATTACTCTTTAAGTTCACTAATACTGCTTACTCCGCCGCTTGTGTTGTATGCTGAAAATGCTTTTTAGTGTTTAGATCCCCTGTGCCTACCTGCTCATCACTAAACTAAATATTTAGCTAACATAGTCAAGCATATAGCAGCTGAGGACAAAAACAGGTAAGTGGACTTTCACTCTTCAGGTGGCCAGAGACAGGACTCCACATAAATCATTCATAATGTTGCTCCTTAACATGTTGAATGTGTAAGTATCAGCTTTTGTGGACAGAAAAAGCTACAAGGTTTCATGATTGTACACCTAACTTGCTTACATAAGTGAGAGTGCGAGTGGGATGCTAAAAGACGGCCTTCTTTGCAGTGTTGTTAAAATATCATACGTTCAACCAAGATGAGAGTTAACCAAAGGGTTTTGTCGTTTACCAAAAACAATCTTGGCTCATTTTTAAAACCTTTATGTGGATTTCATATCGGACAATTTTGTAAAAAGATTTTACTTTGATCCATTATGTGTCCTCATTTCGCCTTTGGGTCATGAGAGGATAGAGACTGTCCCTGCTCAAATTGTGCAACAAAATATCTTAACATCCGTCCAGAGAACATTGTTCCCTCATGTTTCCTGCACACTATACCAAGAGCTTAGTCCAATAGAAAAATAAATAAATACAAAAGATTTTAAAGTTACAGTTTATAATTGTTAATTAGGCAAGAGCACACATCCCAAGTGTGACCAAGGCAAGGCATAAACTCTGTTACATTCTCTAATGAACAAATAAGTAGCTGACGTATTTCTTCTCTCTGTTTCCAATGTTGTTTCCATTAAGCTTTATAAGTAAACTGTTCTTCCTGAGTACACTGTACAGTGCAGTTTATTTCATTTCACATATTCCTAAGAAAAAGATAAATCTATGCAGCCTATCATTATACTCATACAGCAGGCACACCAACAAGACGTTGGCAACACTGTGTGTATTTACAGCTGCAAAAAGAAATCTAAATACAGTGCAGTAAATAGAACATTGTGTCTAAAAAAACCACCCTTCAAAATCCTCGGCATGCTGTTGCTCGGCACTAACAACCCCAACGCTGTAAACTCTTTAAGTTTGGAAATTTGACAGTGAGGGCAAAGAGGAGTGAAAGAATCTGTCCAGCCCCTGACCAGGAAATGCCAAGTAAGACATGCTCGAATACTTCCTCTGTGGTCTCTTATTTCAGCAGAGGGTGGAAAGAGAAGCCGGGTCTGTGAGGGGAGAGAGCAGCAGCATCTGGAAGGGCCTACAGAGGAACCAAATGTAAACATGTGTACATTGCATGCTGAAGGCTGGGGTCTGAGAGGGTGTAGGTTTGCTGTCAGAAGTTACAAGGGGACGAAAAACTATTGGGTTTTCAGTTAATGTCTTTGTGGCTTCATTCCACTGGAAATTAAGATATGGAAAGGATTTGGAAATCGGAAAACTGGCCTCTTTTTTGAGTTTCTTATCACTCTAAACTATTCTTATATAAATAAGAATAGCATCTTTAGTTTTAAATAGAATATTCATCTTAAAACTTCGCAATTGGGGTATTTTCAGCCCTCAGCAGTGTTACAAACAGGTATTGATTTATAAAGACAACACAAGACAGGCAGCGTTAAGGGAAGGGCCTAGCACATAAAGAACAGTAACTCTGGATTCTGCTATTAGGGATATTCACAAGTCATTCAACCATTCAATCAGTTTAGCAAGCCTATGTGTAGCCTGGGAGGCGAAACCCAGGGAAGCAAAAGTAACCAAGGCAGCAGAAGGCATGTACATAAACATATCTGTATTTTTTGGGATGTAATGCAAGTTGATGGGTCATTAACACCGTACTTAGTCTTTGTCAGATTACATCCTGCATCTACGCCTCACCGGTGCCTTGAGTCATAAATAACAAAAGTCAAAGCCGAAATCTCCCTTCACATCACACGGAATTAATTAAAAAACATTTTTGGGATTCAGTGCTACCAATTAGCAGGTGCAAAACAGACCTCCTAATCACCCACCACAAAACATTTAATTTTCAGTTTCAGATTGCACACTGTGATGCACACATACAGAATGATTAGCTTTTCTAGGAAAAAAGAAGTGAAGCGATGCATACGTCATCCGGTTGCTCCATGTGATGTCAGACACCTGGGATTATTAGAAGATTTGCAACTTTGGTGGAGAAAATATTTTCCCTAAAAGAAACTTGAGGCAGTGAAGCATCCTGCAATTTGACTGACAACACACCAAAAGCAAGTAAAGCTAACTCTCAAGCTCACCGGGGCACTACATTGCACACATCAGTAAGAGCATCTTTGAAGATGTAATTTCAGAGAGACTTCTTTCAGCTGTGCAAAATAGCAGTTGGAGTCTGACACCTGCTCAGAGCAGCATGCACACTGAAGCAAGTAAAAAATGAGGCGAAAGCTGTGCCGTGTGTAAAAAAGTTGCTGCTGTTAATGTGTCTATTTAAAATAAATGTGTTGGCATGAATGTGCTTACAGACAAAGCTTTGGTTTCAGATGAGCGAACACAGAGTAGTTGAAAAAAGAACATTTACAATGAATGTAAGTAAAACAAACCGGTACCACTTTACAATAAGACTACCCTTATAAAGGGTTGACGAATAGTTTGTAATTCATTTATTAATTAGGTTGTGAACACTTTATAAATCATTAATAAGCTTTTATAAGACATGAGATAAACAGGGCAACTGTGACCGGTTGCCTGCCAAATAGTGAGCCCACATTGATCTGTACTGCTAAGTCTTATATTGGCTACCTAGCTTACTTCGTCTTCTTCATCAGCCAGCATCCTTGGTATCTGTTGCTCACTGAGTTGATTCTCGCTAAGTAGCCAATATAAGGCTTAGTCATCTTGCCAAATAGTGAGCCTGTGTTGATGTATGAAAACTATGTTGGATTGGTTTATAAATGGTTCTTAATAATTAATAAAGTGTTTACAACCTAATTCATAACCTAATTATAAACCCTTTTTGAATCCTTTCTAAGGGAAGTCTTATTGTAAAGTGGTACCAACAAACCAACCTACGATTTATTTTCAATCTAAAAAACCTAGTTTGTACTACCGTCATAAAGGCCTGAGTAGTGTCACAGGTGTTCATTTCTGACTGAATACAGCCTAACAACCTGTGTTTAGCCTGGAAGGCTTGTTTCTTTCAGCCTATAGTGATATTCAAAGGCGTCTCAGAGGTGTGAGTCAACATGTTTTACCAATTCAGTTCTTCTGTCATCTACACTGTGGTTTCTGAAACAGATTGCTCATACACTCAAAAGCACAAATGGGAACCATGCCAGCCAATAATTTGTGATTGATCCGGCTATGTATAGGCCCAAAGTACTGTAGGTCTTATTCTGCGCCCTAGGCTTACTCCCACAATGTGATATTTCCATCTGCTTGTTTGCTGCTCACTTCCTGCAGAAGCACCTCCACTTCAGAAATATTTAAGTGCCTCTTTAGACTTTGGTTTGTGCCTTCTTGACGTAATGCTCTTAATGTTTCTTCTATCTAGTGTGCACACTGCCCTTCAATCTCATGTATTTTTTGCCGGCAAATACAAGGTCAATAAGATTCACCATTATAAGAGTTTTTTTTTTTAAAAAGCCATCACTAGAAAAACGCAGTCATAAAAACACTGCTAGTGTTAAATTGGTGTGATTTAAAGCAGATACCCCGTAAGGTGCATTAACGACAAACACAATATATAAATGGAACAAGTCCCTCAGGCCCTGCTTGAGCTGCAACGTGCAAGGAAATCAAAGTCCAGCCGTCATTCCAGGAGCTTAACCTGTAATTTGTGGCACATTGTTCAGCAACATGTAATTTCGGTTCCAGGCACGCTCTTTGTTGATCCCAAAGCGAGACACAGAGAGGGAGAGAGTACAGGTAATCCACTTTCATGCATTGAGATCCAGGTATGAATGCTAACGTCACACAGTTATCTGTACAAATTGAAGTCACAAAATCAATGCGAAATCTGACCTTAATCCAATATTCATAAAACAGCCGGGGTTACAGTGATGCTGTGTTATAACCAAGAGGATCAGTAAACCAGGAGGTAATCAATGCTGAGTGGTGCTGGACACAGAGTCGCGGGTTTGAAATAATCGTATGAGACAGCTTGCGTGGACAGAGGATTACTACTTGGTTCCTTTTCATCAGCTTTCACATCTCACTGTGCAAGGCCACAAAGGGCAAGCATAGCTGGTGATCACGGCAAGGATTATGAAGAGATAATTTGGCTTATAATTATCGTCACTCATCTGCATGAGACTAATATCAAAGGTTAGAAAAATATAATAATTTTGCCATTCCATTGAATTACTTGAAAGAAGTCGAAAATTACATGGCTGCGGTTAATTGGTTTTCAAAGAAAAGCTAGTCTGTTTAAAAGGAAAATTAATGTTATTATTATTATGAGGAGAGGGATTAGGGGGAGGAATGGGAGGAGGGAGGCAGTGTAGCAGCAGCAATGGGAGTATTATTATTACAAGAATAGGTTGTTGTAGCATTAGTAGAAGTACACTCAAAGCAACTTTAACTGACCTCGAAGCAGGCCGCTGTGTCTGTAAATGCTTTGGCTAAACTTGGTGTATGACTGTGTTGTGATTGTGTGTTTTTTTTAATTGTTTGTAACTGTAAAACTGTCTGAAACTGTGCTGTTACCATTCTTGGGCCAGGACTCTCTTGAAAAAGAGATTTTTAATCTCAATGAGACCTATCCTGGTTAAATAAAGGTTAAATAAAATAAAAATACAATGACACTAGAAGAAGTGGTAGTAGTGCTAGAAGAAGAATGAACAGTTGTAGCCGTAAAACAGAAGTAGTAGAAGTACTAGTAATAATGTCTAGAAGTAATGGTCATATAATACATAGTCAGATCTCAATCTCCCATATTTTTTACACATTTTAACACCTTTTTATTTTTGGCTATCACTAAGTTTCGGTCTGGCCTTGCACCTCGTCCTCCTCAGTGAGTGAGCGACAAAGAAAACCTTAAGAAAAATAAATGCTTGAGCTATTTCAGTCTTCCTGGAAAGACGAATTCTCCCTTTCTTTCTTGCATCAATTAGTAGTAGTATTGGTAGAAGTAGCAGCAGTAGTAAATGTAGTGGAAGTAATGAAGGTTGTCATTGTGTCGCGCATAAATAACATTTTCCCCAGCCTCCAACAGGCTTACAACACCATTATTTCAAAAAAGAGACCAAAACAAGATTAACAACATTCAAATAATAAATCCTCCTGACATTTTAAGCTTTAAAAAAAAGTAGTCCAAATAATGAACAATAAAATAACCATTCCATTATGTCATCGTCCTTGAACAAGACAGTAAAAGTAGTTGTTGTAGTAGCAGTAAAGATAGTGTGCTTCTCGTTGTTGGTATTTGTGTGTGTGGGTATTTGCAGGTATCCTGTATCACAGTATGTATTTCAATAAGCACACACACTAACACATGTTCAGACAGACATGCGGTAACTGCTACAAATAGGGATTGGACTTAGAGGAAATAAATCACATAACTGGCTGAGTCGTTGGGCTTCCACTGATGGAGCTCCTAATTTAGTGCCTTTACCTTGGTGCCAGCGGAGAACTGGAACACCAGAGGATACTGGAATACTGGACTGGGACCAGAAATTCTGCAAACATGCATGAATAGAACAATTTATGAAAGCACTTTCCGTCTCCAATTGGATGGAAAACTGCCCTACCACCACCCCGAAAAAAGTAAGCCTGCTGACTGTTGCTAGGTGTCTCTCTCTCTTTTTAACTGATGGACACAGAAATAGCGCTCTTCCGACTGCGGTCATCCGGCACTCGTGTTTCCATCACACATGTAATTCAATCAGCCCGTCATCTGCGCTAATACGAGCAGCACCGGTATAATCATAGCCATCACTCATCGCTACACAACAATAGTTCATGCTCGCCTGGCGTGCACAGCTGTTGCGATCTAACTGGAGTTACAGTCGGAGGGGAAGATAGCGCAGACGCTGACTTGTTGGTCAATCAAACACAAACTGTATGAGAGTACATCTGAAAGTGTTTTGTTTTGGTGCTATTTTTCATTCACTTTATCTGCAAACTCAGCTGACAGTCTGGTAATGCTGTGAGGCTAAATAAGTCCAGACGATACCAGATTAATTTGCAGCTTTACTGTATGACTGTCTTATCTGTCATGAGCTTGGAATACCATAAATCTTGCACCTCCTGGCACATGGCAAGAAAACGTAATCTGTTAACGATGATGTCATGCCTGGCTATACGTGATTCATCTTGGTGAAAATGTCCACAGATTAGAGCACACACTGATAACAAACCTTATCATGTAATATAAAGAAGTATTGAAATAGTTGCTAGAATCGCAGGGTTAGGCATTGTGACTGCTTGTGTGTTCTTCAACCGTGAGCACTTTATTTCCAGGAATGAGAAAAAGAAATTCTAGGAAACTGTGATATGCATCTTTTTCAATACAGCATGTGTGTGTTCTCTTAAAGGAAACACATCAAACATTTTGAAGATGAATTGCTGTTGGCACGTAAAGATCTAGGCACAGTTTATCTAAGCGATTTGTCCCGTATGTGGTGACCTCACTGCATGCTCTTTCTCCTTCCAAACCACTTCTTTCATCAAAACTCCTTCAAGTCTCTCGACATCAAGCAGGCACCGCAAACTCTGTTCATCTCCAAATGCCTCCAGAACACGCCTGCATGCACAGACATGTTTATGTTGTTTTGATGCATGGAGACTATTCATTCTAATCACAAAAAAAGAAAAACATATTTTTCCAAATGCAGTATCTGTCTATGTATTACTGCTGCCATCCCACACATGAAGGCTGACATGTCCTGATTCTAAAAGCTTTGACAATTGACATCTGAAAAGGCACAATTACCGACAAACTGAATAGAAACTCAGACCTCAATGTCACCAATATTAATTGGAAAATATTTAATTTACAGAAAGGAATAAGATAAAATCCAATCAAACTATACGAGTCAAAACACACTGAGGGCCATGAGGGAGCAAAACTCCAGAAATGCTTCAGAGGAAGAACATACCTTATCTTATCTACAAATGTATAGAAAAGGATCTCAGACTTTGGTCTTATCTGTAGTCCACATTTTTTTAGACCCTTGACTGTATCATGATGCTGTTTCCACATTTGTCCCAGATGTACAATATGCTAAGTTAACATTGAAGAAAAGGGCCATATATGTTATCTGGGATTTACCTTCTTTGATTATTTGCTGGTGTTATGTGCCAGGCAGGCTGTACTTATGTGGTTTTCCTTCCCTCCTGTGTTTCTCTCTTCTCCCTGTCTTCTGCACAGCTAATCAGCAGCTGATCGGTATCTGCCTGTGCACCTGAGTCTGATGGCTGATTGGATCCTCTGAGCCTCAGCTGGCCTATCAGCAGCCAGGGCCGACCATAAAGGAGGCACCCAGGAAGTCTTCTCGCTCTCTCTCACCCTGGGCCTGTTGCTGATTTAGGAGCCTGCAATTGACTGCCTTGTTAAGAAAGTCATTCTACTTTGTTTGTTCTAACCTTTGATAAATGTGTGTGTGTTGAGAGGTGGGGTATTTAGGTAAGTCTGGGGTACCCTGTACATTTCTCATCACGTAGGTAACTAATGTTAAGACACACCAGGTTAGCGGATTGTTGCCACCCCTGTATTCTGTTTTGTCCAGTTCTGAGTAGTTTAGTTAGTGAGGGTTTGAGTTTTGGTTTCAAAGGATAGATGTAGAGATAGGCCTGGTTTTGTTTATGCTTAATTTTTTTGTTTGGCACAATCTCCTTTGTCTTCTTCTTCTTCTTCTTCTTCTTCTTCTTCTTCTTCTTCTTCTTCTTCTCCTCCTCACACAAAGAGTATTTCTGTTAAACTTCTGTTCAGTTAGGTTGTTCAAGGAATAAACCTTTTTGTTAACCTGTACGCTGACTCTCATTTGTATTGGTTGTTGTGTGTTATTGTCTCCAGGTCCCCTAGACATTAGTGGGGACGTAACAGCTGATCATTGATCTACTGTCTCCTTGCATCGATATTGTCTTTATTGCCCGAAATCCGGATAAAGGAGGCTTCACGTCAGCCAAAACTATTTTTGTAGGTAAATATGTATGGTATTTTTAACCTGATCTCTTCCAATTCTGAAATCATACATCCATGACAATAAAATGTGCATGTTATGAATTTCTTTCATCAATCATTCATCTTATGACCTGAGTGCTGCATAAAGACCCTCCTCTTTCATTGGTATTTCTAAAAATCTGAATTTATGAGACTGCAGTTTCTGTATGCTGATTGTATTACAAGTACAGTTAAAAGATGTTAGAGATAAAACAATTGTATTGCCAGCCTTGAACCTCACACCATGCTGTTCACATCAAATCGTATGTATATAGAGAAGGTAAACATTACCATGTTCGACTGTTTTCAGAAAACTCAAGGAAATTGTTTGATAGCAGTTGGCTGTGTGAGTATAAAAATACTTCACAATGAAAATGTTTCACTGTTGATTTATTTTAGGTTTAAATACCTTGAATGACAGGTTTGGCTGAATAAAAGGCATACATTTGTCTTGTGTTTGACAGGCACATAAGGTGCATTAAGCGGATTCATCTGAACTTTTTTGTTTTTTAGATCTAGCGATATCTAACACAACCTTTATAATAACGCCTTGTGCAGCATTCTTGCCTTGATTCCTGGAAGGTCACATACTGTCGCCTTTCAATAAACAAACAGTTGCCTTTCAAGAATTCACATTGTTATTACAGAACACGGCAGAACATTTTACGCCACCCACTGTCATTGCATTTAGAAAGAAAGAAATGACTTTGTGACAACGTTTTTTATCTGTGTTGAAACTGAAATTACTGCATGAGGGCGAGAAAATACAGCAATGTCAAAACACAGTACAAGTGTTGAGAGGTCTATTGTTTTCATTGTGTTGTGCTGATGCCACATCAAACGCTTGGCTGTCCTTGCAAATGCATCAGAAAGCATGAAATTGTTGGCTTGTGGAAACTCTATTTGCAAACAATAGACTTCATTCAAATACATCGTTTTTTTTGCCTTGAGATGTCAGAGTGTGTGATAACTTAGAAAAGGACTTCTAACTCAAAGTGTTTATTTCTCATGTACAAAAGCTCCAGGGTCAGAGGGTTATCGTCAACCCCATTCTTAACTTGTCATTTCTGTCAGAAACATAAAGAGAGCTGACTCAGAAAAGCTTAGGAGTAGCCTTGCTTCGGTCAACCTGCCACTTCAAATGTCACGCTCAGGGTTTGAAAGTTCACTCTAATTTGGCCGACTGCAAACATCCATTAGCGGCTCTGCTCTGTCCCATCAGCGACAGTGAGCACAAAAGGTGACAAATACATAGATTGGTGGGTATGGTGGGGACATGCAATGCTCTGGAAGACGAAGTGAGCTGGAATTGTGTCAAATAATTTGGAATTGATTTCAATTCAGGCTAAATAAAGAGCCTCAAAAGCCATTTGGTATACAGGTCAACAAAATATTAAACTCCAAGCTCTTCAGAGATCTGTTCAAGCTCATTTATGTTGATAGTCCTCTGTACTACTAAGGCTTAGCAAAGTTTCCAAACCGTCCCACCTTCCTTTAATTCATGTTACCCTGTCCTTCCTTTTCCCACTTTATTGACTTCTGCTACTATCACTAAAGGCAAACCCCCTACAAAACCAACAATAACTTTAAAGACCCTTAAAGCTTCTCTGGTCAATAATTCAATAATAACTTGGGTGAAATTTCTGTGTAATTTGAAAGAGGTTGCTCATTGTGATTAACCTGCAGACAAGTATCACTCGACTGTCGTTCCTCTTTGCTTTACAGAACACTCTAGCATATTTTTCTCATAGCTTAGGTTTAAAAGCAGGCAACTTTATGGTTGTGGCTCTCTTGCTGATCTTATTAACACCATTGTCGGATGGAGCTGCAGCAGCTTTCAGGCTTCAAACACCCACAGCTAGCTTCAGTAAAAATAGCTCTTAATCAAAATAGAGCAATTTTTTTCTCAGGAGTTTGTGGAGACCAAAAACAGAGCTAAAAAGAATCTGACTATTGGGCTAATGTTAATAAGTAGGCCAGAAACTCCAAATGATGGATACAATTGTTATTAATCTCAATGTTTGTTTGGAGGCTTCTTGCACTTACGAAACCTAAATGGAACCGTTTTGTAGTCTTGCAACATGCTATGCATTGGCAAATATATGTGCTCGGCTATTTATCTCGTAGAGATAGAAAAATGAAAGGATTCAGATTTACTTCTCGGATTCTATATCCATTGTATTCAATATCTCAACCCTACTGCTCCTTTCTCATCAACAACCTTTCAAGCTTGCACGTTTTTAAGCATTTTTCTTCTGCTCTTTCTTCAGTTAGACCGGCTCGATTCTAGCCCAATCATCTGCTGCCTGAGGAACTCCTAAGCAATGGAGCAGGATCTGGACACGCAAACTGCCACATATGCTTGCTGGTGTACAGAGAAGAGAAGTATTTTGGCAAGAATACGAGTGTTTGAAAGAAACTGTGCATACTGATGACAACATAAATGATGCTGCAGGGCTTTGAGTTTGGGTAGTCTCTCATTAAAACACCAAACTACAATCATGGAGTGACTCTTAAGCCATCACAGGTGTGAATGTTTGTTCCTTCAAAGAAGGGTATATTAAAAGAAAGACTTTTAAAGAATGTCTTATATGAAGATGTGGTGCACATATTCCAAATTCTAAGTGGCACTGCAAAAGAAGGGAATGCATATTTTCCCCCAGCTGCGTCTATCTCAATCAGACTAATATTTCAAGTATGCATTGACTTACCAGTCCGTCACAGTTGCTGATAGCCACAGAGGCCTCCGGCATGTCGCTGACGTCTCCAGTAAAAACACAGTCCCTGTGGATATGTTCCTTGGCCTTTTCCACAAAGTCCTCATGCCATTCCACAAAAGCCCCCGGGGCCACCAGCCTCCTGTTGGCCCTCAGGCGGAGGTGCAGTTCTTTTCCAAACACAGTGACATTGAAAAACAAGTGCTGCGTAGAGGCGGGGGTGACCGGGGGCATCTCGGGGGCACTGCGGGCCACCCTCCTGCTGCTGCTGCTGCTGCTGCTGCTGCTGAAGGCTGAGGCGGCATCAGCATCAGCATCACCATCACCATTACTTCCACTTCCAGCAGAGACCACGTGAGAAATGTACCGGCCCTGGGAGTCTGTGCTGAATGGCACGATAAGACCATATTCACTTAACTTTCCAGAGAGTTTTTCTGATGGGACAGATAGTGTCAAGTGAGAATCACATTCACAGACCTATGGCAAGCTCTTATGGAAAAAGACTATAAGGGAAAGTTGGCTGAATGACTAAAAAGGCATATTGAATTATAGAGGCCAGAACTAAACATTATGACATGCTTATTTTTATATTAAGCATTTAAAAGCTGTACAATGAAATTATGTTTGTCTTTAAAACACTAAAGTAGAAGGCTATGAGTAATAATTCTGCAGACAAAAAGGGGAGTCAAGCAGTTCAACACACTGCATTGACTTCATCCATAACAGTTAGGCTGTCAGATTTATTATGTGGACCTATTAATGGAATTAGGCCATCATTTTAGATAATTGACCCTCCACATTTAGACTTTTGAGTGCACAGATTATTGATATATATTGCAAAAAAAGTAAGTGGATAACTCACCATGTCTTTCTGCAGCGAAAATATGATCCAAAAAAAGTTGACAGAGTGAAAAGCACATCAATAAATACGTACAATCCATAGCGAGGGCTATAGTGTGAAAGCAGCCACTTCAGCGCTGAGTTTTCCTTTCTGTTGTAAACTTTGAGCAAAGTCCTTCCTTATGAACAAAAAGCGCAAATGCAGGAGAGGTCCTCAGAGTTGAGCTGCAGCGAAGCAGCCGGGCATTTCTGAGCGTTTCCCTCTAGACGCCAAACTGACGGATACTCAAAAGTTGTTTCCAATCTTTTGGCCTGTGCTGAACTGCATAGACCAAGACTGTCCCATCCATTTAGGGAGTTAAGGGGGGGATATCTGGGGTGCTGATGACGACAACTCTCCCCGGTAAAAACCAGGACGGTTTGAAGAGGTAGCCCACTTTTTTTTCCAACCCGTCTCCGTCCCTTTCCTTCGTCAGATAACTTTTTTTTTTAAAGGCAGGAGTGCAAGTTAACGCACGCCTACGCTGAGAAAAAAAGTCGGAAGAGTTCAGATAAAGTGTGCAGAGACAGAGTGTCCCGGTGGTGAAACATCTGCCGTCCAGTCGTGCACCATTACGCACCAATGGTTCGGCTGCGGGACTCTCCACTGCTCAACTTGAAGCCGCTACCAGCCAACAGTGGGAGCGCCTTCTCTCCACCAGACAACCACATATTAAGCCAAGCAATTTTTTTCTCAGCTCAAAAAAGAAAAGAAACGAAAAGTAGCTGGAGACGTTATATCATCCTGTCCACCTCCAAAGCTAATATCTTACAAAAAGTCCCTCTTAAAACGGGTGAAATGTATGCCAGATGCATGGTTATAACTCATATATGTTTACATGAGGCCACAAACACGTCAGTGATAACGCTGCAATAAATCAGGAATGACAGAGGTCAAAACGTTCCAATGCACGTGACTTTGACTTGTTTGGACAACATCGAATAAATTATTATCTTGTGTTGGTTTGAAGACGGGAATTAGACACATGTTGAGAATCACAGATATGCATACTTGATAACACCTAACAACAACCCAGTCAAAAACCTCAAAGGGATATGTCATTTACTTGACAAAATCCCCAAATATTAAGAACATTACTTTAAAAAAATCAATATTAAAGAAGAAACAGTAGATCAAATGAATTTTTGTTTCCCAAGTGTATCTTAAAATAATGCTCATGAGTGCAATGAAACAGTTATTGCTGTTATTATTCCTTGTATTCGTTTTGTGCTATTATAGACTATAATATTTGAAGCCAAGCCATTTAGACAATGCCTTCGAAGGTGAAGGGAATATTTTGAGTCAAGAATTACTTACGTGAGAATTTTTGAAAGTCTTTTTTTCAGTAAACTGCCTTTTTTGTGTCACTTAATGTACTGTCAACTGCAGCTTAGTTAATGTTAATGCTGTTACTTTTTATATGAGCCAGTGCTGACTGGAGGACAATTAAAATCTACCAAAACACTGTGCAACGTACATATTTATTTGAACATATGAAAAAAGTCCAACCCATCCATTTACAGCCAAATCAAGTGCTTTCAAAGGTAAGGTAATGTGATTTTTACGAACTAATCATGTTCTATGTCGATTGAATACAGTCTAGTATAAACAAAAGCAAGCCTTTCATGATCCTAATTAATGACATTATGCAGTTTTCATCTCAAATATTCATAATCTGGGCTAATCCTGCAGATGTCACTGTGAGCATATGTTCCATTTGCAGAAAGGGAACGAATCCAACACCATCATTAGAGTTTGAAAAGGTGTGAAAACTCTCCAGTAGATTTCATCAGAGGAATGACAGCCTGTTAAAACTTTGGATGACTACTCAAGCAACCAGGACCTTTTTTTTTTTTGGCCTCGGCTCACGCTGCTGGAGTCCAGACTTTGTTAGACATGACCACGCAGAGACTGAACCAACAACTCTGGAATCCTTCTCAGAGGAGGAGAAGGGGGTTGGGTTGAAATGAGTTTTGACTTTAAGGTACTTCTTTTTTTTAGGGAAAAGGTGTCTAGACTGGACATTATGTTGCTTCCACAGTTCCTCGACTGTGTCTGGGCTCTGCTGATTTGCGCGACCTCCCCTATGCAGCGCCATACTCTCATTCTGTGGCTAATTAGCTCCATGCTCCCAGGATGGTCAATGTAGAGCAGGTGTGGATTTTTATGCAGTCATGATCCCCCCAGGGCTGCAATGAGAGGATTGGATGCTGGTCCAGAGTTCTGCATTAATAAGCCATGGAAACTAACCGCAGCATTAAGAGATGGAAACCATTAACGGCCTTGTAAGAAGTTTTATGCTATTTTTCCATGCAAACCGTTTGGAGTGTTTTTTGTTGTTTTTGTTTCGTTTGTGTCTAAAATGCCAGGGCGACATTCCACAATATGGCATCTAGTATTCAATTATAAGTATTTTTTTCCCTTTAAAAAATGAATCGCTTCACTCACAGGCTGTGGTTGCATCCACACACAAGAACACATTTCTACTACAGTGCTCGCATTAGAACTTTGTGTTCCTCACAACAGGAGTGTAAAAAAAAAACTTGAATACACTCTTAAACAACCCAACTGTTGAGTACTTTAACTTAGCTGAACAATATCCACTTGAGACAGCCAGTCCTCTACAGAAATGTGATTTATTCAACTATAAACACTATAAAAGCATCCATTATTTTCCATTCCTTACTCCACAGACGCTTCAAACTACTTTAAACTGTACTCGTCTAAATCAAACTGACACTTTTGAATCTGCTATACAGTAGTTGGGCCAGTCTTTGAGGGTAGACTGCAGGAAAAAAAAGTGTCTTCCCTCCTGTTTCCAGCAATGGGGAGAAGTTAAAGAAGTGTGTATGGAGTTGTGGAAGCCTCAGTGTGTGCTGTAATGCGGTCTAGCCATGCCAGCGTGCTGAGAAAATATGTGACTGTTCATCTCTCGAGATGCAGGGAGATGCAAAGCAGCTGCAAGTCTGCCCGGCAGCTTGAAGGAAGAGAGAAACGTCTGCCAACTTAAGAACCAGCGACTTGAAGAAGTTGTTATTATCGTCCTCCACCCCGTGGTAATGGAGGGATTTTGACTCACTTGACCTTCCTTGGAAATGTGATTACTGTAATGAGTGTGGGAGCCTTTACTGTAAATGCAGCTGCAACAGCACTGTAATGTGTCTCTTTATTTTTGTTTTGTCACGTCCACAAAGGGTTGTATGTCTGTTTGTTTTCTCATATCACAAACACTATAGTTTTTAATATTTATTTGGGGTAATGCTAAAGGAATAGCTTGACATTTTAGGAAAAACACATTCACTTTCCTGCCAAGAGATAGATGTTCAATGTTTTTTTTTTTTTTTTTCTGATCCGACTCCTTTTTGATAGGAAATCATAATTTCTCTGTGCCTTTTAAAACTGTAACAAATCACTGATGGAAAATAAACAGATGAGATGTGATGACGCTATATGATTAAGGTTCAGTTATGATTTAGGAGAAGATTATGGTTTCAAGATTAAAATCAGTTTTCAAAGTAAGGGGACCTTTGTCACTATAGTTACAATAATAAACATGTGTTTAAGACTTGGGTACGACTGTGTTCATGCATTTAACAACGATGTCGACTGTTTGAAAGTTTGAAACGGGAAATAAACAGCCGTCTCCTTTATTAAAGTCAAATTGATTGTTGAGCCAGGCGTCCAGTTAAACCTATTTTCTTCCTGCTTCCAGTATTTGTCTCTTGTCTTTAACTTCAATGGACGGACATAGGCCTATGCATTCTTTTTGCAAGAAAGCAAGAAATCATATTTACCCCAAAGGTCGGACTGTTAGAATGTAACTCCTCAGCTCAATATGATATAATAACGTTACCTTTAAAGGTCCCATGTCATAATTTTTCCGGTTATTACCCTTCCCCTTGTGTGTTATGTAGCTTTTTCTGCATGTAAACGGTCTGCAAAGTCACAAACCCGCAAAGTACACTCTGTAGCGAGTAAAACTCTAATACAGAAAATACCTGTCTATGCTGCCCCAGAACGCCCCGTTGGAGACCCAATGGACCAATTGTCCAAATGGATCAATCCGTGGAGCTCCTCACACACACACCACACACACACTCTCTCTCGGCGACGAAACTGTGATGCACTGGGGGGGGGGGGGGGGGTGCTAGTGGAGCCTCGCAGCGGCGAAACTGTGGCGCGCGTAGGAGCTTACACACGGCGGTGTGCGTTGAAGCTTGCCGGCGGGCGTGTCTGACACTCGACCAACAACCAATCACATGAATCTCGCGCCCCGGACACACACGCACGTGGTTTGATTGGCTAGAGCTTGTACTGGCATATGATTCGATTGGCTGACGCTTCCGTCGAAGCTTCAAAAGTAGAACATTGCTCTACTTTTGAAGCGAGCAATACGAGCAAAGCTACACTTTGCTCCCACAATGCAGTTCGGCAAAGCGTGACGTCACCCCATTCAAAGTGAATGGGCAGAAGCGTTGAAGCTTCAACGCACGCCGCCGTGTGTAAGCTCCGTTACACTGTAGGTGCCCCATGTTTGGGGGTGCGGGTGCTAGTGGAGCCTCGCATATGGGGGTGCTGCAGCCCGCTCAACACCCCCCCTTCCCGCGTCCATGGTGCTCAGGCTGAGTTCAGGCTGAGTTTCGCGATGTCTCGCTGTCTCGCAGACCCCAAGCAGCAAACAGGAAACGACACCAGTAATACAGCTCACACTGTCCCCTCCTCACAGCAGCGAGCCGTGCAGCATTCACATCTGTTTGTCTTACTGGTGTCCTTTTCTGGTTCCTAACGCCATTGTAACATATAATCACTGATGTTCCGCTGTAACAGAGTGGGCGAGCTGACCAATCAGAGCACAGTGGGCTCATAGGGGGGGGGGGGGGGGGGGCGGGGGCAGGAGCTCCAACAAGCCGTTTAGGACAGAGAGTGAATACAGACATACTATACAGAGATGCTGTATGAGAAATCAATGTCATTCTGGCACATTGAACAATGTAAATCTATTCTAGTAAACCTCAACAATGGAATTATGATCAGTAGAAATGACCATGATATGGGACCTTAAAGAGGATGATGTGGTATTTTCTCAGCAATGTTTTTTTCTTTAGGTCAAATGTAAAATGTACTTTTGCCTGTGTTAATATGTCTATATACCCCACCTATAGCCAACTGATGTTATAGTCCTTAAAAGATACATCCCTCATTTTGCCGGAAAGACGGCTTTCTTGATTTTAGACATTGATATATATTTAAAGTGGATGGATGCATTTTGCATTTGAACACCCATCTTTCTGATAAACCTTTAAAATGTAAGTTGTGAAGATAGCCCATACCAATAGATTACCATTTGTACGCCTGCCAACCACCCAAAAGGGTCCAAAAAAGCCAAATTCACAGCATTTCAATTATATACTGCCTCTGGAGGCCCATTTAGTTTTTTGAACTTTCGGACTTAGGCTGAAGTCGAATAGTCCGTTTAGTTTAGGAACCTTCCTAACCGAGTGAAATGACCAGGAAGTTCCTCAGTGGCAGCCATGATAAGTGCCGTTCGAATTCTCTATGATAGGAAAGGAGGTTTAAAACTTCCTTTATAACCTCCTTTAGCTTAGGAACCACTGGACCCCCCTTACCGAAAGGAGAGGATAAAATGCTGCCCCACAATGCATTTGCCGTCACACAACAGTCGGCCGTTCAAGACAGAAACAAACGATTATGACGGAGAAATTATATCATGAAAGTTACGGTGCTTATTAAGCATTTTGCGTATGTGGTAAGTTGCCAAAGTGCTTTGTTTTGAACGCTTGATGAAAAAACTAACGTTCATATTTCTCTTTTTGATTATAATACTGATGTATTAATCAAAAAGAGAAATATGAATGTTAGTTTTTACTGAAATTATCAAATAAAGTCAACATTTCACTGAGCTGTGTGGGGTTTGTTCAACTTTTAAAAGATGTTTGAATGGTGATGTACACAGTGATAGGTGTTAAGGACTAAAGTTTATAATAAATACATTTGTATTGATTTTAAGATCTTTTCATAGTTCATACAATCATACGTATTGGTATAATTTGTATTAATGTGGACCGGAGGGAGAGGGTGGCGAGCATAAGTTTCACTTTCATTTTTTATTTCAATTCCAACTTTGGTCATGAAGAATATGTTTCTCTGTTGTCCACGTTCATAAAGCATAAAGCAACAGCATCAGAGCACGGTGCAGTCTCTAGAAAGCCACAAGCAGGGACACGGCGTAAGATGCCTGGATTGCTTTCATTGACACATTCGTGGCTTTCATCATTACTATCTGGCTCGACTTAAATTCCGACAGCTTTCGTCTGTAAAATTCTTCACTTTTATCGACACTTCCCGAGTGTTTGGTGCTCTGGTGTCTCTGTAAATGCGCTGGCTTCATCGCATTATTAGCCAGGACTTCACCGCAAAAGAAGCACTGAGGCTGCGGTGGGTCCGCAGAAGTAGAAATGAATCCAAATAATATACATGTTTCACTGTACCGCCTTGGTTTCAGTTTGGCCTCTTTCTTACGTTTCTCGGCGGGCTCCTCTGAACCCTGGCCTGAATCCAGAGCAAGCGGACGTTTCAGCCATTTATCCATAGAGCAGACCTACCAGTATTTTTCTGGCTGCAGGTAAGCAGCTGCTGTTTTCATTGTGGGATTTTGGCGCGGTTGTGCCAAAGACTATTGTCTCCCTAGGGAAACTAATCGCGCACTATCATTTTTTACGGGATTATTATTTGTTTTACTTGTCACTTTAGAATTCCACGTACCCCCTGCAGTTCCCTCGCGTAACACTGCTCTAAAGTATCGCAGTCTCTTCTCCTAAATCCTTTTGAATTCTCCTATCCACTATCCCTTAACCCCGTGACGTTTCACTTAGAGGTTAAGGAATAGACGACAGAGTTATAATTTAGGAGCTGACTTTTGGATTATCCGACCGCAGCCTTAGCTACCGTAGTTTTCCTATGCACCAGGAAGTAGTAAAGAAACAAGCTAACTTTCAATTATTTAAATAAAGAAAACAGAAACGTGAAAACGGAGTAACAACAGTTATTTACGTACCCTACATTTTCCTCTAAAGTTTTACAGTTTTTCTGCTAAATATAAATCATGAAAAACGTCATAACGCTAATTGACTGTCCACCTTAATAACTATGTTGATGTTACGTTAGCATCACGCTAATCGCTAGTCTAAGTTAAGTGCTTTGCTGTTGTGGAAGTTTATGATTTTAGTTTTGCACACATATTTATTATAGTGTTGAGCTTACTTGCTGTATTTATATACACTTTTAAATATAATAAAACTTAAGGCAAATCATACTTACGTGTGGCTGTGTCTTAGATGTTAATGGTTTTAAGACTTAAGATTCTTGAATTGGAAACAGCACACAGTCCATTTAGTAGCCGAGCTGCTAACCAGCTGACCATGAGATATTTATAACTATAGGTTACTTACGTAACCCCAGTTCTCAGAGTAACATGAATTGAGATGTCTCACTATGGGATGCGCCTCATCGCGGAGCAAACAGAAGCATCAATCTCATTTACGCCAATTCGGATTGGCGGGTGATCTCGACGTCATCGTCAGGGAATCCACCCCCTATAAGTAGCTTGCGCCACGAAGCATGCGTCATTCAAAATAAGCACCTCTTCTCGCTTCACCATGGCAAGGAGGGCCGTCTGGTGAGACATCTCACTTCATGTTACTCTGAGAACTGGGGTTACGTAAGTAACCTATAGTTCTCATTCATAACACTCCGTTCGATGTCTCACTATGGGAAATCGTAACTCCCGTATTGCCAGACGAGCTTACCTCGAAAATCACAGGTAGAGCTCTGACTCAGCGGGGAGCCCAGCACTGCTCGGGCCAGGCTGGGAGCAGAGACGTCTAGCCTGTAAAGGCGGACAAAAGTGAGCGGCGAGGACCAGCCCGTCGCTGCACAAATGTCTTGGGTGGAAACACCCTTGAGCAAACAGCCCAGGGTGTAGCCAGACCCCGAGTCTAAAGAGCACTCAACCCAAAGGTGCCCGCAATTTCCGACACGTATAGGCCAAAGCAATGGTCTCCACCATTCGGTGGGAGAACCGTCGCCTAGTAACGGGCCTATCCCTGTAAAGGTTAGCCCAGGACACAAAGAGTCATTATGACACAAAAATCCCTTGATCTGTCCACATAAGTGCATAAGCACGGGCTAGACATAGCAAATTCAACTGCTGTTCCCCGGGGGGACACAGCGGCGAAGAAAATTGCCTCAACGTCAAGTGGGGTATCTGAACCAACCACCTTAGGATAAAGGTAGGGTTGGGCCTCAGCAACACTCTAGTTTGCCCTGGGACGAACTAGGTGCGTGGAGGATGCACAGATAGCGCATGAAGTCACTGACTCGCTTGGCGAATGCCAGAGCCAGTGATTGCACTGTCTTTAGTGACAGATGCTTCATTACAGCTACTCCCAGAGGCTCAAATGAGGTACGAATGAGCCCATCTGAAACCACTGTCAAGTCCCATAAGGACACTAGTGACCTGGAAAATCCTGTGCTTCCAATTAGGTCCTGTGGAAATGATAGAATCACTCCACCGGGACATTGAAAAGAGGTGTGTCCTCTTTTAAGGACATCCTTCCTCCCCATCTTCCACTTTCAGTCACAACGAGACACAGTGGAGGAAACTTTCGCACTCTGAGCAGTGCTCATCGCCCCTCGGGAGACTCACTGTATTCAGATTTCACCACCTACGGGTCAGGTCCATAGGACGAGACACCCCGGGTGTGGGCGAAAACATCGTCCCCCCCGCCCCGGACAGAATGTCCCTGGGGGGGGGGGGGCTGTTATGCCTGACCGCACAGCCACTGATAACTCCCCGCCTGCCAGTACATTACAGGTCAGCACTAGGGGTGTAACAACTAATCGACTTAATCGATTAAAATCGATTACCAAATTAGTTGGCAACTAATTCAGTCGTCGATTCGTTGGTGACGTCATCACATGTGTTCTACACCCCGTTAAGCTCCAACGTTATCGCTCTTTTTTATCTGTACAGGAGAGATTTAAAACATATGTCATATGTATTATTGCTACATAAACATTATATCGCAGTCTTAGTGTCGCCAACTCAGTTTCTAATATGCAATATGACTACAAAATGCGTCTATAATGTATTTTCGATCTTCCCAATTCAGACGAGAGATCTCTCCCCCGCCTGCTTGCGAGGGGGCGGGGGAGTTTACACACACATGCAGGAGATGGCGGAGAGAACGCGCTCCGAGGTGTGGTTAAACTTTAGCCGTCTCGATGTGGACAATGTTCGTTACCAAAAGTGCAATAACAGTTTATCATATAAAGGCGGTAAAACGAGCAATTTGTCTAAACATTTAGCAAAAGTGCACCACATTCAGACGGAGGAATGCACCGGGTTCCACTGTCTTTCTAGTAGCTCTGTAGCCCCGTCCACGAGTAACGTTTCCACGTCAGGTGTTATGTATGCTAGCAGCAACACACAGAGTTAACTCAGTTATAAAAACATAGGTTAATGATTAGAGGTAACTGAGTTATTTTGTTAAAGTTTCAGCTATTCTGTTTACAGTTCTGTCATCACATTATTTAATATGATTTGTTAAAACATTGTTGTTTCTTTTGATGTGAAATATTATGCATTTAATTAAAAATAAAAAGCAATGTTAGTTTTGTTCACAATTTGTTTAGTTAGTTTACCTTATTTCTTGTCAAAAGAACCGTTAATACTATCGTTAAAAGGACCAGATCGATAAGCAGTATTGATATAAGTAGTAGTACAGTTAAAACCTTAACGATCCGAATAATCGATTAATCGTTTCATTAATCGATAGATTAATCGATTATCAAATTAGTCGTTTGTTGCAGCCCTAGTCAGCACGGAACTGTCAGGATCAATGCGTGGTGCTGTTCTCTCACTCTGGTCAGAGATGGGTTCTCAGAGCCAGGGGTGGGAATGTGTGCGGGGGAACCGGAGGTCAAACGTGCGCGAGTACGCCTACGCCAAACGGTGCGTATTAGACCACGCATTGACAGAACAGCTGATAATGAGCATAATCTTTTTAATGCAAACAGATCTATAACGGCTCAGCCGCGACACACCCACAGCTGACTCACAACCATTTGATGTGAAGTCCAGTCTGCATATGGTGATACGCCTCTGGGCAGCAGGGGTGTCCCGAGGTTCATCACAACTGGTGCATGTCTCACTCTCGAGGAGAGGAGGCGACCGCGGCATTACAAGATCAGTTTGCATGCCAGCATGTAACTGGGCAGAACGCAAAACCTCCTTAATGGTTTACATACGATATTGTTGTATTATCCATCCTCACGAGGGCATGGTGTCCTCTGAGAGAAGACATACGCCGTTTTAGGGTGGGGAACACCGCTAAAACTCTAGGTAATTTACGTGCGACAGTTGGAGGTTCCTGTTTTTTTCAGAAAACAGCGAGGAGATGTTGAGGGCCCTGGTGGACAACGCTGCGGCTTTGTAGGCTCGATCCGCCAGTATGGACTGCAGTCGGTCCGCCTTCAACGGTAGCGTGGGGTTCCTGCTCGGTGCAGACGTCATCCTCTGGAGGAGATGAGCTGCCAGCAGCGGTTCCATTGGCGGTATGCGGAGCAGGCCCGAGCCTCTCCATACCGTCACAGTCCAGGGAGGACGCACCCTGGATTGGGGCCTTGTTACTGTAGGGCCGGTCTCTCCAGGAGACCGACACCTCATCCAGCAACTCTGGAAAAACCGGCAGGAGTTGCCTCTTTCTCCTCGCTGCTTGGGGCACATTTTTCCCCTCGTAACGGGACCTAGAGGTCTCCTTGGCCATCTCGGGCCATGAGATGTCTAGCCTGGATGCAGCACGTTGGCACACGGCCTGCAGGTCCACGCTGAGACATGGCGAAGCTGGTGTGCTGTCGCCTGGGGGAGCAGCCATCGCTCCCGGCATTGAAGCCCGAGCTGGTGGCATGAAGACGTCCTCTTCTTGCTCATCTGAGTCGGAGAGTAGGAACTCAGAGGAATCCTCTTCGTTCTCCACGCCTTCCGACTCAAGGATATCGTCCGCGAGTGTGGCCATGGTGAGATCCAGCTGGGAGCCCCA
The DNA here is from genome assembly GCF_949606895.1 of Notothenia rossii. Classification (NCBI taxonomy): domain Eukaryota; kingdom Metazoa; phylum Chordata; class Actinopteri; order Perciformes; family Nototheniidae; genus Notothenia; species Notothenia rossii. The sequence continues at coordinate 13,416,889 of NC_136910.1, forward strand.
GCTTGGCGTAGCCAGGGGTCCCAATCTCACGTCTCTCGCTGCTACCGAGTTCCAGCCTGACTCAGGGCGGGACTTTGGCTTCGCAGCTGCCGCCGTAGATGAACCCCAGACCGACACAGTGCGGGGTTCGACTTTAGCGGTGGGTGCCCTGGGATCCCATGCTCGCCAGGTTAGCTTGGCTAGCTAGCCGACGGCGGAGGCTCTTTCGGGACAAGCCGGAGCAATGTCCGCACGAGCCGGGGATATCGACAGCCTCCTGGGCGTGTTCCAGCCCGAGGCAGGACGAGCAGACCTGGTGTGTGTCTGTGTCCGAGATTTTGAACCCACAGCCACAGAGCCTTGCAACTGAGTTCCCGGCTCCTCTGGTGTGAGGGAGAGAGGCGTCCATCTTGCCTGCCGTGGTGACGGCGTGGAGAGGGCCCGCTCTCAGCAGCAAAGTTTCCGTCGAAAAAATCTAACAACTCGTCCTTAGTCCGGAGAAAAGCGGCAGCGTAGATTTATTTCCGAAAGGGGTATTAACTGGTGTGTTAATACTCCTTAATTATTTTCTTCTCTGGTATGAGAATAGAAGAAAACGTCCTCGCCGTTGTGGTATCGATAGCGAGGGAGACAAGCTAGCGGCGTGGTGTGCAGCTAGCTTGAAGTCAAAACCTTACCTCTCGATTTCCGGAGAAAAGGAAAAAAGGTGAGGTCGAATGTGGTACTAACTGGTGTGTTAGTACCAACAATCTTCTCTTCGAAGAATATCTAAGGGTAGCTCGCGAGCGTCCGTCGACTGAATTTAGCTAGGATAGCTTGGTTCCGTCTGTGGACAGTTAAGCTGCGCGGCTGCCGATAAAGAGATGTGCTCTGAAGCGAGAAGAGGTGTTTGAATGACGCATGCGTCGTGGCGCAAGCTACTTATAGGGGGTGGATTCCCTGACGATGACGTCGAGATCACCCGCCAATCAGAATTGGCGTAATGAGATTGATGCTTCTGATTGCTCCGCGATGAGGCGCATCCCATAGTGAGACATCGAACGGAGTGTTATGAATGAGAGCTAATAAACAATTAAATATATATTGTTGTAGGCCCAGCAGTATCGCCACCATGTGGTCATTTATATACAACATAAAGCCTTAGGCCTCATCTTGATCCACAAAATGTAGATTATATTCACCCTGGATTTTGGAGTTCAAGAAAGATGTTATAGCAAAAAAAGTTATCCTATTTTTACTTTTCACTCACTCCTTTAACACATTTTAGCCATTATCACCATTTGGTAAAATCAAATGTTGTAATTCATACACTTATCCTACAGTTGGCTATCAGGTTTTGAAGGAGAGATGATTTTTGACGATATCTGTCAGAACCCTGTGACCAGAGTTGATTGAACACAATTACCACTTAAATTGATTTATAGATTTTAAGAATCTGTTGCAAAATGTGATGTACATTACAAGATTGTTATTCACTTTTTTTTTTACCTTCAATACATATACAACTGGGTGGTCATAAGTCTGACTCGGGGTTGGTTTTTGAAGGTTCAAGTCCAAGGCAAATCTAATGTCTGTCAGAGCAAGTTCAAGTTAAGTCAGAGGTCTTTAGGAAGTTATAAGTTTTCGAGTTTTAAATGAATATTCCTTTTTTTCCTCAACAATGCTGTTCAAATAGCCAGAGACCAAGGGCCATAGGTTAGTGGAATGCAAGCTAGGCAAAAATAAATACAGACCTATTTATAAGACCTCAAGGTCAACCACCAAAATAGTGATGTTTCCATGGTAACAATCTGTGACACCTGCTACTGTAAAGCATGCCATCATCATGGTTGTCCGTCACAATGTCTGAACACAAACCCCTATTTACAACCAGAGTTCAGGCATTGCTACTTTTATGACTCACTCATTAGTGGCTCTGCATTAGGCCTCTGCTAACTTCATCAGCTTCAGCTCATACAAAATAATTAATCACGTTTTCTTCATACAAGGGCATCTAAATAGGAATATTTGATTGGATATATTTTTGGAGGTAAAAAAAAAAAAAAAGCATTTAAAAGCTCTATCGATTCAATCAATATTTTCTATCCTGCTAGTGGAGCCTTTTCATTATCTTGTTCAGTCGGGTGTGTAATACCTGGCCTATCAGGAATTGCCTATTATTGCCCAGAGTCAATTGAGGCCTAGGGATGTATATTAGATTTAAGAACATCCCTTTAAAGATATTTTTCACCGTATTGCTAATAATGTTTAATCCCGGAGAGCATGTATGAGTCTCAGAGGTGTTTGTAATGCTGCCTTTATCCACACAAACACAATCAAAGAGGACGGCGGTGCACACATACACCCCTCACACCGGCACCATGCCTCCTCTCCTGAGCAGCTCTCTCATCTCCAGAGGGAAGCTTTTAACATGAAGTTCATTACATCCCCTCTCGCTGCTCACCTCTCAATGCCACTCTTTGTCCAGCGTAATCTCGGGATCCTTCAGAACCGCTAGCTTGAGTTTCACATTGGGGAGTATCTCAATGAGTCTGGAAAGCATTTCAAAGGCGAGGGGCCGCTATATCATCCAAGCATGGTCCTCATGTCCAGAGCTTATCTTGACCCGGAGTCAAGTTGGCCACATGCTGCAACTGAATAGCCCCTCTCCATAGCCCAATGTTGTTTTAACCAATTTGTCTGTTGGTGGTGAAACAGACACTGTGCTGTATAAAAGTGTGTGTTGCAGAGCATTTATCTAATAAATCTCCCAGACACCTAACAAAGAAGGATAAAGCAGCCCCATAAACTGAGATGATGTGGAAAGGAAACAAGTGTAACAAACTATAAAAAGAATTGTTTCAATCCTGACCACTTGGTTTCCATTTACAATAATCCAGGATAGGCTGTGGTGTGATAAAATCTTAACAACTTCCGTGCTCCCAAAGATAAGCCTGCTATGCACTTACAATACGGGAAGTGATCTGGGATATCAACCTTTCAAAGCAGGCCAGCAAAGCCAAGTGAGCTTCACTGATGTGCTGTGCGGGGGCTTTTAATCCCAACACAGCCCTCCATTCTTGTGAGATTGACCATCTTTTTTTTTTTAATTAAGAGCCTACCTGTCCACATCAAAAGGTAACTCAGATTAGTCGTTTGATCTGCCTAAGCTCTTTATTACTGTATATGGAATATGTTAAGATTTCAGCCTAACAATGAATCATCTGTTTAGTGTAAATGCGTGCTGCCTGATGCTCATAACCTGGTCTGATCTCTGAGGCTGGCGCTGACATAAAACAAAGAGGCCGCCCGGATATACGAGCAGGTTCTTAGCAGTGCGTATCTAGAGCAAAAGATGCTGCCGAGATAAGGAGGAAAAAGACAGGAAGCCAAGGAGGGAAGAGACAATTATTTGGCTCCGTTGCTGTATCGGAAACTTCAATGAAACATTGCATAGTGGACAGTTTTGTGTAATATATCCATGCTCAGAAAATCCATCCACTAGAAGGTCAATAATAAAATGATAAAAAAAACAGGCAAAGGCTGTTAAATCTATTTTAATTTTTTTATTTTAACCTCCAAAAAAGAAAATAATTGGAACATGCAGTGAAAGATGGCAAATGCATTTCTTCTATTTAAAAAACATTAAATTGACAGCATAGCTACGTTAAGGTATGAATACCTGCACAATTTCCATTTAAATTTCTCAAATAGTCTAAATCAATTATATACAGTGCAAATGTTTGATACATTGACAAAAGAAAAGTATTAATAAGAGGCCTCTGGAGGAAAGATGTTTTTTATTTCTTTTCTGGCTTATCTTTCTGGTTTTAAGGCCAGATTCATGTTTTTTTTAAAGCACACTGTGAGCTACTTTACAACCAAACACACATTAAACAATATCAAAACAATAATACAAAAAGGTTATAGGACTTTTAAACAAAAATTGGAACGTGAAGAAAACGATGGTCTAATGCTACCCTGATTGGCTTGCAATGCAATTATACTTTATTGTCCTGTGAATTCAGTGAATCATTCAGCATTTGTCTCATTCCATTGATGCCACTTTCCACTTGCCACATGAGCTACAGTTGTTAAAGGGAATATTTACCAAGCATAACACACATGAATCTCTGGGAAAACGGTCAGTGGTCAGGTAGCATTGTGGCTAATGTAGGCGCCAGATTTTAACAGGGAAGAAGAATGAGTGGAATACAAAGACAATATCTCATCTTATGTTCTTAAGGAAGTGGTGTTATCATTGCATGGTTCTTCTTGTCATAAAAGTTAATACATAGACACATTAACAGCTGTAAAGTCAAATGAAACTAACATTAAAATCCTGACATGATGTACTGTTAGTACCTGTATCATGACATGTGTACAGTATATAAACGTAGAAATAATTGACACATTTCTGGTGTTTTGCTCTTGCTAAAAAAAACTTGCAAAGATCCGATAAAGGAAAACTCAAAGACACTTTTAAATAAAAGCTTTCATATGTACACAGGGAGCCCTCTCAAAATGGGAAAAGCTCAAGTGGAACAACTGCACAGCCCCTGATGACAGCTGTGCTTCGACAAAAAGGACAGGGCTCAAGCAAGATATCAGGTCACACGACAGCAAACAGTGACTTACAACCAAAATTGTTGGCTGACAACACAGTGGAATTTGCTCCTCTCCTCCATAACAGCATTTAACTCTCCTTGTTCCAACAAGAGTCTTTGAGGGCTGTTTCAATTTCAAAAGTGAATACATGTTAAAAAAGATAAAAAGATAACTAAATATTAGTACATTGAAACTCTATGTTCTACCATTTATTAAGAAAAAAGGCAAAGGCACAAATATCAACTTCTAATATAGGAGCAACATTCTGCTAAACTCAAAATTGAAATGGCTAAAATGTTTTTAACATTGCAGGTTTGTTTGAAAGAAAAAAAAAGAAAGAAAACAAACAATAGATAAGGTGAAGATATGCATGATACAGGGGTAAATATAAAAGGCATACTATTGTTAATGTCTTTTATTCTGAAAAGCAGAGTACTGTTTTGGTGCGTTCACAGTGATCCTCCCTCAGATGAACTCCCCTCGGAAAGGAAGTGACTGAATGTTCTGCTGTTGCCAGCGGCAGCGCAGCCTGGCCAGCGGCGTGTCCCTCGGGTTTTCAAACTCTGAGAAGCCCAGCTGGTTGAGGATGTCATAAACTCCGGCTCTGGCGGCCACCTACCACAGAAACACACGAAATGTTAATGAACGGGCAGCACAGCCAGCCAGGCTTTTTTATTTGTTAGTCATGACCACACAAACACTCTGACCACCACTTCTTCAGCATGTTATCTGATGGTTTCCGTGCAGCTGTTACAGTGGAACAAAAGGAAGCTACTGTAGGGTTTGGAAACAACAAGAAGGGGTAGAAGTATTGAGAGCCTTCAATTTAGTAAAAATACCATGTGAAAAAACAACGATATTGTGACCCAGTTTTATGTACAGGAGCTCTCCTCTGATTTTACACATCAATTTGAGCTACTGGTTACAAAAATGACTTTAAGAATGAATTTTTGTCTTCTGTGAGTTCGGAGTAAGCTTTCTAAAGACTCAGAAATAATGTTAAGTTCATGGAGATCTCATCAAGGTCATCTCAGCTCAGGTTCAAGTAATCAGAAAACTTGCATTACAAACTGGTTATTCCGAGGAGAAAGACTTTTACTAAGCAAAAGATGCCACTGAATTGCATCGTGGAAAATGTAGGATCTAGCATTTTGGGGGAAAAACCTATAACTGATAGCCAAAATCAGGAAATATTGGGCTCTGATGCTTCCAAGTTGCTCACAATTCTCCAATGTTTTCCTTTATTACAATAATATACATGTATTGGCAGCACCCAGGGAATGAAATTAGCACCCTCCACCATGCCAGGTTTTTAGGTCACATGATGCATTTTTACTGTCTGGTACTGCTGACTCAGTGTTGACAATTATATGGTGGTTCTATGGTTTATCATTCATTTTTTTTAATCAAAAATCTTTCACCCGTAAGGTGTTGGGGTGCTAATCTAGAAATTGCAACAGAGCACTTGAACACTGGAATCACAGCTCTATTTAAGTTTAGTGGCAAAAAGTCGACCAACTACAGCTCTTTTCCAATAAGAAATCTAAAGAAATGCATCTTATTTTACTTTCAGAAAAACAAGTAGGATAAAAAGAAAAAAAGGACAATTGCTATTTAGTATTTGCACAGGATACATAGGTTACCCTGCGCTGCAATAAGCAGGAGCGATAACATTATCCCTCAGCAGTAAGGTACTAGAAATATTCTTCCATAGTTTATGTTAATTGTTTTATGGCAGATGCAAGCACGAAGAGTGTGTCATAGCATTTTGTTTGCCCAATAAAATAATATGATTACAAAAGATACTTGTTTAGTAGTCCCACAATAGGGACATTTGCATCATTATGAGTTATTTAAGGAGCAGCTGTACACATGTTTTGTACATGTATCATAGCGACCTTAAGAATCAACAATTTTTCTTTATGGTAGCAGCGGTGCAGTGAATGTATAAACAAAATTGAAGAATATTCATGAGAATATTCAAGAGAACATCCATATGTACGACCCAAGTTAAGTGTTTACCACTGAAATATAGGGAACTACGTGTACAAACTTAACACAATATCTGAATATTGTACTTGTGTGCCCACTTGGGAACAACACCATGGAAACGGTATATGTTATTCTGTTTGTCTTTGTTTCAGTCATAGCTGAATGAATGAGGAGAGAGTGGAAAACGGCAAGATGTCTCTCCCTCCAGAGAGAGAGAGAGTTCAGTGTTTGTGTTACAGAGCATGTCACACTGACTAATGCTCTGCTCAGGTTTTCAAACACCATAGGACTGATGGGAAGCACCCCGGACAACCAGAAACATCTGGCCATAAAGCCAAACAATACAAACAAATAGAAGGGAAAAGTCTGGAACACTGACTTCCCAGCAAAATCTTTAAAGATTGAATACCCCATTAGAAGTGCCACAGCTTGCACAGTTTACCCTGAAGGACAGGGCATTGAGAAATCATGCTTGCCTGGTGTTTCCAGACAATACATTTGATAGAAGAGTATATGACACACTTATACAGTGTAAGGTCAAATCCATCGATCTGTGTATTGACTTTCTCATCACAACCCATTTAAAAAGGAAACAGCAGCTGTTGGCTGGTTTGTAAGAACCCAGAAGACATTCAGGGCATGACTCAGCATAACGTGGCCTCAGACACATTGCCAATTTACCCTCCCTCTCTTCGTCTCAGACTGACAAGAAGTCTGAAACATGTTGTGAGAAAATTCAGCGAGGGAAGGGATGTTTAAATAAGGGCATTATTGGTGGATTTTTAATTTTACACTAAAGGATCGTGATTATGTTCATTTTAAAAGGCACTTTCATGTCATGTTTAATGCTGAGAAGGACATAATGGAACAATGAACAGGAATAATAGTATCAAGATATCCCTTTCACTAACAATGATTATTGCCTAGCTGGCCAGCCTGGTGCAGAAATAAACACAAGGCACCGCAGAGTGCGCTCCAGATTGGCTACTTGCTGACAAGGCAAATTCAAAAAGTACAACAGATATCACGTAACAAGTTTAAAGCTGGCCTCAGTCTTGTCAGCGGTCTAACTAAGATCAAATAATCATCCAGCTTTTATTTGGCGTCTTAGTTCAGCTTAATGAACACATAAACACATACACTGATGTACCTTTCAGCACAACATGTTTGCTTTTGACGTTTTCCTGGATTGCTGCCAGCATGACTGCTGTACAGTACGACCGCTCTCTGGGAACAACTCAGTGGGATCGGCTGAACCATTAGTCAGTGAATGGGACTCCCACTAGGGCTGGAGCTATTAACCAGGATATTTAACCTGACTCATCTACTCCACAGCACAGCGGTCTCAAAAAACATGAGACAAATGTGACATGGTGAAAACAGGATGTTGGGGAGGTTGAGATGGAGAGGGAAAGATATGACATGTAATCTCTCAGGAACAGAGGGCGTTCACATACACTGAACAAAAATATAAACGCAACACTTTTGTTTTTGCTCCCATTTTTCATGAGATGAACTCAAAGATCTAAAACATTTTCTACATACACAAAATAACCATTTCTCTCAAATATTGTTCACAAATCTGAAAAAAAAAATCTGTGATAGTGAGCACTTCTACTTTGCCGAGATAATCCATCCCACCTCACAGGTGTGGCATATCAAGATGCTGATTAGACAGCATGATTATTGCACAGGTGTGCCTTAGGCTGGCCACAATAAAAGGCCACTCTGAAACGTGCAGTTTTGCTTTATTGGGGGGGTCTGGGGGAGTCCGAAAACCAGTCAGTATCTGGTGTGAGGGTTAGGGTTAGGGTAATGTTGTGAATCGAGTGGCCCGTGGTGGTGGTGGGGTTATGGTATGGGCAGGCGTATGTTATGGACGATGAACACAGGCCACTCGATTCACAACATTACCCTAACCCTAACCCTTTGTTTGTCGGTCCATGCACTACGCATTTCAGTGGTTTTGGGTTGGAAAGGAAATGTAACCAATCAGATATTTTTCAACCAATCAGGTGTGAATGTCTACAGAAGGTCCAGTTGTGATAGACACGGTTCGCCAGTTCGTTCACTTTAAACTTGCTTAAATAAAATGAATAACATCACTGTCGGGGGCTTGTTCTTACCCAGGGTGCTGCTGCGGTGACAATATATGGTAAAGCAGCAAATTGATATATCTGTACACAAATTAGAACAGATCAGATCTTTGATGGTAAATCGCAGGAGGCCTTGAAGTTATTTGTGTGCGGTGACAACATTTCTAGTTGGAAAGATGCCTTTCATGCTGAATTGAAGAGATCACAAACGCCAATACTCATTAGCTGCTGCAGCGGCTGGGGAGGTGCAGCGTAACGAGGGGGCGCTGGTCTTTCCCACAGTCGGCTATCTCAAAGGCAGCACATACCGGGCCTGTGCAGGGGGACAGGGAGGCCTCTGTGCCACACATCAAAACAGCTGGAGTGACTGATAGGGTACCTCTCCTGCAGGCATCCCTGGTATGCACTGTACACAAGTCTGGCCATTGTGTAAAAAGGGCCACGTTTTGGATTAGCAAACATGGATTTCAATTCCAATAGCTCCTCTGATGTTTCTTCTCTGATCTCACTACATGGCCACGAGGCAACGTGGGCTAATGACGCTAGGGACAATATTTACTTAATGTGCACACATGTGGCTTTAAGCATTTTATTCAAAGACGTATTGCTGCATGGTTTTGATCCTGCAGTAAAACAACACAACAGCCACTGTGGTCAAACAATCAGACTGAACAGACCAAACAGGTCAGAGGCTCTGTATCAGCTGGCACAGGCTGCTGCCCCGCATGACTGGGAACACTGTGCTCCTGCTTTTAGTCGCTGCAGAGATGAAATGAGTCCATGCACACACACAGGCACACAGGACAGGATGCAGGACAGACTGTACCGCTCAGATCTGGCAGGTTGTGTAATCATGGCTTCAAATGCATCACCAGTGCTGGCGATGACCCCCCAACTGCCGCCCCTGGCGTCGCAGTGGGTCATTAATGATCCTGCCGCGGTCAATGGTGATAGGCTAATGATTGTGCCTTCGGGTTGCTAGGGTCAGATTGGTTGAGCCGCTGCCAGATTCAGCTGAAACCGGGCCACTGAACACATCACAACACTGACTGTAGCATGTGGGTCACACTTTCTGGCACCATATTTATGTGTGGCTATTTCTTAAAGATGTTAGTGTTTGGAAGGGCATGTTCTTTACATTATTACATTTTTTTAAATCTTATTCAAATGATGCTGTAGCCCTACTTTAGTTTTCCTTTTGAAAACAAAGAGGGAATTATTTGTGATATTCACTTTAACATTATGCAGTGAAGAAAAAGGATTTGAAGGCAGAGAAAAAAGACGTGGCATTATATAATCCAAAACAGGCAGAATGATTTCCATGCTTGAAGCCCTTTCAAAATTGTATATTGCTTTTTCAAAATAGAACAATCTACACTTAGATATCAGGACTTCTGAAAGTCTTCCTTTGCTGACTGAAAATCCACCTGTTTCGAACGCACATTGGTAATTAGGTCTAACAAAAGAAAAAGAAAAGAGAAAATGGTAGTACTTGAAAAGGTTAAGCTCATTTGAAACTAATGCATCAGCACTTCAAAATAGTTTGGCTTATTTGAAACTAATGTTCTTGCTGTTCTGTTTTTATCCTTTTGGTTTAGTGCATTTTCTGTCGTTTTGGATAATAGCTTCAGCTAAATGTAATATAATGTCTTAATGTGTTCCGTCTCTCATGGGCACAGAAATCAATCAGAATACAAAGCTCATTAAAATGACACCTAATGCTGACCCTAAGCCAAAGACGGTAGTTGCCACAGCGACTGTCCCCCCCCACCCCTCACAGAATCTGACAGGTTTAAGTTAATTTAAAAACGAATTGGGTTAACTGTAGGACATTTTGCCTGTAGGAAGAAATTCAATTTATTTTAATGGTATGTTTGGGGAGATCTTTTGTGCTCAATACTTCGCTGTGTTCCCGGAGATGTGCTGTCAATCAAACAAGTTTCTCTGCAGTGACAGGTTTCACTGTACAGAATGTTTCTTTCCATTCAGTGAAAACCACTGCTGCTGCTGAAAATGAATATTAAGAATATATAATATACATGCCTGTAGATGACTTTCACAATATTTCACCAAATCAATACAGCTGAAGTCCACAATGATAAAAAGTCTACTACTATAATTACATACAGATGTATTTAATTTTGGGCAGAGGCGGTGGTTTGTCTGCAGTGAAAGGAAACAAACCATTTCAACCTGTCACAAAGCAGACCCTTGTTTGATTGACAGGAGATCTGTTGGAACAAAACTGTTGAGCACAAAAGATGTTGCCAACCATTCAAATAAATACCATTTATTCCTACAAGTAATAGGGAGCAATTCAAGCAAAAGGTTAACCCCAAAAAAATGTAGAAATTGACTTGAACTGTTCAGTTTCTGAGAGGGGAGACAGTCGCTGTGGCAACCACAGTCATTGGCTTAGGGTCAGAATAGGTGTCATTTTAAAGAGCTATTATTTCTGATTGGTTTCTGTTCCCATGAGAGACTCTTCTTCAACAAAGATGTATCTGAAACAGAACATAGACATTTCAAAATCTATTGGTTTGAATTGGTCTGCAAAGGCTCACATGTTAGTTCCCCTGCCCTTTACATACAGAATCAAACATAACTCCCACAATATTCTCAAAACTAAAGAAAACCACAATTGAAAGCAGCACTATTATACATTTTGAGCTTTTCCGTTTCCTGTCGTGTGTTATAAAGGTTTTTGAGCATGTAAATGGTCTGCGAAGGCTAAATTCCAAAAGGTTCCCTCGTGAGGGAATTTGAAAAGTGAGGGAGTGAAAACTGAATTATGGACACAATTCAAAATGCTGATATCTATCTAGATACAAATGGATGTGTAAGCTAAGATTCATCTGGACAAACATGATATTTATAATTCCAAATTAACATAATGTAAAGTTTGATGTTAGAACGCAATTATAGTCAAATTGTTTGACAATCGACACTGCGTTTTCTTGTGTCCATACAAAGTGACAACATGCAAAGTAAATCACTAACACCCACAAATGTACAGATAGCTATATGCAGCTTAGCATCATCTTCAAACGCAGGGAGTTTTTTCTTCCTGTATCAATAATATCCTCTTAACAACTGAAGAGCCGGAAGTGTTGACTGGAAGTGGCTGTCTCATAATTTCATGGACAGAACAAGAACAATTTAGCCCTGAAATACTCTGAGCACATCTCAAATATAATGGCTAGTAAATGGCCCTTCAGGGCTATTGGAGCGCTGGCTGCTAATGGCCTGAACCTTTCCCCTTCCTTCATGGCGTTTGTACCTTCAAGTGCCATACAAGTCAGATAAGTGGACCTAATTATTTGCATTTTTCCAAGCAATTTCTTGAAGATGGGCAAGTGTTTGGTTTGTATGTACTGCTTTTATTGCATTTTATTGGCTTGCTTTTTATTATGAGAGTGACTTTTTAAATCTATCTTGTAATAACAGTGTTTTCTGTTGCCTGCCCTACAGTAGAGCACCCTGTGTGCACGCTTGTATTTTCTCACTGCATAACTGGTCCATTAGAGTCACTCTGGTGCACCGCATATATTTGCTATTCATAACAGGAAGAATATTCCCTGATTGACCGTGCATACTTCTGTGACAATTGTTTTCACAGCTATTGTTCCAGTCTATTTTGGAATTCGCATTTTTCTTTAGAGAGTTTATTCCACCTCAATAAGGACAAAGAAGGAAGAGATTTCCAATCAATGATTTTCAAATATTTGAGGCATTTGGCACCATATCTCCAGCCCGCCGGCTCCTCGCACATAACACGAGAACATTTGTGAACTAGAACTGCTTTTAGCAAAAGTTTTATCGACTCCAGTTTGTCATTTTGAGACGTCAAAAATCCAAATGTCATTATTCAGCCTATAGAAAAAAGACATTGCAAAGATGCTGCTATGATAAAGATATGAATAAAAGAAAACACATGTTAAAGAAATGTTGCTTAGCCTCAGGGCTAAGGTCTGCATAACAAAGGGACAGAAAAAACCTTTTAATTAAAACCAAATGCACACAAACATTAAACAAAACCAGATAATGGATATTATTCAATGACATTTAAAGTAAATCTGTTGAGCTGCAGTTTTATGTTATCAAGCTCAATGTATTCTTTCATCCCACCAAACTTCTACCACCATGTGAGTTTTAAATATTGCAACCAACCATTTCATTGCAGAGTGTGTGTGTGTGTGTGTGTGTGTGTGTGTGTGTGTGTGTGTGTGTGTGTGTGTGTGTGTGTGTGTGTGTGTGTGTGTGTGTGTGTGTGTGTGTGTGTGTGTGTGTGTGTGTGTGTGTGTTTTGGGTACCACTTACTGACTACTCATTTGTTTGGAATGCACATCAATTCTCCACCTTACTGTAGGGTTACAGCTGGCCAAGAGATTAATGTACCAACAAAAACACAGAGCCGAGACATTGTGAAGTTCAGTGTGTGAAGAACCAGGCCACAATAGAACCAGAACCAGCTTGTACATTCTTGCTGGGAGATCCATATGAAACTCTGGTAAACTGGTTCGTACTGGTACAAAATAATATTAAAGAAAAACGTGTTTACCTTCCAATACGTTATTAACACTTAGAGCTTTTGGGAATTAACGGTTTGTTCCTGTGACTATTTTAATGAAGCTGTGAATTATCAGCAAGTCTTCAACGTGTTCAGCAGCAAAGGACAAGGTGTCAAATTAGTCCTGGAGCACCAGGAGATATTTTTGCACCTCAATGAAACTCCTGATTTATTTAATACAGAAAGATCCAACGTGCAAAGCTCTTTTTGTCTTTCAAGGGCAATTAAAGAAAGTCCAGCAGCAGCAATGTGACGCTTCTATCTGATTGAATTGTAATTGCGGCACACGCCAATTCAATTTTAGATCAAATTAATAATGTGTCTTCTATTAAACCACATTATTAATTTGATCTCCTGCTCAGTTGTCAATAATATTCCCAGTTATTTTGTCTGTATTATATCGACATATGAAAGTGTTTCACATTAAAAAAAAGATGATGAATGTGGGATGGAGTATAATAGAGAGTTAGGGCAGAGATCATGTACCTGTTCCATCCAGAGAGTGAATGAGCGCTGCCAAGAGTCTTTTTTCTCCAGATGCAGGTACGTGTTGAAGAGGATGAGGTAAATGTAGCGCTCCAGGTACTGCAGGCTCCTCAGCACCAGCTGCTGACACTCCTTCTCCGTCTTACCACTTTTGATCTGAGAAAAGAGGTAAAGAAAGTTCTTAAAGTACATAAATTTGCCACAAGACAACACTTTCCTTCCCCCATATGGAATCAAAAGTCCGTAGTAGCTTAGGAAGAATAGCCAATGCTAGTGCTAGTGCTAATGGGGATCATAATAAAGAATAAGAATAAGCTTCTGTGTTCTAGATTTGTAATGTGTGAAGCATTAAAAGCTAGGCTTTCGCCGTCTTTTTTTCCCGCTGCTATGGACAATCTGCAATAAAGATATTGATATTGAAGTGACTTATTTTGTATATATTATTTAGTATATATTGATTTTTGTGTTTTTTATCTTAATGTGTACTTATATTATGGACAACAATCAATATATTTGTTGTATTATTCCTAGGTGAATCATACTGTGAGAGGAAGCGGAGGACATACGTGCTGAAGTACATGGCCAAACAGATGTGTTTTCATCTTATATAACATCCTCATTCCTGCCCTGTGTTTCTCCTATATCCCCTCAATGCCCCCACCCCCTCCCCGCCTGCATGGACATTATTTCCGCTTGGCTCCAACATAACATTGTTTATCTTGGTCTGGCTGTGGCCATCAGCTCCACCAACAGAGGGTCTGTGTCCTCTAAACTGAAGGCCCAGTAGCAAACAAAAAAATCAATACCAATTCACATTGCCACTCTCCAACCATATTGAAGATAATGCCTGAATATGTAGATGTGGGACAGCATGGCTAACACGTCTGAAAAGCTTTCAAAGTCGCCCGAGGCCAAACAGCATTTCCTCCTCTTTGCAAGTTTGACATAATTTCTTCAAAGGAGTGACGAGCTGCCGTAGCACATTGCTCAGCATGCTTCATTTATTTAACAAAAAGAATCAAAGCTTGCATTTGATCGTGAGGATAAAAGGTGAGTTTTGTCGTTCCAAACATCAACTCCGATGGATTTTTTGGTAAAATGAGTTGGCAAAAATGGATCTGTAAAATGAATGTTACATTTGAAAATCACAACAAAGAACTCCAAACTTTTGAACATGTAGTTATATTGGTTAGTTTTCTCAGGCTACTTGATGTCAATATGCATCTTAATTAATGTCTAGTGTTTCTATTGTATAGAGGAACCATGCATAAAGACGATTTAGACAATTAGTCAAATCTGTATTTTGAGCAAAGATAGATCTTAAAAAGGAGAAGTTTAATGCAAAATGCACTTTATCCTGGATTTTCAACATAATTGTGTCCCTTGTGGACTCCAAACATGTCATAAAATATTTTCCTCTGCTCCATCCATCAGAGAACGTGTTGTTTGGTAATAAACCATGAATTAACTTAACTTAACTTACTACCTTTCAACAGCGACATTTGTTGATATCGCCTTTTGAGAGGAATTATATCCATCCTGCTCATTCATTCCTGTCCTTTTCTTGAACACGGTCTCTTATCATATTCATTAATCTCTTCTCTATTATTATCAGCTGAGTCGGAAAGCCATAAACATTACATCATTACATATATCAGTTGTTTACTCCCTCTGTCTCCCAAAACCCTTTAACTCTTTTGAATCACTAAACACTATAGTTACACAGCTATTCTTATGATAATCACAAAATAACTGGAATTCATGGTAGCACCCTATAGTCAGAAACACTAGAGGAGTGCAATTATCCGTTGAGTTTATAATCCCGTTGATTATTATTCAAGACAGGATAATAGCACTCTCACAGGACTAATTCACTGTATACAGAACAGGAGGGAAGGGAAAGCTCCTGTGCTTGTCAAGCTTGTGAACAAAGTCATTCAAAAGCATTATGAAATGCTAGTCAACAAAAAATGTGTTCTGCAAACTAAAACGTAGCTCATGGAAAGTCGTGGTGAAGCAGCTCTGCCACGGCACTATACCGTGCCACTTCTCTAGGAGTACGGCTGGTAATTGGGGCTGCTCTTCAGTTACCCACTGTGAGAAGCACCGATGAAAACTCAGACAGGCTTTCATCAATGTGGCGAGTCTTGTCAAGATGTTTTCCCTTTTTGATTTTTCCTCCTCCTTTTTGTTCTGATTGCTTTAGAGCCTTGAGCAACTCCAGAAATTAAGTGAAAAGGCCTGCCATCCAGCTGCGTGGCCGAGTGTGGGGTTTGTGCAGGACTCGATAATATGTCAATCGGGGTTAAGGGAAAGTAATAAGCGGGGCTGAGGTGTAGTGTAGCTCAAAAAACTGTCAGCATTTATTGAGACACTTTCTCCCCAGCAGTGTGTTGTCTGCATCCTGATGGCTGGCCTTGTTTTTGATGGATTAAAATGAATATCTGCTCACATATAAGGGAAGTATATTAAGGACACTGTGGGGGCTGCACAGAGAATAATGAGAGTTTACCAAGTAGGTGGGCTAGCACTCAGGGTAATTTGAAATGTGCACAGTGCTCCATAATACGATCATTCCTGAGCTGAATGACGCAACAGAGAGAGAGGGGGAATGAGTGGGGTTTCCTGTTCATTCCCAAACAGACGTGGTTGGAGCCCAGTTTTCCAAGCATCTGCAGCAGAGCGGAGGAGAAAATACACCTATGCAAACAAAGGATGTGCTGTCTGTTGTCTATCAACCCTCACAGGAAGGAGAAGAAGAAAAAAGCTTATACTTTCTCTAATCTTTCTAAGTTTATATTGACTATAGTGGCAGAGCAGGTGAACACTGGTGAACCCGGTTACCCTGTGCGCCCTGCTACCCCAGGGGGCTTTCAGCATTTCATCCCCCAGCCTGGAAATACACAGTGCCATAGCCTGGCAGCTGTCAGCGCACATACTGAGCGCATAACACACAGTTCAGATCACTTTGAAACGATTACATAATTCACACCTCTACAATCTGCAGAACCATAATTCTGTGGCTGCCATCTGTCTGTCTACATGAAGTGACTGCGCCATATGTGTGGTAGAGCAGCCTCTCATTGTACTCTCAGAAATTCCTTCAAAAACAAAAGACGTGGTGAAGAAACTGGGAATATTACTTTGATTCCATGTTAAAAGACTTGCCTTGAAAGCTTTGGATTTGCTTGGATTACATTTTTGAATCAACATACCATCTGATTTTATAGGCATAAACATTTTGTAATCTGTAAAGAGAAAATAAAAGTGGGGACTACAGCATCCTTGTCTGGCCTTTCGTAAAGAGGTGAGTGGTCATTCCTTGTGTGCTTTTAAAGGTGAAAGGTATTATTCAGCCGACCGCTAAGGTGTGATGATTAACGCCCCTCGGCTCCGAGTGAGATGAGAGTCTGGCCAAACACAAACCACATACCGCTGCTGAGAGTCCAGGAATGCTGGGTGTCTGAGCAGAGCTCTGAGCAAGGACAATGTGAAAGTGAGAGAAGTGGACAGTCGACAGCTTTCTGTCAAAAGTAAAAATGCAATATTTCATATCTACCCGTTTAATGTTAAACTGGATCAAAGCTGGAAATGATTAGCTTAGCCATCAAACTGAAAGCAAGGGGAAACCGCTAACTGATCTGTTTAAGGGTTCAAATCTAAATACATAGTAGCATCTATCAAGTTCAATAATTAACATGTTACATCTAATTTGATGATGGGCACAAAAAACATACTATTATTAAATCAACAAGTTTCAATTCAACGGCCTGACTTTGTGCTAAGCTAAGCTAATCGCCCTGTGGCTTTATATGGAGCGCACTTATGTGTGTTTTGACTAAGATGTCAACCTATTCATTTAAATATTTATAGTTATATCCCTATACTTAAAATATACCTAATGATGTATTTGAGGTTTTACTGACTATGTCTTATAGAGCAAAACTTTTCTTTTTGGTAAGTAAGTGAGAAAAAGGACAGAGGTCAAAGCTTCAAAATCAAAACTGCAGTTCTATCCAACATCTCTTTCCATAAAACAAAATAGTTTTTTGTATAGAAAAATCTATAGTATTTTGCAAAACACCCTAAATTCACTCGATATCTGTTTGTCAGTTATGCAAAAAGTACCACAGGCAACTGTTTCAATCCCAGCCATTTAATCGAAACACGTCAGCCCACGTTCAAATTCCCAATAATCCCAGGATAAGCGTCATAGCCTGCAGCCTGCAGGTGGAGGTGTATTAAAGATAAACACCAGACACTTATGAGACTGCCTGACCCGTGCCCACATCTTGTGTAAACAGGAATCCTGAGTGTCATAAGGTTTGGTTTAAAAGGGTTCCACATGTTGAGAAATCACAAGTCCTTGATGTAAAAGGGTTAACAGTTCAATCTGATGTCATAACAGCACACACTCAAAGAACAGGCAACAATTACAAGTGCATTCATACAAACAGTCTAATTTGAAATCTGAACACACACACACACACACACACACACACACACACACACACGCTGACTGACAGTGATTTGATCAACAGCGTTTGGGCGATTGACTGACATTCCTGACATTATGCTCATCAGGGTGTGTGGGCAACAAAGATTTCTGTCCTGCAGTGAAATTCTCAGAAACCGTTTTCCATTTGTGCGACACACATTGACAGCATCAGTATCCTATCGAGAAATAATTTTGCCTCTTACATAAAAAGCGAGAAAAACATCATCAGTATAGTTGTTGGGACGGCTTTGCTGTGTGTCGGGCACTGTTTGCATTAACACACTCTTACTTAAAGCCATTTAGCTGACTGAACATGTTGAATTAGAATGGGAGGCAGTTGTTCATAAATCAACTGATAAATGAAATAAATGAAGAAGCCAACTGTTGTTAAAAACAAGGCAAATGTGTCCTTCCTCAGATCTGGGATATCGTTTATTGTATTAAAATACAGATGACGGAGGACATCCACATATAAATTGCTAATTTATATTCAAGGTTTATTTGTAGCAGGTCACCGTTCGGTCAACATAAAATGCAATGAGAATAATTTGGGTATTTTTCATCAGTATAAGGGAAAATGTTGGACCTTACATATTTTTGCACCAACTTAACATCAGCACACACTTGTATGATTTTGTTCTAGGTGTTTACATGTACTCTACTGATGTGTTTTTATAAAATAAGGGTTCATCTGTAGAGAAAAGTCATGCATGGCTTTTGGAGGGGGCACCAAAGTTTATTCCCTGAATGGTAGCAGACAAGTATTGAGGGTCAGCCTTTCTGTGGGCTCATTTGGGTGAGGACTGAACTGAGAAGTGCACATTATAGAGAGGACCGTCTGCTTGACATATGGTGCCAATTACCATCTGATGGGGTTGCTGAGGTAAAAAGGCCAATCCATATTGGCCCTTCCCACCAAGGTTTGCACAAGCAGCCATTCATCAGATCCTGCGAGAACACCTCCTACCCAAATCCTAAACCAAACCCCGACCTGTCTAGAGGGACAGGCAGCCTACACATGGCTCCTCCACTCAATGTACAGAGAATTCAAAGTCAAGTATACATTTTCAGGTTAAATTCATTACAAACCAGGGCCCAGCTGGGATTACCGAAAATATTTTCCGTCCAGGATTACTTTTCATGCCAAAACTAACATATTAAAGAGATGTTATATCCAAGATATTTTTAATAAATTAAGAAGTAAAATTATATCAATTCAAATTCTTCCTTTACCATTTGTTTCTTTCTGCAGATCTTTGTCTAAATGGCACATAAAGGCTCGCAAACACTTAAAATGGATTTCACAAGCGACAAACTTCACTCAGACCTATTACTCTGGCTTTTTCTTTGATGCCACATGTCGGGGCTGGCATCAAAAAAGGTTATTGAACCGTACAACTCCCAATTTGGGGAATCACAGTCCCTGCTCAGGCTCAGCTCTTTACTGTCAAACTTGGCTAAACTCTCATTAGTTTAAAGGTCCCCTATTATACTGTTTTTCATCAATATATTATAGGGCTCAGTTATATACAAAATATGTCTCTGAAGTGTTTGGCTGAAATACCAAACAGATCGTGTATTGTAGCATCCCATAATCCCCTCTGTTTCAGCCCTGTTACTTTAGATGAAAATAAGGAACACTCCCCACGCCCATCAGAGATATTTGGTTGAAAAGAACACAATGGTGCTCTAGGAGGAGATTCAGGTGATAAGGTGGGGGGGGGGGTTACCTTGGTTGGTTATTGGCTAATGGTTACACAAGCCAGAAAACCGTTATGACATCATAAAGTGGCCAAAATCTGATCAGCTCATTTTCAGACAGGTTTTTATATAAATGGATCAGGACAAAAAGTGAGCGAATCTTTTTTCCTGAAACTTTCAGATCTCTTTACACAGAGGGGACACATGTTTATGTATAAAAGACATGAGAAAGTGGTTTTGCACAATAGGTGACCTTTAAACCTCACTTATACTCAGTTCACTTAGTGCTAAACTGCAACTTTTGAACATTCGGCTCCACTCACAAATAGTAACATGCATGTTATGGTATGTTGCCAAGATTTTATGCTGCATGTTTAAAAGTGATTGAATCCTTAAAGGCACCCTGTTGTTTTATTAGTAAACAATGTTTACTTGCTAGCAGTCTTCTTCCTCGTCTTTGGTTGTGCATTGCTTTTTTATTGGCATATTCCAGCCCCCTGTAGATCGGTGGAATAATTGAAAAACTATTGTCTAGACTTTATATTGTGTCGCCCACATTTTCGGGGCTTGTGCGTTCTGATGTTCTTGCACAAGCATAACAGCAAGCCGCTCAATGAGTACGGCTCCATAGCGCTTCTAGAGGTCAACAACGCCAAAGAACACCACAAACATTTGGCAAAAACATGAAACTACTTTATTTTTCCCCCTCAAAATGAACACAATTATTTTACAGTCCTACTCTAAACATGAAAAGAATCATTAATTCTTCCACGCGTCTTGCTAGCCGCCTGCCACATAATAATATCAACATACAGGACTTACATCTGGGTAATAACATTAATTAACACCGACCGCTTTTACCAGCCTTTATAACATCCAGTCTCCAAACACATCAAAAGAACCGTACAGCCTTCACACGGATGCTAAATGGGACACCAGATTCATTAAAATGCTCTCGTTTTCCATGCAACTTCAAATTGGCTCATTTTCAGCATTTTTCACAGCTGGTAATTCAAAACATTTTAAAAAGCTTATTTTTAGCCCTGGCATTGTTGAATCTCTTGATCCACCTTTGCAGGTGAAAGCTTTTGTATACGCTTCTATAAAACAGAATTTCTTATATCAATGTTGCTTCCATTAGAAAGGTGATATATATTATCAAGTGTTAGAAATTCCTCCTATGTGTGTTCATCCGCAAGATGCTTGAATATGTGATAGAAGTTTATGAACATATTTCTTATATATTCTTCTGGGTTGAATGATCCAGCATACTGCGTGTATGCTTTTTTGTATATGCACTGCCATTATTTTGAGAGCCATCCACTCACCCAGTCTGCCGCCTGCCAGGTTGGCCAGTAACAAAGCAATCTTAGTTATATATCATCTGGCTTCAAGCTGCAGAACTGATCTTTATGGATCAAGATGGTGCCCAAAACTCATTCTTTTAAAAAAGGGAGCAGAGAAGCCATGTAGCAGCCAGTGAGAGGAGGGGACGGAGATGCCTTTATGTTAATGGTTTCAACAGATTCCAATCCTCTGTCTGTCTTTTTCCAGTCGCTCAGCCACACTACGCTGATTAAATCAAGAAGCCGAGGTTGAGGTGGATTTAAGGGGCAAGCTGCGGCAATCTGCATACTGTATATCGTGATCTATCCATCTAGCCAAGGGCTTGAAAATAATGTGAAAATGTAACTTGGTTTGGACATAGAGTTCAGATACTTTCTCATAACAAGTCTCTAGGGTGTGATCTCTATCAGAATAAATCTAACATATAGATTTAGATTAACCCTACATCTAAGGTTCATCTAATTTATATTAACCCTAAAACATGGGGAACTTGCACTGTATAATCAACAGTCAATAGGCTATTGACTAGAAAATGCTCAATTCCCATGCCGAAAAGCATCACGTGTCTGGTGAGCAGAGATTACAAAACCACAAGATGAGAAAGGGCTCATCAACTTAGCCTACACACTGACTGGAATATCTGCCCACATTAACCACATACATTATGGTACATTCTGTACGTGCACATGCCTGGCAACAGAGCACATGGAGACCCTGTGAATCAATCAGTTACTGAGCTGTCAAAATATCTTGTGCATGCAAACCCAACACTGGGACATTACAATGGTATAACTGCGAGCTACAACTCCTCAAATAAATCAAAACCCCCCGGAGTTCTTCAAATCAAATGTGTACTCTTGGCCACGAACGTCCTTTTGTATTGATGCAGGGGGTTAATGGAAAACAAATGTATTGATGGTGGACTTTTTTTCCTGGTGAGGGAGTCACAAAGCTGCTGCCGGGGCAACCATGCTGTTTTGCTGCCACACTACATTGTGGTCCAACACTTTGCCCCTGGAGGGAAATTAGTCATTCGTGGATCCCACTGGAAATGTCCTCCGGAATTTAATGACTTGCTCTATTTAGCATCACAAACAGGACAAAATCTCCATTAATACATTTCCAATATGCTAAACGGGTTACCATGCTAACAGTCCTGGACAAACATGCTAAACCTTCCCTATTTGAACATTGGATTCTCTTTGAATTAACCACTATGAATGACATCTCTCACATAGTCATGTGATCCGTTGTTTATAATAAAAAAATAACTTAAGCTAACAAATTGACCTCCTATATTACTTGTCTGAAATTCAGACTGAATTGCCATATTGTTGTCACAATTATTCCATCTTTTTTTCCAGTCTTGTTGTTTATATTTGCTCATTTTCAGTTTTGGCGAATAACTGTTTTTCCTTTCCAATCAACAACATATCCATCCATAGCACTCAACACAGTAACAGTTGCCAATAGCAATTCATTTCAATGCCTTTTTCTTTAGTCATGTTGATCAAAGGCAAAGTCAATATGCCATTCAAGTGTTGCTTTCCATCTAGTCTTGCTATAGCCAAGGGCTTCTCAAACTCCGGACCGAACTACAAATCGCTCCGGACCGAACCCTGTGGTCCCATTATAAAAAAAAGAATTATACTAAATAAAATAAAAAAAATCTGATTCTGATGTAAATTAATGTATATTTTCTTGTGTCTGACGCATTGTGAGAATGATCGTGCATATATTTACTTGTGTGCGCGAGCGCGACACGCATTGCAGACCGCAAGTTTACCTTGACTTTCTAATGCTTCTAACGCCTTTTTTTGCAGAGGTGGGGCACTGAAACATGCACATTGGATAAATAACATAGACGTTTGGTTTATTTAATAAAAGAGAACATGTTCAATGTGAAACGTGACCGTAGATAGATTACTTCAGTTGCAATTTGGTGCTATGTATATATATTTTTTTAAATAATAAAAAATTAATAAAAAAATAAAATAAAAAAAACACCTTGTAATTTCAGGCAGGGCGCGGGGCTCCGTTGGCAGGGCGCAGCGCCCCGCCAAGACAATGGTAGGGGAAACACTGGTATGTATTGAATGTGTTACTGGCATTGATCCGGACCAGTGACCTTTTATAAAGTTCACAAGTGGACCTTTAATAAAAGAGTTTGAGCACCCCTGCTATAGCCTCTAGCAGAACAGATGAAGTATCCGTTCTTAACACTCACCTGGTTTATTGGATAGACAGTTTCCCTCCACGGAGACTGCCAGCTATGGTAACACCACACTACAGTAGATGTCCCTGACTCACTGCAACAATCCGACATGTGGGCAGCAAATCAAGGGTCTTGAACTGAGTTTTGAGTCATTTGGATTTTTAAATAGCAAAAGCTGTCTCTGCCCATCCAAGATATTGTTTCATTTTGCCAATTGTCATTATCCTCCCAGGCAGGGACGTGCACAGACATTTTGGGGGGCGGGTGCTCAAGTGAGAAAAAGGGCACTTCCCATAATCATTTATAAAAAGATATTTTAAAACAAAAAGTTAAATATAGTTGCACATCTCTGACTTACTGACCAATTTATTTTTAATACCCTCACACTCACGCAATTGCATAATACTCAACAGAATTCTACAAAATAATCAGCTAACACAGATACAATGCTCTTTAGTATTCACAATGCACACGAGCAGACAACAAACTAGTACAATTAATAGTTATTAAATGAGCAGCCAACAATCAAAAATGATGGAGTTACTGTTTAAGGACATTACAGGCAAAAATATCATTTTTTTATGTACTTGTTATTTTGGTCTATTTTGCTTCCATGTTTTCTTTCACTTTAATGGAAATAAAACTTCCAAGAAACACATAAAATGGTGTTAGTTTTACCATGTCTGAATTCATCTATAGATTTAAAGCTAATCTGCATATTTAAACATAACATTTCAGGGGGAAATACTGACTTGACGTAAGTAACTCTCTGGGGAAGTTGTGAGGTGATGTGTTTTTTAGTTTTATCCTTTTCACCTGCAATGCCTTGGTAACTGCATGCAAATTAGCGCATTTTAATTAGGCCTAGTTAACGCCTAATTTGCATATCAATGTGGCGATTGTGATGACGTTATTAGATACACATTTTACTGTATTCACCTTTAGTGTCTCCCCTTAAGTACAGTACATTAGCCTGTATGACCATGATACAATGCCTTAGCTAAACCTTGAGCTAACTTATCCATTAGCTAGTAGCCTACCTTAGTTAACTATATTTGTTATTTTCTTTTAGCTAATTAGCTGTAAACTCGAGGCACTGGCAGTTTAGTAATTTGTTCATCACCACTCGCCTTCAAAATAAGCCAAGAAAAGCCAGCATAACATGGGACAGTAAAGTGGGAGGTGCTGCTACCTGTCTGTCTGAAGGGACTGCCGATGTCCGCACCGCTGTGCACGAGACGTGGAGGGGAGGGAGGGAAGGAGAGCTACGGAACTTCACAGTATAATCTCCCGACCTGATATTTTAATTTTGTATTTAATACATATATTTTTGGAAAGGGAAACTGTGCGCAAACGGCAGTAGATATATATTCATTTATAAAAATAAATAAAAAGGGCACTTTCTCTGGAGGAAGAAAAAGGGCAGGGGCTCAAACCCACTTTGATGTCTATGTGTGCACGTGCCTGCTTCCAGGTCTGATGGCATGACTCTAGACTTTATTTCTATCTGCAGTGTGATCTCGGGATATGCCAGTCTAAGGGCAAGTCATAAAAACCGCAACACATGGATTTCGCCACCTGAGCACCTGTCAATCTTTGGAATGTGTGAAGGCCATGAATCTATTTATACGCACCCGTTTTTAAATGCCAGCACATATCAAACCTGTGTCATTAGAACGAGTATTTCCAAGAAAGAAGAAGAGCAATGGGCCTGATGCAGAAGGCAATATATGAAAATCTATATTTATATATTTGTTAAGAAACAAATGGGTGACATTTGAGGGAAAATGCAAATATATCATATAATCAAAATAATTATTATAATTGTAAGAGTACAGTGATTATTTTATTCAATGTGTGGTCTCAAAGCAATACAATAAAAACCCTTGGAGGATGATATTGTGTGCCGAGTAGCTCACATACTGCTCTGGGAGGGTTTGGGATTTCCCCTAACAGCAGTATGAAGCACAGGAAGTATCACATTTTTTTTTAAATTATTTGACACTATCTCAATTCCACTCTAGCTGAAGTTGTTTGGTACATCCTATTCTTGGGAATTTGCCAGAGTATTTGCACACACAACACCTGCCGTTATACAGTGTTTAGGGGTATTACCTAGGCTAATTATAAACAATCAACCACATGCCTCGAATATATGATCAAGAGGGATTCATTACTCACAGCTGGGTAATAGCAGATGTGGGTGGCTTTGAATGTTAGGTGTGGCTGACTTTTGTCAGACATTTTTGAGAATGTTGCCGCATTAGGTCCAGGGTTTTGTGTTGCGAGACGTCTCTGTGGCAGTGAAAAACTCATTTGACAACATGGTTCTGAATGTTCAATTGCTGACTGAGTTGTTTGCACTTAAGGAACAGTTACCCCGTCGTTAACACGGGATTCATATGTTGCTCAACTGTCCTCACGTACGAAACACCGCTTCCCTGGTGGGGCTTTGTGAAAGTGCAACACAGCCCAGTCACGACTCCTGCATATCGCACATGGTTGGCATTTAACTGGTTTCACAGGTGGGATTGTATTCCCGTAATTACTTGTTCAGTGCCCGTGACTAGCTAGTGTGAAAACCTAGACAAGAAAAGGTGGACCTTTTCCTGGTGAAATGATTTGGGGCTCAACAGGATACGTGGAACACCATGGGTCAAGCTACTGGGGGCATGTTAAAACACTCATGCATGGTTTTGGAGGTAGTTATTCCTGGTCTTTGGGGCTGGGGGAGTGACAGGTTTAGTGTGAGGGGGCAGAACATGACAACCCTTCTGTGCTGTGCTCAGTGAGGTCTGAAGCACCAGTGGGGCCAGTGGTTAAGAGGGGGTGGGGGCCATGAGGGAGGTCAGAGCAAAGGGCAGGCAAGGGGCAGCTCAGTTATTCAGGGTAAAAGGGGATAGGTGGGGAGAAAAAAACATATCTTTATAAAGTGGTCAGCATGTAGAGTGAAGCATGAGAGGTTGATCCTCTGTAACTGTAAAACTGTCTGAAACTGTGCTGTTACCATTCTTGGGCCAGGAATCTCTTGAAAGAGAGATTTTTTTATCTCAATGAGACCTATCCTGGTTAAATAAAGGTAAAATAAAAAATAAATAAATAAAAAAGTGTGAAATAAACACTTGTAAATAACTGTACAGGCATTTGGCAGAGATTAGCCAGTTAGTTCAAATGAATGACAACATAATGATGCAAGATAATTAAACACTAATTAAGAAAAACTACACAGGAAGTGATTTTCGATCCATGCTGTCATCTACAGTAGTTACTCAACTAGACTAACATTTTAAAAATAAAAATGCAGTAATAAAAGGCTTTTAATTCATTTTTAATGCAAGACTTCTTTGTATTTTTGTTATTTGTTGGAATTGAATGTGCTGTTGCATAAATGCTTTATGCTGATTAAAAATGGTTGACATTTAACTCATGATTGATCAATAAATTAATAAATAAAAATGTTTTGGAGTTATGTTAAACACGTAATGAGATTAAAGTAGACAGATTTATTTTATAGACATGTATTATATCAGACAAAGTAAAGCTGTAGATAGAAAAAGTTTTTTTTTTTTGTACAAATATTTCAAAAGTGTAATGGTTCCTATTAAGGGTTAATTATGAAGAATGTTAACAAGGTATCTAGTTAATGCTAATGACCTAGACACGCTGTTCACATTTTCAGATGAAAGCTGCAGCAGGTGATGCTTTTAAAAACAAATGAATTGAATGATTCCCTATAATTAAATGATACCTTGCAGCGCTTTCACAGCCCTCAGCAGCTTGTTGTTCAGCGGCTCATTGTTTTTATGAGCTGGACTGAAAAAAACATAAACCCTGCTGTATCGTATAAACAGATCCCACAACGTTACAAAACACTACCTGCCCAGTGTGAAACGAAAGCTGATGTTAACAGGTGGCTCTTAACAGGAAAAAACCGCCATTTCACCAGACACCGGCACATTTTTCCACAGATTTGTAGATCAAGTTGGATACAAAAATGTAAAAGAATATTTATTCTGGAATCAAAAACAACAGCTGGTGAGAGCAGGAGACCCTGTGGGATGTTGCTTCATGCTGAATGTGAAATGAGGCAACTGAAAATCATTTGATGCAGCTTCAATTTGTTTAGAGATGAAGCAAGAAGCAACACTTTATAATCAGATTCCCACATACTGCATATTACATGTGGGTAAACTTTATAATTGGCCTAAGAATATTCAATACTTGTGAATATGTTTTGCCTTACTAACGCAGTCTCATAAGTCAGCCTTGCATGAATTCTATTTTCATGTAGGTTATTGTTTCAATGTTGACTCAATTGATGGTCATTTTTTTGAATTGCATTGCATAGATTGTCCCTTCTTAGTTAGCTGTACCATAAACCTGGAATATAGATTAAGGGCTGCAAGAATTGATATGGAGGTTTCAGGTTATGACTAAATCCAAATTGAAAGTTGTTTACCAAAAGTACGCAGTACACAAGTTCTGATTGTTAAGAGTTAGGTGGGAATATTATTTTAAATCTCATGGGCTGTTGAAATGCCTGCTGTGTGAATAACGCTTCAGACAGCTGTATATAGCAGCAAAGTGCCGCTTTACAGTATAAAGTAACAAAGCCATTGAAACTTTGAACACAGCCGTGGTTGTTAAACATTTGTTAGAGCACTAAGAAGTCTGAACGTGATTGTGATTCAGGGGTGTGTGTAATTGTTGTAATATTGCAGTGCACCTGTTGGTTTCACTGATTAGTCCCCGGCTATGGGTCACGATGTGCTAATCCAGGGGTGTCAAACGTACGGCCCGCGGGCCGGATCAGGCCCGTGAACAAGTTTAATCCGGCCCGCGAGATGATTTTGGAAAGTATAAAAAATAAAAAGAGCTGCAATTTTTCAATGAAAGAAACTGCTGTTCTAAATGTGTCCACTGGGTGTCGCAATAGCAATTATGTGAAGCGAGCAAACTATGTATAACGGGGCTGAGGAAGTAATCCTGTGTTTACAGTCTATCGTGCTTGGCTTCCTCACTCCCCAAAATGTCGCTATCAAAAAAGAGAAAAGTGGACACAGAGTGCAGAGTTTTCCAAGAAAAATGGTCATCCTCCTATTTATTCACGGAAGTGAATGGGAAACCCGTGTGTTTGGTTTGTTCGCAGCACGTTTCAGTGCTGAAAGAATATAACCTTCGTCGCCACTATGAGACTCAACATGCCGACAAATATGATAACTTGAAAGGAAAACAGAGAAGCGAAAAGGTGAAGGAATTGCTGGCGGGTCTGAAAAAACAGCAGTCTGTGTTTACTCATAGCCGAGAAATCGGCGATGCTGCAGTGAAAGCCAGCTACCTTATTGCTAATGAAATTGCAGTGGCTTCAAAATCATTTAGCGAGGGTGAATTTGTGAAGACATGCATGCTGACAGCTGCAGAGATTGTGTGCCCTGAAAAGCGTCAAGCTTTTGAAAATATCAGCCTGACAAGAAACACAGTTGCACACAGGATTTCTGATCTTTCGGAGGATTTGGACAGCCAATTGAAGTGCAAAGTTAAGTCGTTTATTGCGTTTTCAGTTGCAATTGATGAAAGCACGGACATTACAGATGTTGCGCAACTGGCCATATTCATCGGCGGAGTTGATGATACTTTGACCGTAACCGAGGAGTTTGTGGAGTTGGTGCCGATGACGGATACCACGACAGCGGCTGATATTTTCAACACACTCGAGGGTGCCCTGGACAGAGTCGGAGTGGACTGGTCACGCGCTGTCAGCGTGGCTACAGACGGTGCGCCTTCAATGATCGGGAAAAAAGCAGGTGTTGTGACGAAATTCAGGGAAAAAGTGCAGACTGCAAATGGAGGACGTGATTTTTGGACTTTTCACTGTATTTTGCACCAGGAGGCATTGTGTTGCAAGTCATTAAAGATGGATAACGTCATGAAGGTGGTCGTCCAAACTGTTAATTTCATCCGATCAAGAGGCTTGAATCACCGTCAGTTTGACAACCTTCTCAGAGATAAAGACCACAACTACGGCCTGCCTTACCACACCGAGGTAAGATGGTTAAGCCGAGGCATTGTGCTGAGGCGTTTCTTTGATTTACGAGAGGAAATTGAACAATTCATGAAACAAAAAGGCAGACCAGTGTTAGAATTTAAGTCCAAAGAATGGATGCAGGATCTTGCGTTCATGGTGGATGTTACAGAGCACTTGAATAACTTGAACACAATGCTGCAGGGGCGCAACAAAGTTGTAACGCAGTATTATGACAGCGTATGTGCGTTCAAGTTGAAGCTGTCATTGTGGGAGACGCAGCTCGCGGGAGGTGATGCAGCGCACTTTCCTTGTCTGAAAAATGTGTGCGATACCCAACATGTCGCAGACATGAAGCGGTTCAAAGATAAACTAATAGGACTATTGCGGGAGTTTGAGCAACGCTTTCAGATTTTTGGTGAACTGGAGAAAGACTTCAAAGTTTTCTGCTCGCCATTCACCGCGAATGCCTCTGATCTGCCCGTCAACATTCAACTTGAAATAATAGACTTGCAGTGTGACTCAGATTTGAAGGGGAAATTTGCTGCAGCTGGCTTAGACACATTTTATCAGTATCTTTTGCCAGGTTACCCCAACTTGACAGCCCTTGCTGCAAAAGTGTTGTGCATGTTTGGAACCACGTATATTTGTGAGCAAGTTTTCTCTGTAATGAGCATCAATAAAACAAAGCTGCGCTCAAGGCTCACGCACAAGCACTTAAATGACATCCTGAAATTGGCTGCCACTCAGGCTTTGACCCCTGATATTGATGCACTTGTGAAAGCTAAAAGATGCCAGGTTTCAGGAGCAAAAACAACAGTGGGTAACCCAACTTAAAATGCTGCATAAGACACTGCACCCTGATATAGTTATCTAAAAAATGATTGTCTTCTGTGCAGATTGAAAGAAAGTGAACAGTGTGTGATTTACTGTAATAATGACAGTAACTTCAGTTCATAAGTTAGGTTTGTTGAAATTGTTCATGCATTGCACAGCTTTTATTTATCAATAAGTAATGTAGCCTACAAGGCAGGAAGTAAGTAACTCAACCCTCTTGAAAAGTTTCTACCTCAATTTGTCTCAATCATTTGGTGAGTTAGTACAGGATTAATATGTTAAAATGACAAATTAGTTATTTGAGAAGAGTTTTTGTATTTTGTTCATTCCCAGTATATGACTTAATGTTGTTGTATGGCTTTTTGTTGATACGCCAAGTCTAAATGTGCTTGTACTGTTATTGCACTAAAGTTCACTAAACTTAAACAAAGAAAACAATCTGAAGTTGTCGTCATTTTTTTGTTATTATGCTATGATTTTACCGCTCCGGCCCACTTGGGAATAGATTTTCCTCCATGTGGCCCCTGAGCTAAAATGAGTTTGACACCCCTGTGCTAATCAGTGAAATCATCGGGTTTGAAGAAAAAACCTGCCCTCTCTTTACCTTCCACTGGATTTTAGGGTCCATTGATACAGTTGAATCATCATTTTGAAAAGGACTCTGATTGGCCTGATAATAGAGAATAGGAAACGTAGGTAAAGATCATTTCAATTGTCACAAGGATCTTGGGGCCATTGGTATCTGCTGCATGTGAAACCTATTCTTCACACTTCATAAACAAGGCACATAAATCATCATATCGTAATATATGAGGTAAGCATCAGCATTACAAGGAATGTAAGCATCATGTCAGACATCAGTGTGCGCATCAAACTCTCACTACATTTTGGAATATGATTGGAAGTCATTTAAACTTGCCTTAAGATAAACGTGATGTCGGAAAGCAGCTGACTAGAAGCAGCTGTGTATAACCCCTCCCGCTGACCACACCCCCCAAGAAAGTCCCCAGGGATGCTTTATTTACCTTTACGCATACTGCTACACACACACTCACACAAACATACGTAGAACTGCATCACAACTCCCTGGACTAATATTGCACAGAGAGACGGTGTCCACATAGTTCAGCTGCTTGCACCTGCTCAGATGGTATTCGGTCAAAATAAGCCATTTGTAGACAGCCACAGCAAATACTGCTATTGCCATTGGCATGTGAGAGGCTGGAAATTATGAATAAAAACAACAACCCTCTGGCTCTCCCACTTTGCTCCCTCCCACTGGACCTTAATGAGAGCCTCTTTTCAGGAGTCAACACGCACTTGAGCCATGAAGAAGAACCTGTCTCTCCTTCAGGTGGGCTCATTTTCCTGCCAATATTTCTCTTGGCTGTTACCAACTCCACCTCGTAATTGGACCACTTATGTGAAGTGACCATCCTAATTGAGAAGAAACGTGTTGACACAAAGACTCTCGAGCTAAGGGAATACTTAGAAGGTAGCTAAGATTAAAGTGTGAGGTCTAAGAATGTGGACGTGATTGTTTAACCTTCCAGCGTGACTGCCTCTTGCTCACTTTCTTCACGCTCACCCTCGCGATCTCTCTTTTCTAATCCCTTGCTCTTCTTCGTTAGTCAAATTAATCTGGCTGTCAGTGCTGGGTCGTTCCCCCTCTGCGGCACCTCCCCCTCAAGACGTCCTACTACCTTTCCTCAACAAAACCTGCTCACAGCATTCTCCCCTTTCTGAAAATATTTTTCCACTGCCCCGTCCAAACCATGAGGGCCTTTCCACACACACACACACACACACACACACACACACACACACACACACACACACACACACACACACACACACACACACACACACACACACACACACACACACACACACACACACACACACACACACACACACACACACACACACACACACACACACACACACACACACACACACACACACACACACACACACACACACACACACACACACACACACACACACACACACACACACACACACACACAGGCTCAGTGTGATTCAGTTTTCTCCCCACCTGGGAGAAATAGCATTCCATTTTGAAAATAGAGGTGACACTAAAGTAGATGACACTCTCAACGTACACAAGGGATTAGGCGTTGGGTTTCTGAGATTGTCGGTTGTGACAATCTCTACTTCTACAACTCAGCACTCTTTGCTATTAATAGTCTCTTGATGGACTAGCTGGAAGACGGCGATCTGCAGTGATCACAGGCCTGTGAGAAGTCAGGATTGATCAGATAAGGCTGTGCTATTTCCTTCCTGGTGGTGTAAAATGCAATGGTAGGTATGATGGAGCTGTCTATTTTACTGGACAAACAGAGAAAAATAATAACCTGCTGAGATTGAGTATTCCAAAATGAAATGATATCAGGATGGTTTTGGTTGCTGGATGCACACCAGGTCACTCCTAAGAACAAGAGGGGTAGGAGGTGAAACATGAGAGATTGTGATGATGTTGGTGTATCGGCTGAAAAGAATATCTGATTCCCCGCTGAACTCGATATCTTTTCCACTTCTACAACAAATTCAGCCTGTGTCGCATTGACACCTGTAAAGCCCCACAAAGAAAGGGACGAAAAATATCAAAGTATATGCCAGTGTGTAGATTGCTAAAGGTGGTTTCCAGTCTCAAATCAGCTTGATGTTGGAAAGAAAGGCCCCCACAGCTGATTCAAGAGGAGGAGGAGGAGGAGAGAGGAGGGAGAGGAGAGAGAGGAGAGGAAGAAGCCTCTCCAGTGCGTAGGCCTTGATGTTGGAGGACGCATCTGCCACGCGAGGTCACGCCTGGTTGGCAGCAGGGATTTACAGGCCCTTCAAGAAGAACCCATCCCCACCCCCCTACCTTCCCCCCTTCCCAGGCCCCTCTGGGAGCTGGCGGATGGTTCGGGTCCCAGTGTAAATATATTTTTTCTCTATCAAAGACACATTTTCCAACCACTGTCAAAGGGGAGGAGGGTCCTGTGGAAGAGGGAGGGCTACGGGAAGAGAGGGAGGGAGTTTGGGGGTAAAACTTTTCCCCCTCTTCTTCCCCAACTTTTTTCTCCCCCCTCTCTCGCCTGCCGGGTTCTAGCAACATCTGGATTTGTTTATCACCTGGCCTGCCGGTTCTAGCAGAAAGGAAAAGGCTGAAAGGGGACTGAAGTGCCAACCGGGGGTCCGCTATAGCAGGATTATACCATCATTTTGGGTTATTACAAATGTGGGTCCTTTGTTTCTATTGGTTATGATAACATATTATCATAACCAAGTAAATATGGAAACCACAACATCGCAAAGATGAAGTCTAATGAGGCAAAAAAACAACCTATAGGTTCAGTATTGTAATTAAAATGGTTAAAAGCTCATTTTGAACCATAACGTCAGTCCGTAGACTTTAAAGGATGTTTACAACAGATTGTTTGGATGATAATGTCCTTTTTCACTATATTTTTTTTCTCTTTCAAATAACTCTTGAGAACTGTGGAGTTTGTTTAAAATGGATAAGCGATGTTGTTTACAGAAGTATTGTCACCAAAACACGTGTGTGTCCTTGAGGTCTTTCAAACATTCACATTTCCATCTTTGTAAAAACACATTCCAAGCTGTTTATGTTACGTTTTTAAAGGCCGTTTGTTTCCTCATCGACACGCTGCTTTTGTGTTACAGCCTCCAACCATCAAATTGCAAAAAAAACTTGCATCGTGTCCTCATCGGAGTTCATG
Source organism: Notothenia rossii (assembly GCF_949606895.1). Lineage (NCBI taxonomy): Eukaryota > Metazoa > Chordata > Actinopteri > Perciformes > Nototheniidae > Notothenia > Notothenia rossii. The sequence continues at coordinate 13,450,965 of NC_136910.1, forward strand.
ATACAAACCAAACGTATAAAAACAATACTAAAGGTTCCGATGTTATTATTACTGTTAGAAATGGGCATAAATACAAACATAGGAACCCATTCTTCAAATCAATTAAATAATTTGAATAAAGCTCAGGCACTTTAACCTAAGAATATTAAAAAAACAAAACTTGTTTAAATTGTTGTGTTAAAATAGATGCAATGACCAAACAAATGACTTGATAGATTTGAAAGTGAGCCCAGCGCGAGCCTTTTCCTGGAGCCTGGCATCAGAGAGTGACAGACGGAGAGAGAATCGAGGCGAAAGACAAGGTCCCTGGGACAATGAGGCCCATTGATACGGTGGAGACAGGACCGGGTGCCTCCAGCGCGCTCAGAACGGCTGACGGTGCACAGAGGCACAATGATTACAGTCTGCATTACAAATGGCTAAAACAGAGCCGTGGTCCTGCAGAGGCCACAGCATCAGGAGAGACCTTGTCCAGATAAGTCTTCAAAGCCCCACTACTCATTTTGTTCTCTTTTGTCCTGGATAATCTTTTAGATATGCCATTCATTCTTTTTTCCCCTCATGCAAAGATTCAGCTTTTTCTCTCCTTATGGGCATTTGCTATAAAGACATAAAAGCTTTAAGACATCTATGTATAAACGTACCAAGTGTTTACTGTATAGGAGCTGTTGCAGTATGCTTTCATTACTGTAGCTCTTTAATGAAAAGCTCAAGTATACTTTTGTTCAACATTCTCAGTGCTTTCAAACTTTGTATTAAAAAAAACTATAGTTATGTCACAATGGGGTAACATTGGGCAGGAGAAGACAAATCTGTCTACTGTTTTGACAAAGAAATTGTGCAAGAAGAGCAGAAATTGGGGGGATTTAAGAGGTTTTTTGGTATAGGCCTTAGAGTGAGTTCCATTTCATTACACATGTATTTAAAAATCTGAAATGTCCTTAGAAAAGCCTTAAAGAAACAGCAATGTTGTACAATCAGGATGACCTATTAGAAAGCTGATTCAGCCAATAAAGATTCAGTGATACTTTGTACAGCAGGCACACTTAATAAAACTTCAAGAGGTAAAGTCTTCTCCTGCCTTTTTTTCCCCCTCTCTCTCTCTTTAACATTTAGACCCAGAGGAATCCCATTGAGTTTTAGAGATAAGTTATGTTGCACCACAATCACTTCCAAGCTCAGTGAATCTCCCTCATTCATGTGTCTGGGATCCAACAAAAACACCTCAACAAGTTCATGACGCCATCTATTGGGCTCGAACGTAACTGCACCCGAATCCTCATTAGCATGCTGATTTAGTCACACTATGAGGGGGATGATTCATAAATATGCAGTGTTTGTTATTCTTCTCATTAAATATTTAAGACATCGTCTAGAAAAGTTCAGAGGAATGCATCATGATTCTTTGCTTAGAATACACAACACATTGCATTCTATATTTATCACAAAGATGGACACTGAAGTTTGTATTTTTATCTATAAATGCCCTACTTTCTTTGTCTACCTTGATCTCTGAAAGTTCACTATTATATTTGTTCACATGCTGAAGATCTTTTCATTGCTTTCCCTATGAATTTACCAGTTGGTGAATACTCCAGGGAGATGTTCTGTACCTGTCTGTATGTGCAGATGATGATTTCTCGCAGATGGTAGTGCATGGGGGTCATGGTTTCGCTGACGGAGTCCAGGGCCATGTCCACCTCCCTTTTCATCCTGTGGCCATCAGGGAGTAGACGCACCAGCTGCATCACGACCTGCACAGCAGACACACGTTGTTATAGTGTGTTACAAAGGTTTCAAGATTGTTTCAAAAGTTGGGATATGACTGTATTTTAAAAAAAAACACCAACACTTGTACATCTGCCTCCCACGTAGCCTAACACCTAATGTCAGTGTAATGATTGATGCACCTAAGGAAGAAGCAGGTGCAGCAACACCATTGTTTGCCAGTTGTAAACTCCGAAGAAAGCACATTACAAGATTCAAGTTTCTTTTACATCTGTTGAACTCTCCAATCGAAATGTAATGAAAAAAGCTGAAAAACGTAATGGTCCTGGAAATCGTAAAATGTCCATGTTTCTACGCTTTTGGCAGGTTTCTAATTCTAATTTGCTTTTGTATGTGGGGAGATCAAACTTGAAATGTTGTTTTTAACAGTTAATAAATATGGAATATAAGTATAATTACATTTGACATTACCTGCATCGAATGTTTGTTTCTATTCTTGTACTGTATGTTATATTCATTTGTGAATTATTAAAGAGATGTATTGTCTTTACGTATGAAACTATGCAATAGGCAAAAGGCAGTTGCTTATTGCCTTGTCTTAAAGCAACAGCAGCATCTGGCCTCATCATGCCATTTCCACTTACAATACAATTATATTCATCAAAGCACTGTGAAAACGGCTCAAAACAACCAGGCAAGTGTACATCCTGTGAGCTCCTTTGATAACTGTTCATTGTGCAACACTCTGCTGGGTTGATTACCTAATGACCTAATTGAGATTTTGGTGTGAGTGTGTATCAGCACGTTCATTAGCACAGGGAACGTTTCCATCAGCACTGTGTGGCAGTCTACTGAGGCAGGCTAATTTACTGGACATGCTTGTTAGTCCCTCTACAGCCGGTTTTCTTTGGATACTGATGGTAACAAAGATAATAAGGGGCAGCAGGAGGCACAGAGGGAGGAACACCAAAGAGAGGATCAGAGGACAGAACATGGCTGTAGGGAAAAAACCTTATTAACTTATGCCGTGTGTTACAGGCTTGCAGCATGAGAGTGCAGCCTGACCACTGTCCTTCTGAGAAACACAACCTTTTTCAGATTGCATAAGGCAAGGCAATTTTATTTATATAGCACTTTTCAGCATGTGGCGATTCAAAGTGCTTTACAAAATAAAGACAAAAGACATTTAAGAACAGCATAAATACATTATTAAATGGCATTTAAAAACAGGCATAAAAAGCAAAGATAATGAAATAAAATAAATAAATAAACACAGCAGGTACAGAATACATGACTAAAAGGCATAGTGTGAGTATGAGCAGCTCAATTAAAAGCAGTGGCAAATAGGTGCGTTTTTAGTCTGGATTTGAAAATAGGAAGTGTTTCAGTGGATGTGCACGATTCGGGCAGTTTGTTCCAGATTGTCGGGGCATAATAACTAAAAGCTGCTTTTCCATGTTTAGTTGTTATTCTGGGAACAGAGAGCAGACTCGACCCAGAGGACCTGAGACTCCTAGATGGTTCATAGTGATGGAGGAGGTCGTCTATATACCTTGGTCCTAAGCCATTTAGTGATTTAAAAACTAGCAGTAGTATTTTAAAATCAATTATTTGGTCGACTGAAAGCCAGTGTAATGATCTCAGAACCGGAGTGATGTGATCCACTTTTCTAGTGTCAGTGAGGACTCGAGCAGCAGCGTTCTGAATCAGCTGCAGCTTTCTGATAGATTTTTTAGTGAGCCCTGTGAATACACTATTGCAGTAGTCGAGTCTACTGAAAATAAAAGCATGGGCAAGTTTTTCTAAATCCTGTTGCGACATTAGTTTTTTAATCCTTGACATATTCTTCAGGTGATAATAAGCGGACCTAATGACTGTTGTAATGGTTATGGCATAAAACCTTTACATTTATTTTACCTAGTCTGTATTTCACTAAAAGTCCCAATCCACAACGAAGAGACGCTTTTTCATACCCAGACTGACCTTACACTGGCTATATCTTATGTTATCACCTTATCACGGTTATTCAAGTTTTCCGTTACTCTGAATGATTAACTCCCCTTATATTTCTTAATATAAGCCATAGAATATTTAATATGACATAAGTCAATGAAAAAAAAGTTTGTTTACAATCCGAACTCTTCGGTATATTTCGTGTGCACTTTAAATTGATATGGTTTCAAATGAATAATAAGGCATATAAGGACATTTACTTATGGAAAAGGATTTTTAGGAAATGTTTTGGACTTCAAATACACATAAAGATTAAAAAAAACATATTAATGCTATTCCTGACTCAAACTGGACGAGTAAGCGGTTGAGTAGAACTTCCCATTCATTCAATTCAACTGAATGTGGGTATTGAATTTGGGCTATGTCAGTGGGGAACATATGGGTATCACAGTGTGCCATTGCCAATCATGTATTGAGCAATCGATGAGGCATTCAAATCAAATGGGTCAATCAAATAGGCCATTCATGTGACATTTCCACAAATCTGCACAACCCTGACCTGATTACCACAACGGCTGATTTGTTTGAATGAAGCCTAAAGTCAAACGGATGGATTAATTGAAAACCCTTTTTTTTCTGGCCACTTGGAGGCAGCAGAAACAAGTTGCAAACACTCAATTATTTTATGTTGAAGCTGACATGGCAAATGTGTTGATGGCAAACAGTTGTTTATTCACACAACAAGCAGCAAAGAGCAACATTGTCTTATTTGGAAGCCGTCCACCTGACTACCTGATGAATTTAAGTATTATATAGTAGAACAATCTCTCTTTTATCTCTGTATTTAGTTTCTATCAAGACCTCAGAAAAAATACACCTTAAACTTCAATAGAAATCCTTAACTTTTTCACTAGTTAGTAACCAACTAAAATAAGTATTATTTAAAGCCACGTTATGGACATCGTAACAGTGCTGCAGATACTCCATCAACCAGGGCAATGACTGGGATCCACAATGCAACATCACACTAGGAGAGGATTACAACACATCACAGCAGCCCCCCCATCACGTGGTGCTTTGGACTTCACCGCCATGGCAACACGCTGTTGGCACATAATGCACTGGGGATGGCAACATCACAAATCCATTAGAGGTTAAACTGGAGGCAGACAAGGTTTCCACGGCGACCACTCTGTGTATCCCAGAAACTCGGGTGGCCGCTCTGCTGTGATTGGCATGCAGCATTGTGAGCCCGCAGAGGGCTGTGTGTGTCCATTTTTATGGAGCCGAGGAAACGGCCAGCAGGGGCCAAACACAGATTCACAGACACAACTCTGAACCAAGAAAAACACCAGGCGGCTCTAATTCACAGACACTATTCAGACCGGAGCAGAAAGGCTTTGGCTTCTCGCTTTGTTTGGCCAAAGCTTTCAATCACAGGTGCAGAGTGGAAAAAACGCTGAACATTTCCCCTTTAATATAAAGTTGTAAGGTGTACTGGGGGAACACTGAGGGTTTCAGAAAAGTCTCATTCTCAGCCACACTAAGTTAATAAAATATGAAAGTTTTCATTTCTAAGGACTGAGAGAAATGTGCAGAGAAGGTTCATGCATTTTAAGCTCACAGCAACAGCATGCACATTTCAGTTGAACAAACAAAGAAATAAGAGTAAACTAAAGAAATTCAAGCCTCATCAACAGAGAAGTTACAAAATAATACAGGACTATCTACTAACACTACTGCTTCTACTATAATATAACGCAGTTTATTAGTTTGATCCTCATTTAAAGCCAAAGATATAAAATTCACTACCGTGTATGAAAAAGAATAGCAATAAATCGTGAAATTAAGGACAATGGAATATTTGAATACAAACGACTAAGATGATTTCCAAAAATGGTGTTGATTGACCAATTCATTTATGTGTTATCGTCAATAGGAATTAACTCGTTGACTGAAACAGTCTTTGAGGTCAGCAGTAAATTGTTAATACGTGTTTCCAGCTTGAGAAGGCGTTGTTTTTTTGTGTACTTACCTCAAATTCTCCTTTTGTGTACTTGGCGTCAGGAACACTCACAAACTCATCTTCACCAAAATCTGGGAAACCCTGCAGGTCACGAAAACAGTTGTTCATGTTACTTTTGACCATGAAAACATATTTTTTTCCTTCAAGATGTTTTAAGGAAAACTGTATTAACATAGAGGAAAACTCAATGAAGCGTCTTACATTAAAGTGCCACAGAGTGAGAACAGAGATGACCATGGCGGTCGTGGTCCTGCCTTTGCCGTTGGAGCAGTTAAAAACGAAGGCTGAGTGTGAGTCTTCAGCCAAGGAACTCTTCATGGCCTCTAACAGCTTATCAAAGTCCTGAGGATGAGACCACACAGAGTTCATGTATTAAAAAACACATTCAAACTCTAGCAAAGCATTTAATTGGCTGACCTTTATCTAGGTTTCATAGGGAAATCAATACAAAGCTACAACATATTAAAAAGTACATTCATGACTGAAAGTCTTAAATGTATATATTTGTGTGAACATAGAATACATTGACATGACTGAGACTGATTGATTTTACTCAAACCCATCCAATCTATTAGTAAATCTAAACTGAATACATCAAATAAAGAAAATAAAACATAATATGCTGTTATGAACAATAACTTGACCTGCACATCATCATATTTTAAAAAGGCCCACATTAAAATTATTCACCACTAGAGGGAGCACAAAGCCTATTCATTGTCACGTCTATTTAGCGTTAAAGGGAACCGATGAGCTACTTCGGCTCCTCATGCCTGCATGTTTGTGAGCACACGTGTTGTTATTATCATGCACCTCCTTCACATCATTACCTCCTCCTTTGGGGGGCTGCAGTCCGGCAGGGGGATGCGTTTGCTGACGAGGCCCTGGTAGGAGCTCTTGTGCTGGTTGAAGATCTCCTGGACCGTCAGGCAACTTTTAAACATCTTCATCTGTTTCTCCCGCTCCAGCGTCACCTCGAGCCACTTCTGAGCTTGCAGGATCTCCTCCTTCAGAGACGTCTCCAGTTTCTACACACAGGGGGGGGCAGGGCGGACATTTGAGTATTTTCACTTCTGCTAGGCCAATTTCCGATTGAAACTGCACTTAAAAGCTCCCAAAAAGCATCACTGTACCTCTATCAGCTGTGGGTCAGACGATGGGACAGCAATGTGCTGGTCCAGGCACGAGGGCTCCCTCGGTGTGAAGATCTGACCGTTTGCTTCCAGCACCAGCTCCTCCTGCAGGTTGACCCACAACACGTGGCCGTGCTTCCTTTTCTCATCAGTCAGATGGGCCAACACTACTCCGGTAGCCTGCACACACACACAGCAAGTTTATGATTAGAGCTGAATGTCCGGCTCCAGTATCCTGAGGTGAACGTGCGAGCTAAAATCATGATTAGTCTCTCCTTCTAGGTCTATTTATAATCTAATGGATATTCCTGAATGCAAGATTGCATTTTTTACAAACTTGTGTTCAAAGCTTCAGTTTTCTGGGATAAATGGGAATTGTAAAGCCTGATTTTTTTCACATTGTATCAAAGAATATCTCTTGCTAGTGCTCCTCCATCAGTCTTCACTTGTTTTGATCCTAGTAAGCCAAAAACAATCCACTTAGAAAGACAAGCATTTCAAGTAATCCTCTCAGAAGGATGTTAATGATGTGTTTGATTCGATATAGTCTCAAATAAATAAGAGTTTTTCCATGAATGTGATGATAAGATTAGACGCTGCACCTCCGATGTTGGCTGAGCCATTCCATAAACAGGCATCTTGGGCACTCGTCTGAAGTTGACCGCCTTCATCTCCTTCACTGTGCTGAGCACGTCGGGAGCCAAACACTCATCAGCAACCTGTGCACAAACAAGCAGTTATACATCACATTTAATATATAGGGCATTTGAGGATACAGATGATTACATAACTGCGTAGGAAGACTGTGAGATATCTGAGAAGTAAAGATTGAGATGTGACGAGCTCTATCAGTATTTAAGTAGCAGTAGCATTTGTATGCAGAAACACTGAAGATACAATATTGGCACAATATTGGTTTTGGATTCAGAGAAGAGACACAGATATAATCAATAGTAAATCTTCTGTGTGTGCGCCTGATTTCCTCACCAGGACGCGAGCTCCTCTGGTGACCAGCTCGGCCGAGGCGGACAGCTGTGATAGGTCCATGCAGGCCAGTAACCTGTAGAGCCACGCATGGCGGCACATCCAATGGCTGAAGTTGGACATGAAGGCGAGAGGATACTGCAAAATGCAACATATAGTTACAACTCAGATTATTTTAATGGCTTGTACATTTTGTCACTCATATCAATAAGGATATTTAGAAAAAAATAGTACCTGTTCGTGAAGGTATGCATTAAATACAATCAAGTAGAAATAGCGCTCCAAGCTCTGCATGGTTCTGAAGAGAAAGTAGTCTTTGGTACTGCTTCCCTGAAAACAAACACACGTGTTATTATCTGTTCAAAGTTGCGACTGTTATTTCTATGAAGGCTCTTTTTTATTTGTTGCAACCCTATGATTTCCAGATGAGAGTTCTTTAAAGTCTTTCAACAGCTCAAGGGCCCACCTTGATAAGGCCTTCTTTCCGTCATCATCAACGTGATGATCATAATCCGACTTTGATTTCTACTTTATTCAGCAGCATATAAATGGAGCAACAGGAGCAGTTGGAAATCAATGAACATCTATTGCACAAGGTACTTTAAAAAAGAAATGCCTGGTTGATGTAGGCAATGCTAAATCACAAGAAAAGGGGTCATTACCAACCTGAATTTGATAATCTTCTCCGATTCCTTCCAGCTTACTCTTGTTCTCATATATTGCCTCTTTTATGTTGTGCATTTCTGAACACAGGTTGATAGCCTGGTCAACCTGTAAGATGAAAACAAGACATTAACAACTTACAATTCATTAAAAGAGAAATAGAATGCAAATAACCAACTTTCTACCTTTAAAATATCTTTAATTAACAGATCCTCTCCGGAAATGTTTTAAGATATATAAATAAACATGCGTTTGATAAGGTTTTCCAACTTTCCAACTATTACTCCTCCACCTTTGGAATATTCTTAATCTATGCATTTACAAATGACTTTCAAACGCTTAACTGCCGAACATAAGATGTCTGGTATATCACTGAAAAGAGGAGTGTGAGACTTGTTGTTAAGGACCAGAAGATGCGTTGTCCTCATTTCTTTGTTAAACCGCATGTTGTGGTGGTGTTGATTTTCTGCTTTACCTCTTCCATGACCTGCTCTCCATTGGGCAGCTTGTTGATCAGAGACTCGATGACCTTGAACAGTGGTTTGGGCTCTGAAGCTGCTGTATTCTCAACTCTGCAAAATGACACAAACAAGGTGAATTCCTATCTAACCTGGCATTAGAACATGTCCATTATGCTGCATCAAAACATTTGTGATGAGGTTTTATGTGATGTCATTCCAAAGTTTTTCCAAATATGGTTAAGCTCTTACTGCGGCTGTGAGTCAGCCCTCAGGCGGTTCATGACCAGCGTGCCCAGGATCATGGCGAGGTTGGTCCTGCCGACGCCCACCTGGCAGCTGAAGAGCAGAGCGGGGAGCGGCCGGGACGCATCGTGTCCCAGAGACAGGCTGGGGCTCTCCTGGAAGCAGAGCACATAAAGAACACTGTCACTAACTCAGATGTACTGTGGTATATCATTAAGGTTGTTAGGGAGGTTAAACTGGCTTGAATCTGGTTGGAAAGAGGACGTTTTTAGGACCAGATGGTTACATATAACCTGCTACACAAAGTAATTGAAAAGAACATTACGGAGCCCCTAAAGGGACATGAAGAAAGAAAAAGAAAAAGAGAGAAAGAAAGTCGGCATAACGCCAAAAAAGGACATAAAAAAAAGGCAAAATTATTAACATAATTTAGCGTAGTTTTTCTCCTGAGGTGTACATTTCACAAAATCAATGCTACGCAATACAATGGAAATGTAAGAGTTCAGGTATGTCTAAATTAAAAGTCTTTTTAAACCACCAAAATAGTGAGCGAACATCCTTAAAGTTATAATTGATGAGATAATAATAATATACAAAATACATATGACGGATTGCCATGCCAGAAATGTTTCAACATAAAAACGTCTCGAAGGACAAGTAAAAGGAAAAATAAGGCCACTCTGTGAAGCTCTGATCCAAACACTGGTTTAAAAAAGGAGCCACTTTCCAACCACAGGGAACTGGACCGGCTGCTGCCAGGGAGTCCAAAAAAGGGCAAAAGAAAACGAAAAGGAACATCCTGTGTGAGTGTAGCGCAGGACGGAAACCAGACAGAGCGGATGACCATACTGCAGGTTTTCTGCCATGTTGGTATTACCCATCACAGCTATTGGTGATTAATGGCACAGAGAGGCCAGATTCAAAAGGATTTATGTGGATTAAAAAAAGAAACTGTGACCTTCTTCTTACCTCAGTGAGAAATTCCAGATGCTCTCCAATATTCCAGTCATAAATTACTTTAATGGCACATCAAAACAAGAACCTCTCAAGAGGAGCAGGACCAAAAAAGGATGTTTTAATTGGTGTATCATGATAGACGTTTTTACGCGATCTTACCCTGAGTATGTTAACAAACGCGTCAAAGTCTTCTTCCAAAGGGGCTCCCTCCATTGGTAGTGGTAATCTGTAGTACCTGCAACACAACAGATTGTTACCGGTAGTTGCGCCTGTGTTGTGTCAATATTGCCCTTGTGTAGGCCATAACACACATCCGACCTAAAGTAAGAATCAACAGCTGAGCTCCCTCATTTAGTGCTCACAAATCATACGGGAAACTTCATTTCACAATCCACAAGGGATGATGGGAGAGATCAAAATCATGGGATCATTAAAGTTCCCTTTGAAATATACACCACCTGCAATTTAAACTACGTATAATAAAACATCCTGCTGTTTTCTTTGGACTGCAACAAGTCGCTCTCCTTGGGGGATTATATATTCTCTTGCTCTGGAAATATGTGCAGCTGTAGATAACTTAATAAAGCTGATGCTACAAATCTGATTGCAAACAGGATGCTGCAATCTTTAACTTTTTTTCACCGCCCCCCCTTTCTTCCAAAAAAAGAAGGGCAACCAGCCTCTGCACAAACAAGCGGCGCTATTTATAAACCGCCCTGTATATTCTACTGCAGGCACACACGTTAACTGACAGGTGAGCGGAGGAGCTAAGGGCCAATAAAGGAACAATGTAAACAACCTGTAGGTCGGCATGGTGAACATGGGCCTCTTATAGACCTCTTCCGTCACATGGATGTCCTCCTCGCTCATGATGGAGATCTTCTGCGGCTCGTCTTTAAAGTACTCAATGTCGTTGTACACGTAGAAGATGTTTTCGTTGAGCTGGGAGAAGTCGTGGAGCTGTAAAGGAATGGAGAGAGGGCTGTTTTTAAATACTGCTATAAACTGTTTTGTTGCCAAAAAAAAAAACTCATGCAGATGCTGAGTATGTAGTCACCTCCTTCCTGATAGTGAGCTCCAGGCTCTCCACCAGCTCTTCCTTTTCCAGGCCATGGAGGTTCTCGTGCAGGTTTTCCTTCCTCCTGGGGGTGTACGGCACAAAGTTGTCTTCCTTGTGCAGGAAAACCACCGGCTCTTCTCTTACACAGAAGAATATAACCTCCTGTTTGAAAAAAGCCCAACACGATAAAGATCAAATAAAGGCTTTCTAAAATGCAACACTTCTAAAAAGCAACTGGAAACAATCAGTGGCCATACATTGACACGCAGCACATAAGTCAGGAGTTAGGGAAGTCTGACGTATCATTTCTGTCCATTTTAATTAATTATAGTGAGTTTTGTAGCTGCTGTAAGCGGAGATTCATTTTCCACTGGTACACATCACCGCAACTTTCTGTTTGCTCAGGTCTGCAGTTCAGCCACAGGCTCCACTGAGCACTTGACTCCTCAAATATTTACTGACAACATGACTCGAAATAAGGCCAGGCAGAGCTACACAGGCACCGACTCAGGAGAGTTAAGGGCATAAAATCTACCAGTCAACAAATTAATGTGAGCTTGCCCGGCTGTTATTGTGTTTATAAAAGAAAGAAACAGTGACCTCGTGTCCTTGCGCCTGCAGCCTCTGGAGAACTTGTTTGAAGCCGTTCACGCTGGGCTGACCCATCCCGTACAGAGGGTAGGATCCCTTGACTTGGCGGAAGTTGGGCGCTCCGTAGCTGCCCGTGGTATTGAGGACATCTGCCTTGCTGAACACATCCTGGACCATGAAATACTCCCCCTGGAAAGCAATGCATTTTTCATCTCAGCACATGACTCATACACAACATTTCTCCAGCTTCCACTTGAGTATGCACTAGCATTTGTAAATCCTGCAGAGCAAATATGTCAACACTTAAGTGGTTGGATAAATCTGAAAATAGTGTTTACTTGAGAAATTGACTTGCATCCTCTCCACCCATTACTTAAGTCCTTTACACAAACTGAAAACAACAAGTGGCCAAAATCTACTTCCTTCTTTTTTTTTTTTTTTGTTGGCAAATAACAAATCGGACACGGTTTGGTTACTCTGTTGTCTCAACAGGTTAAACCTCCGCCCTGTCACCTGCATCTCTGAGAGATTAGTAAATCACAATCCCTCAAAATATTGACTTCAGCTTGAGTTGTTGGTGTCAAGAATAAAGTAATAATTCAAAGGTGCAAGCAATTCAAATATTCTCAAGGCTGCCATAACTGAATAAACACAAATACACATCACTGATAACTGGGTTTTGAATAACCTGTCTGCTTTTGGATCCTGTTGTAGGTTAGTTAAATGGCTGGATTGGTAAAGAAGTGCTGGCAAATAATCCTATATTTGAATCTTCCATTCACAGTTACTTGTGCCACTTTCTTGAAAGAGACAGACCACAAAATGACTACTTAGAAAATGCAATATATTTTTAATGCAATAGAGTATTGCATTAAAATATGCATGCAGGAGGGTATTTGAAAAAGGAAAATGGAACAATAAGCCCTTTGCTTAAATATTACTCTGTAGCATAATATTAAGTGAATAGTGATAAAAGACATCTTTGATATCTATAGTCGATATGGTGGTTAAGTAGAACAAATATTATTTCTAATGTTTTGTTCTACTTAACCACCATATCGACTATAGATAGACATTTTAAAAAGAGCAATCACTCAAGACTATTTAAAAAGAAAAATGTCTTACTTTCCCTGGTTTCCCACAAAGAAAACATGACTTAAAAGGGTTGATAAGGGATTCGATATATATATTTTTTTAATAGACATAATTATTTCTTACAGGAAAACACATTTTCCTGTGTAGCAAGACAGATAAGAAAACATGTCCAATCAATGCAGACATGGTCCTACTGATGTACTGGCCAACACACTAAATACACATGTAAACAGAAGCGGTGGACTAACAGTGACAGAACACTTCATGCCTGAACAGACACAGCAGAGGTGACAGAGCAGATCAAAGCCCTGATAGCAGGGTGACAACATTCCTGTATCAATGGCTGCCCCTGATCATAAAACAGCGCATGACAATTGTCCTGTGCCACTCTGCAATTTGGACATGTGAATGTGAAAAGAGCAGACGCAAAGACAAGTGAGATGACTCCACATCTTCACTTTCAGAAACAGAGCGGTAAAAATGGTCCTTACCTGCACCAGGTAGTGCTCGGGCAGAGTGGCTGATATCCGGCCCAGTTTGTAGTTGGTCTTGATGATCTCATTGTGAATCTGAAATTCCTGTCTGCAATTATACCTGTAAAACAGCAAACAACAGCAGGTCTGGATGGTAAATAGAGGTCAATTCAATTATCAGCTACTATTTGCCAGGCCCGGATTGACAAATGAGATGATAACGTGGGCAAACACAGGGGGATGTCTCCACAGTGATCAAAGAGGATTAACACCCAATTGTGACAACGCGGATTCGGGGAGGGACTTACGTGATGACGACAGGTGCGACTTTGTTGGTGATAATGGACTTGGCCTTGTTGTTGTGGATGTTGACTGTCTGAAAGGGGCTCATGCTAAGAGACTGCCTGCTGTCGGCCATCCCGTTGCCATGGACACACTCAATTGGAGCAACAGGCTGTGGTGCGGCGCTGGCAGTTGTACCCATGCTCCACAAGCAGCTGTGAATGACATCGCAGCAGACTCAGAAACAGGAAGCTAACACACTCACACACACACAGAAAACCCCCACACACAGAGGCAACACATACAGTATATTTGGGGAGTGACGACACTCACATGTCTCACACTGAAATGATTTAAAGCATTGATTTGCAATACCTTTTTTACTCCCACAGAGGACATTTACATTGTTACAGCATAATGGAGGAGGTACATTTTTACACGTGTTCAAGTGAGATAAATTATTTTCCATTTTAAGGTTTGAAACAGTCCATGTCCATCCATCTGTCAGTCCACAATAATTTGGGTAATAGTGAGACACTAAATCACTTTCATATCTGTAGTCTTAATATGAAGCTACAGCTAGCAGCCGGTTAGCTTAAGTTGTTATAAAGAGGAAAAACTTAATTGTATGACTTCAACCATTCTACAGATTAAACATATATATTTTTGAGTGACCTTTTAAGGAGCTGAGGTGTCAGTAGGCAGATTTGTTTTATATTTAGACAGAGCAAGACCAGCTCTTACCCTGTTTACAGTCTGAGCTAAGCTAAGCTAACAAATAGCTTCATATTCAGTGGTCAGACATGAGTGGTATTAATCTTCTCGTCTAAGTCTGTCTCAGTAAATGAGCGATAACAAATATTTTATATTGTTCTTTTAAAAAAATATATTGTTGCATTGATGATGCACATTCATGAGGTTTGAAATGTGTAAGCACACAGGCTAAAGACTCACAAAACAGCACATTTTTGATATTTTTTTAATTGCGCAATTAACATGTGTATAATGTCACATGGCCTAAACTCTTTGTCAGATATACAAGCATCACTTGGGTCCAGTTTGATTGTTTTGATTGTGTAGAAAACAATATCTCAACATCTGGATAAGATACCAGAGAAATATAGAACAAGCAGACATTAATCCAATGACTCATGGTCCCCATTTAAGGTGTTTTCAGCACTCAAATTACAACCATCATTCATTTCATATCTCATCAACCATTATAGACCCTTGGGATTGGAGTCGAGTGTGACAGTATTTTTATTTTAATCATACAGCTTGATACTGAGCACTCAGACCCCCACGCGAGCCAGCCACAGACTTCAAGCAATCCTCCTCTCCTCTGAATAAACAATGAGCTTTGCAGGGAGCTCTGCAGATAAACAAACGACTCTTCCGGCAAGCTAGCAATCAGTAAGTAACACTGCTCCTCAACATCACTTATAACATGTAGCTGCTCAGGAACCTACAGCCACAGGGCAAACAAACAGAGGAAGACACAGAAGGAATACACAGGAAAACACAGTACTGTATGTCACCACAAACACAAACTCACAGATACTGTAACGCTGCAGACAAAAAGCTCAGAATCAATCCAACATCAAAATGTATTTGATGCGACAGACAGCCTCAAAGCACCTCTGTGAGATCTCCAGCTTTGAATAGAGCGGACTCTCATTGTGCAGAGAGGCTCAGTGGAGAGAAGTGCCGGGTGAGTCACCGCTACTCTCCTCTTTGTTGCGTCTGGAGCTGAGTGGGCAGGTCAACCTTGCACTCACAGACCTATTGAATCGCTACAGATTCTCTTCTCTCCTCACAACAGGCTACAACGTATTGATTTGCTTGTTACTTTGTCAGGCATGGTTTTAAAAAAACAACCTTACTAATAACTGCAGAGTAAAAAAGCCCAGTGTAAAAAGTCAAACCAATTCCCATAAAAGGAAGGTTTTCGAGGATACCGTGCTCCCTGAAGCTGCCCAAATCTATTTGAGTCCTCGCCACATACCAGACGCTTCTCTGTTGGCCAAAGATTGTGCGACTTCCCGAAGAAAAACAACACCAAAATGATCTTTCACAGCGCCACAATCCATTTAAATTTGACATCTTACGTGTGAGATGAGGAGCGATCTGTACTCCCAGATCCTTTTCTTTGCTGCTTGTTTTCCGCCATGGTGTGTGAGAAAAAGAGTGTGAGCAGTTGGCATCACATTCAAAAAGAAATCTCTCTTTTGAAGCCCTTTTGCCCACCCCCAGTCGGTGGGAAACACCCCTTGTGGGAGCTCAAAGTACCCAGTCGCTTGGCATTGGGCAAAAACTTCAGGAGTTGCAGCTCTCAGACAGCGTCCTTCTCGTCCTCCCTCGTATATGATGTTGGGGATACATTCATGCAAGAGCTTCAAGTCTCTACGGAGGGGACCAAAGGAAGTAGTGGTACATCTGGCTGCCAGATGGCCAAAGTTCAGCTCCCTTCCAGAGGGACAGGCTGCGCGCAAAGACGACAAAGTTGACTCTTGTACTGTATAGCGAAGCAGTACAAAGGAATTATCACTATTAAACCGTCAACAGAAGATCTATAATTTATCAAACAAAAATACCAAACATTCACTGTTTACAGCTTCTCAAAAGGTTTCCAAGATGTTACCTTGAACCGTCAGAACAGGTCATTTTTTTTTGTTTTTTGCAACTTATAGCTTCAACAACTGTTTTCCCTCGTAAAAATCTGACTGTCATTTACAGTAGTTAACTTTCAACCAGATCAGACAGATCCTCCAACAACAACAAAATCAGTCAAAAGAAAAATGTGAATGAAGACACATTTATCCACTAAACTTAGTTTGTTAACCCTCTGCAAAAGGAAAGGGCAAAACTGTTTTTCTGGGAGGGATTGCTTTTCCTGAGGTTTCTTCCCTTTTTCCTCTATAAAATAGTATTTTTGAGTAGTTTCTGCTTATTCAATTTACCAAGAGTCTAATGATGGGGGTGTTGTATGATATATAGACAGTAAAGCCCTAAGAAAATAATGTGTCATTTTGAGCTATTAAAATAAAACTGATCTGATTTAAAAGTATCAATCATGAACAGTTGTATCATGTTTATGTATAAAATGAAACATTATAGATAAAAGATTACACCTGTGTCTCGTTGACTTCCTATATGTACTGAAAACAGAGCTTAGAGTCTGTGCGTTCCTTATGTATCCCTCTGTCACTTTAAGGACATTTAATCAGTAGGTTTCCTTTACCCGGCCACCACCACAGTCATGCATGGTAATATGCATGCTCATGTGGCTCGGTCGAAGGCTATAAACACTCAAACTCTCCCATTCACCTCATCCACTCCAGAGCTTCCCATTTCTGAACACATGTGCTAGTTCTCTTTGTAAGAGTTAAACAAAGCGGAAACATCCTGACAGAAGGTTTGGTTTAACGTCCAAAGTAAATGCTGCAGCACACACAGTAGCTTGCTCACTGAAACTGATCTATTAGAAAAACCCTCCTCGGACTTACCTTAATAGCCTGTCACCTCTGCTGCGTGGCCATGGCACACACACACACACACACACACACACACACACACACGCACACACTCAGATACGGAAGTTTCTGCTTCACCAAAGCTCAGCCTGTCAGCTACACTGATTTCAGCATGGGCAGGCGTGCTCTAGTGAACGGGCGGGCGGGCAGCCGGGGCGGAGGCCTGAGTAGAAATAGCCCTCAGTCATAAACATCCTACTGGAGATCCAATCAAGGCAACTCATCAGAGACGCTGTTTACCCCACATGTCAACAACAGAAGTGTCGCACTGCATGTGAAGTCAATAAAACGACAAGAGAAACTGGACCAAACTAAAACAAGCCGATCTTGAGTTCAACTTAGCTTTTTTCAGATAGCCAAGCCCTTAACAGCTGGTCGAAGCAATTCAAGTGCACGAATATTTAAATTCACTGATTGCACAGGGAAAAGAACAACCATGGGAATTGGAACCTCCTGCCAGCCAGCCAGCCAGCTTTGCTCCATTCAGGGCTGCCCCATTTAAATTCTGCCGGTGTCCCAACTTTGCTTTAGCAACGTCTTCAGACAAAAGGGCCTGAGAGCAGACAGGAAGGAGTGTGCAGCTGCAGGATGCATCTGTTGGTGGCCCCGAGGAAGGATGCAGAGCACTCTTCATTCACAAGAGATGCTGGGGTTCAAGGGAGATGGGTATCACTTTGCCCAGGCGATCTTTCAACACATCCTCCAATATCAAGATGGAGGAGAGATTCACAAGCGTGGCCGCAAGGACCACAACATTTCCAAATCCAATGCAATTTCCTTGGCAACTTTGCTCATCTTATTCAAGGATCCTGGGTTTTTCTGGTCTCCACTGTAGCCACTTGATCAGTCTGCCAATGTTAAAGTCTGAAAGCCTGCTGGCCGCACAAAACCGCATTTAAAAAAAAGGACAGAATTAAATGCATTCAACATAAGAAACATCAGCTTATGTTGCTTCGGAAAACTGCCTATGCAAGCAAGAATGTGCAAAAGACTGTTCGGCGTTACTCAAGAACCTAATCTAATAAACGCCAATACAAGGTTTGGTGTAATCCAATCCTTGTCTTATTTATAACAATGACACAATGTCTCACAGTTTCTCACTCATCACAGGATACTGAACCACCAAACCATTCAATAAAGCCCAGTCACACAACCCAGAGCGAGGAAGTGTCAGCACACCTTGATAGGAAATGCTTAGTTGTACTCTCTGAAACTTCCTCCCTGCAGCTGTACACATATTCCACCAATGAGGTTAAGGGTTACATGCAGGCGTGATTCCACAGGACATCGCTAGTTCCTGAGCTATATATCAGTGCGGCGCGGATATGAGCTCAGTTCTTCCTCTGCAGAAAATCGTTTTATTGTTTTCCTTCAACTGTTCCAAAGACCTCATTGTGAATGTGTGTCAACTTAGAGCTCTGATGTTTGTTTTTTTTCTCTCCAAAATAAATCGCACAACAGTCTGTTCAAAAGGAGATTGTGACAAAAAGGAAGCCATGTGATGCATTGTTCAAGGATGCAATTTCCAGATCTGATCAAACCACACAAGCTTTCCCACTGAGAGAAAGATAGTCCAGATAAACAAATCGCACACACTGACTTACACAAAAAAAAAAAGCAAATTTTCCCCAGAGTAAAAGCAGCGACTGGGACTCTGAGTGACACAAAAACAAACCATGCTACTGCAGTGAATAGGACATAAATCACATGAATAACCTTTAGCCTTCTACATTCTTGCTTTCATCACAGCTTGACATTGAGCTGCTAAAAGGGGTGTGCAAATCTATTTTTAAAACCCTGCCTGTAATTTAATTCTTCCAAGTTGGCAATTGTATCCCCCTATGATTTCAAGGCTGAAGTACTGTGGCTTACATTTTTTTGTAACCCCAACGTCTTGACCACAATATTCTGTCAGCACCACCCACCGACTGACAGC
The DNA here is from genome assembly GCF_949606895.1 of Notothenia rossii. NCBI lineage: Eukaryota > Metazoa > Chordata > Actinopteri > Perciformes > Nototheniidae > Notothenia > Notothenia rossii. The sequence goes on from NC_136910.1 coordinate 13,470,083, forward strand.
ATTTTGTATCAGTCACTGCCTCAGAGAACCTTTCCCTGGACAGAATGTACACACATTTTAATATATATGTTTCACTCAGACTGAAGTGGTAAACTTCTGTATGCGCAAACACATCCCGACTGAGCAGAAGCATTTTCTAAGTCGGCGTTGGAAGCCAGAATCCTGTCAAACAAGCGCTCGTCCTCTTGTAAAGGAATGAGAGCCGGTAAACACTTCAGAGGAGAGAGCAGGCATCACATGCCATAAGAATGTAATCCATGTAGCTCTGTGGACATCACACATGACTAGTGTTACTGGTGGAACTAGTGCTAAATGAAAGGATACCTCTCTGCAAAGAGGAAAGTAGCTTTGATATTCCTTCATGGATTGAAATCCTTTTTTTTTTTTTTAATTGCACATGGTAGCAGTTTACATTTCAGTCCAAGTAATAGCAACCACGAGCCACAGAGAAGTATCACAACTATACCTGACATTCAGCTGATCAGTCCACCATCCAAAAGATGCTCAAGTCTCTGAGGAACACAGTTAAAAGACAGAAATAGTGGGTTAAAAATAAACTAAAATAACAGCTCTCTGGCAGGCACCAGCCTCAGTCAGACATCGCTCTCTCTGACCTGAGGCAGTCTGTCTCTTCCCGTTGATCACACTACAGCAGGCGGCGGTCTCAAAACATAAAAGGCGTCCCTAAAGAGCGAGTCAGTGAACGTGTCCAGTGAGGACAGATCCTAGACAGTCTGCAGAGAAGCCAGAGGAGGGGGGCACACAGCTCTACGTCTGCGGAGATTTAGAGGGGTGATGGCATGCACCCTTGTTTTTGTGTGTAACTTTTTTTGCCTGCGTCCCCTGTGCAGGAGGTGCTGTCAGGCATGCCAGTATTTGTGTGTGCAACTGTGTGTGTGTGTAAAGAGGATGTGGGGGCGGACCCACAGAGGCTTAATCATCATGCATTTCACCATCCAATCACTACCGGAGCCTCCTGGCAGCACAATGCCTCCCACACATGGCAGACCTTTTAACAACCGTCTCAAACACATAAATTAAACGTTCACTTATTGAAATTATTACAATCAGCTGCAGCAGTTGACCATTACTGATGTGATGTAGAGCTGCCAGCAGGCTGACAATCAGTAACAACTGCACACAGATGACATCACGTAAGCCTAATTCACTACGATGCTCTAATTACTCCATTCATTAGCGGTTAACACATGCAATGTTGAAGGCAAACAGGCTTACAGCTGGGCAAACACTTAGATTTAAGCTTGAGGTTCAGCTGCAAAGGGCTGTGTGCTCTGTCTCTTGTAGTCGCAACCCTGAGGTGAGACCATCCCATCATGCAATAAGTGTCCCGTTTCATCCTGTGGGTTGCATTAAGCAAGAAAAACACACACAAATCTGAACATCACAACAACTATGAATCAAAATAAGTAAACAGAAAACCGATCTTATCGTCTGACTGGCTGCCTGTGAGAATATGTTCTAACAAAAGAATGTGCAACCAACATTCTGTCACACGATAACATCCAAATGAAGCGCATTTTTAATCTTGATTTGCAAAAGTGGTGAGTGGTTTTTTGAGATATGGATGTTAAATCTACAGCTGCCACACCTGTTCCTTCCTTCCTGCTGCAGAAGCGCACACCAAGTCTCTGATGTTCTTGCAACACGATGAATGTGAAACGAACCCCTCCCATGGCCCACAAACGGCAGAACATTAATCAATCCATGCGGAAATTGAGAAATCATAAACTGCCCCTTTCTTGTGGGATTTTGTGAGATCAAAATATCAAATATCAAGAGACAAGAAGCAGTCTAGTAGATGTCAACAAATATTTTAAATGATATTAAATAAAGCTCCAAAGTGACACATCATCTTAGTTCAACCTATTATTTCCTTCCGTTTTTTTTTTATTAGATGGCGATAAAGCAGATTTGCAGGGAAAGGATGTTCTGTGACAGATTATGAAACACTTCCTTTCTGCTTAATGTGCTCAATGGAAAAAAGAGCATACGGCTAATATCACCTGTCTTATCTTAATCCTTTCTCAGGTCTGGTGTCTGTCTCACCTCAAAAAAAGCCAATTTGCTGAAAGCCTTGTAAAAGTAACAGGAAGGAAGGATATAAGGAAAATATTTCACCTCGGCTATAGTTCAGCTGCTAGCAGAAGTATGAAAATCATTGTTAGATTACGATTTTTTTGAATGTTATTTTCAATTATATCTGTATTTTTCTTTAAGTATAGGGACACGTTTAAGTACACCACCATCACTAATGCTCCTGGGAAGATGAAATGACAATGAGATCACCCAAAGAAACACAATTTGGGGATATTACATATCCACTCGAGTGAAACAACCAAATATGACACCTTGTGGTAAAACTTTTCCATTGCACACAGAAAACAAGATTTCTCCTGTCGCAGATGTTAGCCTTATTTCATGACAACTACTTCAATTCTAAACAGGTGTTTGACAGTTTAGACTATAATAATTGTATGGGACTTTTAAAAAGAAGAAACATGTTTTATATTTGCTGTTTAAACATGACTGAAAAAAAACTAAATCTGACTCAACCTCCGCTTTCAGTGGAAAATAGTTTTCTATCTGTGTTTTACATTTTTGTGTTACTTTTATGTATGCACCACAATACAAAATCAAATTCCTCGTACGCGTCAACCTACCTTGTAATAAACCTGTATCTGATTCTGAATATTCCCAAACAACTGCCCATGAATAGTTTAATAAAAGATAAGCCATACCAGGAAATATTTTTAAGTTAAGCCTCTTATCATTTAGCCAAACATGAATAGCTTAATCATTTATGATCCAGGTGTCCATTCATCATTCATTCAGTGTCATGCCCTCACTCTTGATTAATTGTGATGTTCCCGGGTTGATCTCTACTCTGGGTTGACAATAACCAGTTTCTGTCTTCCCCCAGGATGTGAGGTAAGGTGATATGAACAGAAGAGATTCCAGCTGCACAGGCTAAACCAAACAACAGCGGGGACTACAATACATCAAAGAAGACACTGTTTTGTCTAACTGTGTGCTGTGGACTTTTCATATTCCACATAACACCTTATGGGAGGCTGTCTTGGTACTTGTTATGAACTTTGACCAAGTCTATAGGCATTATTTTTGCAGTGACAGAACATATTCAAAGAATAATATACCTTTTTGGCATTGCATTCAAAGAAAAGTCACACTAAACGTGCTTTTTAGATTCCCACGGGGATAAATAAAGATCCATCTTATCTTATCTTGTATTTTTCTGCCAATGAGCTGATAACAACATATCTGTTGGCTATTATTTTGTATATTTTGAGCATTTAAAATCATGTTTGGGATCAACATGCATAGCAAAATGTTATACATGTGTGGAAGTTGTTGTTTGGGCAGTTTTATAAAAAGCTGCCATAAGATTCCTTATTATTAGTGGTAAATTCATATAGCTTGCACTAGGTTGTGAATGTTTTACAAATACCAAAGGTAAAGTACAGTTATGTGGTGCATACCCAAACTTTGTATACATCACATTGGTGAGGAAATGTGTGTTTGAAAATAAAATAAAAACATATCCACACTTTTATCTAAAAAATGAGTGTGTCTCTGAGCATGCCTGATATAAGATACAAATGGAGGGTTATAGATGATCCAACATTGTATCATTGATAACTTCCTGGGAACAAATTATTGGCAAGATGCAGAGCACAATACAGGCATGGAGGGTGGGGGGTGCCAAGCACATGTATGCCCCATCAACCACACAAACACTTCTCAAGATACTCTTCGCTTAGCAAAGTGCTCAGCTGCAAATATTCACTAAATATAACACAATAAACAAAAGGTATAAACAAACTGTGAGAGTCCTAGCATGCACAAATGTTAACTCATATTAATGAATGTTAATTTTTCGGCTGCCGTGGCTCTTGCAACAAGCCGTAAACGTTTAAGCTACTCACCATTTCAGCACACGGTGTTTAACAAAAATGCGTCTGGCTTTTAAGACAACGTGTTTTCAGTATTTGTCCGGGGTAGATGAAGTAACCGAGCTGCACGTCTGTCTGTTTATGCTACCGAAAAAAACAACATCCAATGATTTTTTTTTTTGGTCCTTTCTCGGAAAATTTACGAGGAAAAGGATTTCGCTATGTGGATACAAGAAGGGACAGCGCATGCGCAGTCTGCGGTCATCCTCGGATGCTCTGAGTCTCAATAACCAAAATAATGCACTCCCAAAACGTAGAAATGTCACTAATAACGACCTTTTAGGAGACGTTATTGTAAAAACATGAAATAAAAAATGTGGTAAAAAAGACTGGTATTTCTTTTACTTCTATAAAATATAAAAATAGATGGTTTTAAGTGGGCTTACGATAAATAAAGGTAGCAAACCATTATAATTTGATGTTAATATGCAAAATAGCAATGATTTACTTAAAACTTAACAAGGAAGTTATTATAATGGTGTTTTGTACTTTCATATCATTATTCATACAAAAAGCAAGTTATAGTACCCAAATTCCTTATTGACACTTTAAACCCATAGGTGGGAGAAGTACTCAGATCTTGTACTCAAGTAAAAGTAGAACTACCTTAGTGCAGGAATACTCTGTTACAAGTAAAAGTCCTGCAATCAAAATGTTATTCAGGGGAATGTACAAAAGTAGCATCACAATATACTTAAAGTACCAAAAGTAAAAGTACTCATTCTGCAGATTGGTCAATCTCAGAATAATATATGTTTTGATTATAATTATTGATGCATTAGAGTGTTATCAAAGCTGGTAAAGGTGCAGATAGTTTTAATGGCTTTGTAGCTGGTGCATTTACTCCAGGTGTAACTAAAGTCTGATTTAAGAGTTGATTATATTTCATATCATTAATCCCAATCTGTAAAGTAACTAAAGTTACAAAATAAATGTAGTGGAGTAAAAGTACATGATTTACCTCTGATTGGGGACTAGAAGTACAAAGTAGCATAACATGGACATACTCAAGTTAGGTACAAATACCTCAAAATTGTACTTGAGTAAAAGGTACTTACTTCCCATTTCTGTTCAAACCAGTGTTCCAATATTAGCATACTGCAAGGGCTAGTAAAGCCTCGGTAAATTAGAATATAGAGAGAAATAAAGTGATGTACATTGTACATCATGTTACCTAAAAGTATAAACCTTTCCCCATAGGCTTGTTGTATGTACATTATAAATATACTGCTGTCTATTTCTTTACTTTTTCACAAGGTCATATTGTACCTGAAAATTGATTAATGTTGTTGATGTTTCATTAATCTGTGTCTCATAACAGCCGAATCGTTCTCTGGCATAGTCCATTTCAGACGGTATTCAGTACACTAAAGCCTAACCATTAGTGTAAGGCAAATAGCTGAAACAATTAATCCAAGGATGGGGAATCAGGCTGCAGAAGCCCAAATAACATGGCGCAAACAAAGAGCCCCTCTCCTTGTAAACACGCACCCAGGCGCCTCATTACCAACAGAATGGATGATGAGCTGTCAGGTAACAAGTCTTGAGGACGCATGTCAATTTCCTTTAATGTTCTCAGCTACTTGTTAAACATGAAAGGGGGTGGGTGAGGGTATATAAGACACCCCTAATCTCCGAGTAGAGGAATTTGTCATTAACCGGCGAAAAACATGCGTTCATTGGGAGCTCTGGCCGTCGCGCTGCACGCATCTCTGCTGGTGCTGCTGGCTCAGGGGATTCCAAGAAACAGAGATAACGTTTTGTTGCGGCCTTTGCAGCGTTTTCCCCTCACGGATAGAACAACCGGGTTTCACTTGCCAACCTACATGATGCATCTCTACAGGAATTTCAAGGCTAACTTTTCCAGGCCATTGGATATTATGGAGCAAGACGCAGCAAAGCAAGCGGACACCGTGAAGAGTGTGATGGCTAAAAGTAAGATTTGTTTGATTATTGCGCAGGCATAACATGGATCAGGGAGATAAAATGATAGGTCATGTATACACAAAATGTGTTTCCTAGGGTTTTGTATATGTGTTAGAAATCAGATGTTTCTTATAAGCTTAAAGACGCTCTGGATGTTAATGTTTTTTGGCTCAAGGTTTGTCCTGTCAAAGCTGCGAGCCAGACGACCTCTGAGGCTTTCAATCCACATCCCACTCGGGGGGTGAATAACCATGCAGGGATCAGCGTGTGAAAAGGCCGGTTTTCTGTCTAATTCTCAAAGCAAACCTCTTTTTTCTTAAATCGGTGATGTTGATTAGATATCTCGCCAGACATCCCCCTATACAAATCTCTTGTTAAGTCAAATCAACAACTTCCCTCAGTTCTTTTTTCACACTTGGCTTGATTAGATTAGAGCTCGGGATTTAATGGCACAGGCAGCCAACAGAGGACAGCCCTCCCTGCTGCTGAATCTAATTTAACATCGCTGCTAGGTGTTAGAGTTATTACCTATTTGTTTGACTGAGGATATGCAGAAGCCAGGAGAGCCATGGATGTGTTAAATGATTGTTTTCGGCTCGGGGTTTGGTTTGAGTGGATGAATGAAAGTGGTTGGCACTTTTGATCAACAGTCTAGCTAAATTGGCCAATGCACTGGACAATACACAAATTAAATGTTTAAAATGCTTTAATCCTTTAGATTAATTTGAACAACACCTGTTCATTGAATCACAATGACCCCCATTACAGATGAGGGCGCAGCACATGTTCTCCAGCAGAACAATGACTGGATTAATTTTTAAGAAGCAGCTTTGATTGGCTGAATCTCGATCAATACACACATTAATCACGAGGTCATGGTACAGGTTATCAAGGGGAATTAAACTCAGCATTTGCTATTCTCCCTACAACTCACTTTGCAAAACAAAAGAGTTGGATTGGTATATAGAAATAGCATAACTTCCCGTAATTAATGGCCACAATGCAGTAATTATAGAAACTGATGGATAATAATTTCGCATTGGCAATTAAAGTTTATGAAAGTAATGCAAAATCATTTTTATTCTAAACTGCTTATAACAAGGGATATAATAGTTTCAAACAATTTCCCAAAATGGGATCAATAAAGTCAATCTGATCTGATCTAATCTAATCTATTACTCTATTAAAATAGATTAACTACAAAATTAAATACCAAAGATGGCTACCTTGAAATTAACAGTTTAGGAAAATATGTATTAATTTTTATTATTTTCAAAATAAACTCTGCAGTTTATCTGTTAAATTGGTATAAATAGACCAATCTAAAAACCGATTTATTATAAATACTTCAACTGAAGGAGATAATCACTACCCTTTATTTAAATATAGAATGTAATAGTTAAAAATGTTCATCATGAAACGTGCCGGTGTTATATTTTATATCTTCAACAGGTGGATTTTGCACACTGGCACAATCATGTGTGTGTTGTCAAATGAGGTGGGATTGTTGTATAAAGTTTGCTAATGATGACCTTATTATAATTACGCAAATATTTCTCTTTTTTTCTACATCAGGTTTGACACTCAGGGAGAAGTGCTGGGTTGCGACCTTTGACCTCCATCCGCTTCTATCTGACAAGCAGATTCAGGCAGCAGAGCTGAGGATCCGGCTTCCTCGGCAACAGAATGCCTCCAACATCACGGTGGAGGTCTATCACCAGTATGGCAAGGCGTGCCATTCTCACACAAGCTGCCAGGAGCAGCAGCTGGTGGGCCTGCTCTCTGAATCATCACTGGTCACTTCATCACAGAACTGGAAAGTGTTCAACATTACAAAACCTCTCTTGAGCTGGCTGAGGCAAAAATCAGCAGTGAAAAGTCGAAAAAGAAGAGTGTTGAGAAGAAGGAGAGTGGTAAAAACTAAGAGAGGCTTGACGCTTCCTGATGTGCCTGGGTTTGTGGCGAGCCTGAAAAGAGAGTCAGACGTGAGTGACCGGGCCCTGTTGGTCATATTCTCACAAACTGGCTCTGGTGAAAACCCGAAGGCCAAAGCGAGCTTACGTCACACAGCTGAACAATCCAAGTTCTTGTCCCCTGCTGAAATCAAAAGGGCCCGCCGGCCAAAGAGGCGCAGGACCAAGCGGGGCCAGAGAGAACAGTCTGTGAGAAGCCTGCAGGCGTCCAAAGGAGGGAGTGACAAATCTCTCTGTCGCAGAGTGGAAATGCATGTAGACTTTAATCGAATTGGCTGGGGGTCCTGGATCGTTTTTCCTAAACGATATAATGCCTACCGCTGTGAGGGTCCCTGCCCTGGTCCCCTGGGAGAACACCTGAATCCAACAAATCATGCTTACATGCAGGTGAGTGCTGGTGTTACTATGAATATTTCTCATTCATTGTCTTAGACTCAGATTTACATTGATGTGTACTGCTTGTTTTGACATATTCCCCCTTTTGGGACCTGAAATGGGAGATACTGGATCACCCAGAAAATGTCCCTTACATGCCCCACAGTGTTTGTAATGATAACTGATAGATCAAGGGGAACTGGTTTTGCTGTTTGGAAGGTCACATTAACAGTAAATCTGACAAGACAAGTGCAGCATTAGGCTTTAGACTACAAGACAAGAAAACATTAAGAGATCAGTATCGTCAGTAAGATTTAAAAAAAAAAAGATGAGCTGCAACATTTTCTGTTTTTAATTAACAATGGAAACAACCATTAGTTGCAGTCATAAAAAGGGATTTATACAGTGATAGCTGCCATCACAAAACACTCACAGGCATAAACCTGAACAATTAAACTGAATAAAAACGATTAGTTAGTATCTTTATGAAGTTAAATTCATTATTTTGAGACCAGAATAATATATTTAAATCGTGTTTTTTTGTTTTTTTTCAGAGTTTACTTAAACATTACCACCCTGACAAAGTGGGATCTCCCTGCTGTGCCCCGACCAAAATGAGCGCATTAAGCATGCTGTACTATGAAAATGGAGAAATGCTCCTTCGACACCATGAAGACATGATCGTGGAAGAATGTGGCTGCCAGTGAGAGCTCCAACCACCTCTGAACATGACCTGTGAAGCTGAACGGACAATGTCTCAAAACGAAAGAAAACACTTAGCTAGAAGGAAAAAGCTCTTTGATATTTGTCACTGTGCACTGTAAGATTGTAGCTGATCAATGTGCAGATAAGGGATTTTAATTTGTGATGTGAGCTCTGGTTTGTAAGGGGAACATTGTCATTTTAAGATGTGCTGAAATAAAAACTCAATAGTATCCAGCCTTCCAGCTGTGTGCAGATGTTACAATGTAATGTACAATTGTATTTCCCTTATCAAATTCCTCAATGTAAACATGAAATGGCAATGTAGTTAAATATTTCAGCACTGTTTTTATTGTACACTACCATTTGTGTAACTATAAATGAATGATTATTTATTGTAAATATTAAAGAAATTGTATTTATGTACATTTTGCACATGGATTATGTATTTTATTCGGTTACTTTTTCAGACATAACTTGCTTCATTTGTTAAGTGAAGAAAGGGGTTTTGTAGAAAAATATATATTTCTTACGTATCGTGAAAAAAAAAAATCATGTTTTAGTACAATATCATAGTCTAAAAGCACAGCTTTCTCAGAGGTGCCTGATATCAACAATACCTGTCATCACTGCTATTTTAACCTGTCACTACAATGTGTCAATGCATACTCCAGAAGAGGTTGATATTTCTAGTATTAGAGTTTTTTCAGTCATCAACAGCAAGTCATAGCCATGCAAAATACGGCATTGTATAGGAGAGGGATTTCCAGCAAATACTGTAAAGTGGCTTTAAGTGGTTAGAGTGTTGAACCATTCATCCAAAGCCAATGAGCACATTGTATTCAAATCATTTGGAAACACACTGACTTAACAGGAATTTGCCAGAGTCATGATGACGATAACAGGGGTCTAACCTGGGAATTGTTGACCTGGATTCAGAGGTAAAACAACATTTACCTTTCTAATCTTCCTAATCTCAGGAAAAATTGTAATTCAGTTTTAATTCATTTTCTTTATGTTATGCCTCAATCTAAAATATTCTCGTAAAAAAAAAAAGCAGGATTTTCTTTCAATATGGTGACAAGTGACCACAATTAACAATATACCAATATTGGCCAACTGAAAAATATAATAATTACTATTTATAGGTATTACTAGGCCTAATCCTAATTCGTGGAGGTAATAATCTTGAATTTTTGTTTGTGTTAAAAGTAGCAATACCACATACTCTAAGAATGTAACCTATTTTCAATGTTATATTACTTAATTACAGCCTTCATTTTGATGCATGACTATGTAGCAAAAATGTGTCAATGTCGTGCTAATAGTGGTTTAACTTTAATATTTTTTCAATTATGTTTACTGCTGGATTTCACAGAGGGATCCAACTATTCTTATATTTCATCTAAATCCCTCAAGTAACTGGTAACTAAAGTTTTAATGAAATCTACAAGATACATTGTATCTTACAAAGTTTGACTTGACTTTGAATGTAGGAGTAGGCCTACCGGTATACTTGGGCGTAGGCTATAGGCTACAAACAGAAACTGGAAATTCTCAAGTAGAATACTTTAAAATAAATCAAACGTAAAGTACTTAAAACAATGTGGTCTACTGAGTTCATATCCACGACTGCAATTGAGCAGAGTTATTGCTATTATGTATTGCTTATTGTGTCCCTTATCAGCATTTACAGTCATGCCTCAGCTACATGTCTGCTGCACCCTATTAGAGCAGCACTGACACGCATGAATAAAGTATTTCCTTGCCGGCTGTTTGCTAGTAGCCTAGCAAATTCCTTACGTTACTAACGTTAAGTCAAAGCAACAATGCCTTTTACAATGTGTGTTTAACGTCACTATGAGGTTTGGTTTATAAAAGCTTTTTACAGCGTATATCGCAACATCCAGGTGAATTGCCCTCTCCGGGGCTAAAAATACACACTCACCAAATTAGACTGAGGGCTAGCTGCTGTGGCTAACGCTAGCTAGCTGAGGCAGCTGCCAGGCTCAGTAACAGTAGCTCTTCTAGTCTGGGTAAGTGGCTTCTCCCTGGTGTGGCTTTAATGAACGAGAAATGAAACATAAACTGTGTGATTTTACAACTAAACAGATTGTAGTTGCATTCCGCACAGTCCGGTAGTGCATGACTAGGTCCAGTTTGCAAAAGATAGCACTATTCAGCCACAAGTTAATTTAAAGGTTATATAACGTTAACTAACGTCATATGAAAATAATTCCTTTTTAAGTAGGCTACTTCATGTTCGGGATACTTTCTATCTTCATTACATTTGTATAATTACTACACTGACTAGTAGATACTGCTTTTTCACTATGTCATAGGGTTCACTTGTATTGTGTCGGTAACTAAATGTTTTAACTTTCATTCTGTAGTTAAGTACACTTTCGAAGTTTACTATTACTTCTACTCTACTACAGTTTGTGGGCAATAATCTACGTTTGTACCCTCCTAAATGTATCTGACAGCTTAAGTTACAAATTTGACACCACAATAAAACGTGATATTATCATGGGTTAAGGTAAGCCTAATATAAAGGCATATTGGTACTTAAAATATAATTTGTGATGATACTATAATACTTAATACTTGTGTGTGCCTTGTACCTGAGCATGTTTACACTGTAGTAGTCACTTTTACGTGAATACAATCTTTTACCTCTTTTTACTAATTAGAGTATTAGTTGGTAATGCTTTGCAATTTATTCTAATCAACTTTACTTCACTTTTTGAAAACATCAATTATATATTTTTAAAAGGCTTGTACAATGAAGGGTACGTTTGCATTATTGTATTGCTACATGCATGATATATCACTCAGGAAATATTATTGTAGATTTACAGAAAATATGTTCTCAGAGTAAAGGATTTTGACTTACTTTCGTGTGTTAATAGATTACAGTGATAAATGGACATGATGAAATAAGGCTACATTTTGTATTTTGTCACATAAAGACACGATCATAATACTCACTTAATGTAACTGCATGAAGCTGGATTCATTTGGAATGATAAACTGTCATTATTAGTTACTGTAATCACAATTTGTCCATCATACATCCAATGCATAAAGTATAGTGTAATGTTGCATGATTTCCTTCAGGAACCGTTACGGCAGAAGAATGGCTGAAGCAGTAGCAAATGTGGCCCGGAGGGTTAATGCAATCGTTGAGGATGGCGGCGATACATTAGGTAAGACTCCTAACATATCTCTTTCTCTCACTCAGTCTTTATGCTGGTTAAATGAACAGCTTTGAGTCCCAATTTGAGTGGATGCCTATTTTGGATTTTCACCAGCAGGTGGTGACAGAGGTTTAGATTCTTCTGCTTGAAAAACGTTGAACCCCATAGTGTGTGTAAATTATAGATTGTTACCATCCTCCTGCTGTGTAAATGTGTCGTACTCTCACAATCATCTTCTTCTTCTCTGCAGACCTGTCAAACTGCAAGCTCATTACATTCCCCGATGGTGTGTTCAGGGTCCTGAAGAGCGTCTCAGACAACGTCCGCGTTGTCTTACTGGCTGAAAATGAGATGAAGTCCATTTCCAGCAAGTTATTTTTAAACTTCACACAACTGAGAGGTAATGGATATACACTCCAACTATTTCATGATTCAATTTACAAGAAAAGATTGTATATTTTCATGGGTGACAGCTGGGGGTACATTTTGCTTCTTAGATTCTGGATCTATTCACAACTTCCAGAAAATGATGATTTCTAAAAGCTTTATAGACGTTGCTACTGTTAGGCAGTTATCCTACGAATAAAGTTAAAGTTGTTATCAATTTTCAAACCATTTTTGCAGTGTTATTTTGTGTAACTTTTTATTTTTTATGTAGCAACTTGTTTAGGAATAAAGAGGCAGCGAGCCTAAGCTTACCAGTTTTATTTATGTAACAGGAAGCATTCTTGAATTCCTAGAAAGTCCAAGCTTAGCAAGAATACATGTTGTTGAATAACATTTTGATATAACAATTCACCCCTTAGTTATTTTTTTGGTTAACCTCAGAAATGTTGACTGATTGTCTTCATTTCGTGACAGGAGATCAGACAAGCAACCCCTTCATTTACTTATCTTGACATATTTTTGCAGAACTTGACCTGCGAGGAAATCTTATCTCCAAACTGCCCGACGCCTTCTTAGAGATGGAGCATTTGACCAGCATCAATCTGGCTTATAACAGCTTCTCCATCTTCCCTGATAAGCTTACTGAAATAGCCACACTGGAGAGGATTAACCTGGAGGGAAACAGCATCACAGGTAATACAACTATATTAAAGCCATGAGTTGTGTAATTATTAAATGGTTTGAGCTTACGTTTTATTTGTGTTTTTGTCCCACAGAAATACCAGTGGAGAAGTTGTCCAACATGCCAGCAATTAAGTGGCTGAACGTCAAGTCAAACCCTTTGGACTCGAACACTCAGTCAGCTCTGCAATCTCTGAACAATGTTGAAACCGAGTCCTAAAATATGTCAGATCATATTTACTCACCTATGGACTGCATGCTGTGTGCCTTTTAACTTCCTCATTTGGATGCTTTGTTGGGCTTGGGAGATGAAAAACATTATGCTTGATGAAATTGATCTGAATATAGCACAATGGGTTCAAAGGAAACAAAGGGAGATGTGTGATTAAACATGGCGTCCTCCTTGATTGACCTTTATCAGTGCGACCACACAAAGAAGCCTTTACTTTTTCCTCTGTGAGCTACAAAGACCTGGAGTTGATGTATGGAGATGAAATCAATCCATATTTATACACCATTTGTCATGTTTACTTCTAAATAAGGACATATTTATTACTTTTTATAGTATAAAAAGGTTTTTTCAATTAAAAATATGCACTGAAAACAGACTGTGATTATAATTGTGCAATTCATGACAGATTCTGAGAATGTTGTTAAATCACGGAAGTGTTCCCTGATTTAAAACTTAATTTTGATCAATCTGGCAGTTGTTTCCTGAAATAAACCACAGTTATTTCCAAAAATAGTAAAAAAAGAAAAGAATGGTAAAAACTGAACAGTACAATATTTATTTGTATGGAAACAACAGTCCAAAACATGATCCACATACAATGATATAACAATGTATACGATAGATTGATTGATACTTTTATACAAATAATAACAATAATCAAAACAACTCATCACATTTTGTGAAACTAGTTGGTCTTTTAGAAGAAAAAAAAAAAGGCATACATTTGGCAAAATAACAGCAGGAGAAAAACAACAATACTTCTATTTCCACTCTTTGTAGAGATATAAAGAAAACAGCAGCAACATGCTCATACATTCCTCCCCGTAGTCTCCTTCACAGGGATCTACACTTATAAAACAGAACTAAATCAATTGAAGAGACAATACAAATATGCTGACACTGTTATCAAGTTGTAGGCAGGAGGCAACACAGACTTGATTTAAGCTCAATGAAAAAGTAGATACAAACTGTGATCAAGCTCTCCATCTTTGAGAGAGGCTACAGGTGACAGACCTGATCCACAGTATTAAAGTATTCTGCTTAGGCTTTTGAAGAATTCCTTAAATAGCAATTCTGCCTAGTCGGGATCACCTTTAATCGGATGTTTGTGCTCGCTGTGTTGAGTGTGTTGTGGCACCAAAAAAAAAGGATTCGGGAGGAAGTATAAAGATATTAGAGGGATACAGAAATGAGTACCGGTACATACAAGACGATTAAATAAACATATTCTAATGCAAGTAGAGGATGACCACTCTTCAAGCCAAGAGAAATATTTAGCAAGGTGGGAGGATTACAGCATCATGTGACTCCTCTGCTGTGACCTTGTATTGTTCATGTTGCCCTCTGACTGAGCTTTAATCATAGGCTACACCAGAGGAGAACTACAGTCCTTTAGTATGGAGTTGTGTTATGCTTAAAGCAGGAGGCATCTTCTCTGTGAACTGGATTGTGTGAGTTTTGGTTACACAAATGTATTAAATTATCTCCAATTATAAGCTATAATTGGAGTAAATACACTATACTTATAGACTATATTCATAATTGATTTAAAAAAAAAAAAAGTAGCTTGAATAAAATTAAATGTAATGCATTATGATTGATTCGAGTATATGTCGTTTCAACACATTAACATAATTAGTAGTTTCTCAGGCCTGGCTGCAATATGATGATTGTGTCAAACTGTACAGACACAATTTAAAAGTGTTAATTACAGCAAAGACTGCAGAGCGTTTAGAATGTTTAAACACATTTCTCGTTTACCAAGATCTGTAACAACGGATATGTAAATTACCTCCAATATGTGCACTTTATCTGACGTAAAAAATTGAATTCAACACCAGCAAAATGCCATCCCTCCTGTTTTTTAAGAAGGTAAATATTATATATATAATGTTTTTATTATGTTTCTAGAAATAGGCCCACAAGTATGTTATCAAATAGTTACGGGGATACTCCAGAAGCAAGAAGTCACGACATAGGCACAACACCTAATCTTGCCTTGTTAATTGGTTTACAGCTAGCAGTCAGCTCCATCTGTTTATGTCTGCAAAGAGCTCTCAAGAGCCACAGCTTACAGGAGGGAAATTAAAAACAAATCACTTTACACACAGAAGGTAAAGAAACTTCACATCCAGGCGGCAGAATATATGTGGCAGCCATGGAGAAGTGCTAACAAATAAGGATTAGCTGCTGATTGTTCCGAGTAATTCTCTCCAATGTTTGTTTACGCTTGTTAGCTACAGATGCCAATAAGGGATGTGATAAGAATTCAAGAACATTCATGTCTGTCAGCTGGCCCGTACACTTCCAGGTGTCACATGCATGCCAGGGCTCTTGGTTTATGCGCATGTCTCCTGCCTCAGTCTGAATGACTGCCCGTCAGTCAGGAGCTTCTTACTCCTGGATTAGTGCAGCCCACAGTGTTCTGAAAGCAGCAGCAGAAATGAGCGTTACTGTCGAGGAGAGGGGCCGGCCCAACACCCTGGACTACAGAGTGTATTTCAGTAAGAACAGCTTTTTTATACATCTAGTATTTGTGTTGTTGAAAACTTTTAGTGTAATAGTTGCCAGCTATCTGGAAACTATTATGGCTGCATTAGCCAGTAGAGCTTTATGAAGAGATCTGGCCATTTGTAGCTCATCAGAATTTGTATTTCTGCTAAAAATGAATCACTTTTTTCCTTAGAAAACTCTGAGGGAAAATACATCTCTCCCTTCCATGACATACCCATCTACGCAAATGAAGCAGAGGTGAGCAGTGTCAAACTTAATGCTGCAGGTTTTTATTTTAAAAAGTAGAGCTGTATTTGTAGTATTTGTATTATAGAACTGTGTTGCTGGGGCTGTACTGTAGCCTTTAAATGTTTACTAAATCAACTTGTGTTGCAAGTCAAATGTTGTACACGTACCATTTGTAGTTTAAAAGTATCGTTATACCACAGATTACCAAAATGGGATTTTACTATTAAACTTTAATTCTGAATTAGTAATCAGTAATGGCAAGATGGCTTCCCAGTACCACCTGGGGGCCATAATTAGTGTGCTACCTTAAATGACCTCAGGTAACTTTAGTTCAGGCAGACATTGGGGCCTTGTTGAAAAAAAGGTCACTTTGCCAATACGTATAATCACAATTATGTCGGCCTTACATAACTATAAAAATGGCATTGAAATGAATTTAACACATTTACAAGGATTCGTCCTGACGTAACAGTATTTCTTATAATCCTGCAGAATATCTTCCATGCTGTTGTGGAGGTTCCAAGATGGACAAATGCAAAGATGGAGGTATGCATATTTGCAAATGGGTACACTTAAGTTGATGAATAGTCCCTAATACTTTGTTGTCGTTGTGGAACTAATATTAGATGTTCTCTTTTCTTTTTTTTAAATCAGATTGCCACCAAAGATCCTCTTAATCCACTGAAACAAGATATAAAGAAGGGGAACCTCCGTTATGTAGCAAATGTGTTCCCTCACAAAGGCTACATCTGGAACTATGGAGCTATTCCTCAGGTAACTAAGAGGATGTTCAGACAACAGGAAAACCGACCATATCCCCGCTCTTCTAACCTGAGCTTTCTTTTATCACAGACATGGGAAGATCCCAACCACAAGGACAGCGACACAGGATGCTGTGGAGACAACGATCCTATTGACATATGTGACATAGGAAATAAGGTACAACTGTCATTAGGGGCTTTGAAGAGACAGAGTTTTATTGAACGGTGTGTAGCGTTTCTTATTAAGAGTGCCTTTGATTCTCAGGTGTGCTCTCAAGGAGAAATTATCAAAGTGAAAGTGTTGGGAACTCTGGCTTTGATCGATGAGGGCGAAACAGACTGGAAGGTCATTGTGATCAATACTGAGGACCCCGAGTCTGCAGACTTTAACGGTATGAACAACCAACAATTAAAGAAGGACATATGCAGTTTAATAAGGTTTGCTGAATATTCAGGGTTTTGCTTTGTTATCGATTTGTTGCAGATATTGAAGATGTAAGACGACTTAAGCCTGGATACCTGGAGGCAACTTTTGATTGGTTCAAAAGATACAAAGTCCCAGATGGGAAGCCTGAAAACCAGTTTGCTTTCAACGGGGAGTTCAAGGACAGGGTACGCCTTTTAAGTTGTCACAGTACTTATGTTGTATTTTAAAACTGTTATAAATGTTTTTTTTATTTAAATGACTGATAACAGTATGTTGTTTAAATACATGTAACATTATTTCTGTATCAGGTGTGCTCAAATTAAGACACTTCCAACCGAAAACAATTTACAAACGTAAAAACATTTTCAGAGGCAAAATTGTTACGACGCTTTTTTTCTATAGCCCAACCTCTTTGGTGAATCAATCAATTTTATTTGTATCAGTTATATTGAAGGGGAGGGGGAAAGGATGTCTATTGATTGTTGTGAGAAAAACAAATGTTTTCCAGGACTTTGCCATTAAAACAATCAAGGACACCCATGAGTTTTGGAAGGCACTGATTTCTAAGAATTCCAGCGCTGGAGAGTTAAACTGGTGAGTGCTTAACGCAGACAGTCTATGAAGTAGAGCTACAATGAATAGACTAAACGACCAATCCATCAACCGGAACATTTTTGACAATCTGTTGATCTTTAAAGTAGCAGCAAATCTCTCTATGTTTAATACCTTTTTACTACAGATAATGTAATGATTTTGTGACTTTCTGTAAATAATTCCTTTTTTATTCCTTGAATCAGCACGAACACCGGTGTCTCAGATAGTCCGTTCTGCTGCTCTGCTGAGGATGCAGAGGCCGTGGTTAAATCTGTAAGTTTGTCATTTTCAAATGTATACAACCTCCTTTCGTTACTGAAATTCTAATATAAATATGATAAACAAAATACCCACAAATACTTAAATACTTGCCAATTTTTTGAAAATATGGTTACCATTTGATTTCTTGAAAATGAAAAAAAAAAAACTCAAAACACGCCCAAAATGATTTCACAAATGTATCCAAAAAAATTATCCATTTCTCAAAATAACACTCTTTTATAACTACTTTCTTTTACAGGCATGTGCTTTTGGAGCTGAAGATCCCATTCCAACTTCAGGTGGGTGATTGTACGTTTATTTGTTTTATTGCAGGTACTCTATGTTTTAACTTGATGGAAATCACATACGTTTCTTTTATTTATTTTTTCCAGTCGACCAATGGTTCTACTATGAGAACTAAGAGGAAACTTCTGAGCAGAAACCATCATTCTTTACTTCACTTCTTTCGACACAACAGCGCAGCGCGGTAACTGGATGGATCGAATTTATGTTTCATGTCACATTTTCTTGCTTTTTTGTTCACACACTTATATTTCTGATGCTGTCAAAAAAGCTTTATGTGTGTTTGTAACTCAATATCTAGTTTCAAGCTTGACACAATAAACCATAATAAATCCCACTATATTGTCTATTTTATTTTGTATTTATTGCGCCTCCTACATATTGTCGATGTCAACATGATGAACGATTACCTAGAGAATAAGGATATAAAATAGATAGTAGCAATAAGTAATGCTTTGCTTGTGATTGTTGAAAAAAATAAAAAAAACACTACTGCCTGCTGGCAATTCCAGTAGTCAGTGATCCAACATGTAAAAGCCTCTTAACAGTATAAATAAATGTTTTTGTAAGTCTGTGGCTGTAAGTGGATACGCACCATGGGGTGCTTCTGTAGGTTGCATTTAAACACTATACTTCAATAAGCACTAGAGACCTTAGCTGTGCAACAACAGCTCAAAGGGTTACAGCCAGTATTACAACCAATACCTGAAATCATACCTGCTGTGATTGCCTGATGGTCTTTTTAAGTTCCTACTCGAGATCAAAGTTTTCAGTTCTAAATGTAGCTAAAGTAAAATGTGGTTCAATGTTGGAATGGAGTCTTTCTGAAAAGCAAATTAGTTACATTACATGTTACTTGTTAGTGTGGTGCTAAAAATGACCTCCAATTCAACTGACAACAGTAAAATCCTGATTTGTGTATGCATGCATGAGTATAATATATAATAATATAAAAGTTACAGGGGTTGTTTCTGCATCTAGTACTTGTAATACTTTAGTCATACTTACTTTCAGACAAGTAGCATTTTCATTTAACTTTTTTTAACAGTAGGCTTCTTTTTTTTACAGTCTGGTATTAAAATGTTGTTCTTATGTAAAGGTTTCATGCCTGGCTCATCCAGTAATCTTCAGGAATGACTACAATACAACATTACTAATAAACACAATATAAGTATTAAGAATATTAATTTGGATTCCTGCTCATTCAGGCTTTCCTTGGTATTAAAGAGGACAAACCAGACAATAAAAGCTGTTAACTAAATATATATTAGTCTCTAAATCAGAATCAAAAGGAAGGAAATTAATGGATTGGCATGAAATAAGCGGGAAGACATTACGTGCCATTCAAAAATATAGTTGGTGTTATTAGAAATCTGAGAGGATAAAGAAAAGAGGATAAATGACAATCATGAATAGGTAACGAAAAGGACAATATCGACTGTGCCTTATAAAACGTATTGTAATATTAGCTTATAGATACATTTCAAACTGGTTTTGGTGATCAGTAGGCCTACCAAGTACCAGAAACATTAGAACATGTATCTTTGTAAAAGGAAAAACCATGGATGTGTAATAGGGAAAAACACACCAGAGAGCATGCTGTACACTGTAGGAGTTACCTGACACCAGGAGATGGCAGAAACCCAAAACTAAGGTTGCAAACAACCGCATACACACCACAGAAGAAGAGGAGGAAGAAGAATAATCAGAAGCGGAACTCTGACTGTTTCCAAGGAGACCACCAATACTACGGTCAGTACTGAGGGGTAAGTCAGCTAACGTTAGAGTAAAATAACATTATTTAGATGTTAACACACAATACAACATATTGTGCGCTTGACATCAGTTCGCTTTGGCTCTGCGAGGAGTAGATTCTGTAGTGCCCTGAACGGCAACCTGGCCCACAGGAGAACAGACCGGAGGTTTAACGTTAAGCTAACGCTAATGGCTACCTAGCTAAAAAGCGTCAATACCGTGCACACTGAAACAAGCTAAATACAAACACACATGTCTTTAACTCATTCAGTGTTCAGGGTAGTTAGGACATTACACTGTTGCAAATGCCATTTTATAATATAGTGGAAAGTATCGCTGTTAAATAATGTAGGTTATTGTTAGCTAACTTGGATGTCGATAACGGTGATAATGTACACAGGTGTTTGGGTGCACTTGCTTAGTTTGATCTGAACGATATATGAAGTCATGTGAATATTACATTTTGTCTATGTGAGTGGAGCTTTGGTGTCGTCATATAACGTTATCTCGGTGTGATGTAATGGTGTGGGAAAAACATACCTTTCTCATGGTTGACTTGTTCTACCAGGAAGAACACAGGTGGGACCGGCCTACCTAAATAGAGCACTGTCCTAATGAATGTGATCTATCACACCTGTGCCTTTTTCTGCTGTCACGGGACAAAATAATATATCTGTATACTAACTACTAACATACAATACACTGTGTTTTATGCTCAAAATTATTTTAGAAAACCTCACAATATTGGGTTTTTAATACAGCATCACAAACTATGCACTCAAGATTTAGCTACCAAAATCAATAAATACCTCAATGATAAAGTGTAAACATAGATTTAACTTTTTTTGGAGTGTTATGCGATTCTAATCTGACTTTTCTCTTTTTTCAGTCGAACACAGTCAAGATGTCGTTTTTATTTGACTGGATCTACAGGGGGTTTAGTAATGTTTTACAGTTCTTAGGTAAGTGCTGTCTGCAGTTTTGCAAACGTTTACAATTGGTGCTAAAGTGCAAAGTACAGTAAGGGCTTGGTCAATATAACCCTAAATCATAAACCAATGTTATCTATAACCATGAGACTTTCTTTCTAAAATGCTGCTTTCAGGGTAGTGTTGAATTTCATTGCTTACATTTGTGGGTCATTTCTTCCAGGTCTGTACAAAAAGTCTGGGAAGCTGGTTTTCCTGGGCCTGGACAATGCTGGCAAAACAACGCTCCTACACATGTTGAAAGATGACCGGCTTGGCCAACACGTGCCAACCCTGCATCCAAGTAAGGAGACATTCAGATAGTAGTGAGCCATGTGACAATGTTGTATAATGAGTCTTACTGTAATTTACAGCCATTTTGTTCTCACTGTAACAATCACTGTAATAAAATCTTTCTCTCCTTTTTCTTAAAGCTTCTGAAGAGCTGTCAATTGGTGGGATGACATTTACTACATTTGATCTAGGCGGACATGTACAAGGTGAGATCTTCATACACTTGATCACACATTATAGAAATAGTACTATTTTACCTCTCCAATAGATTTTGGTGGGATATAACATCAAACCGTAAAGCTGGTGGTTTTCTGATAGTCATTTAAGATTCATTTTAGAATTAATTTGTATATGTTGTTATTGTTAGTCCCAGCTCTTGACTATATTAATGTGAGGTCATGGAAATATCAAATAATACAAGTTATTGTCAGTTAAAGACCATAAGATTACTGAGTCTTTTAATCAATTGCTTCCTTGTTGCCTTAACTATCAATAATCTGTATGGCCATCAGAAACAGTTGGGAGTAAACAGAAGCAAGTTGACCAATCACAGTTCTCATGGCTGCCACAGGGTGTCTCTGTAGCCCCTGCAGCTCTCACATGTGATATTTTGAGGGTTTCAAACCAGCTCTGATGGAATAACTGAACCTAAAATAAAGCGTACAGAGGATGAACCAGTGCTGCAGAGAACGTACATACAAAAAATTATGTACTTACCTATTAGATTATGATATTGATGAATACATTATTTTACACGGTTAATCACTGTTTCTGATATGTTACAGTAAAATTGTAAACCAATAGTTTCCTTGTATCGTAGTCAAGATAGAAATATATAAAAATCCTAAAAAAGACCTTCTGTGTGTGTTCATTTACTCAAAGCTATTCACTTTATAACCCTCATACACTCATTTATAAAGATTGTGTCACTTTAACATGGTACACAGAGGCAATACAAGGACACAGCTCAATTCCACCGGTTTATAATGAAATTGCTGCATCACAAGCTGTGGAGGGCATTCACTCACGTATTCAATTGCTGCGAGGAGAGCTATTTCACAAACAGTTTTCTCTTTGCTGACAGCTCGAAGAGTGTGGAAGAACTACCTGCCGGCTGTGAATGGAGTCGTCTTTCTTGTGGACTGTGCGGATCACGACAGGCTCTCAGAATCGAAGACTGAGCTTGATGTGAGATTTTAACTTCACAAGCTATGTTCCACCGGACTGCCTGCTAAGTGTTCACTGACGTTGATTGTGCTGCTCTCTTTTCTCCAGGCTCTTCTCGGAGACGAAACCATCGCCAGTGCTCCAGTGTTGGTGCTGGGGAACAAAATCGACCGCCCTGAGGCCATCAGTGAGGGAGCACTGAGAGGGGCTTTTGCTCTTGATGGTCAGGTTACTGGAAAGGTAGGCATGTGTCATAGATTTTAATTCACAGAAATCCTAGGATCTCTCTGTGTCCTGATGGGCGTCTTCCTCCTTTATGTGTGTCTCCACAGGGAAGTGTCTCTATGAAGGAGCTGAACGCGCGGCCCCTGGAGATTTTCATGTGCAGTGTGTTGAAGAGACAAGGCTACGGGGAAGGTTTCAGATGGTTATCACAGTACATCGACTGACACTGAAGCTTACCCAGGAGGGATTTTCTTGACACATTTTTTTTTCACAAAGCACGACAAAGACTTTGTGTCTTTGCCAGTGTCAATCAGACCACATCCCAAACTTAGATCATGTTAAAAGCGTATTCTTTATAATACTTTATTCAGGATTTAAAGGTTTCTATGCAAAAACTTTTAAAAGTGGCTCACGGTGAACTGTCCCACCTGTGTTGTTATTAATGTGAGTTGTCGAACTCTATGGCATGTTAATTAGGTTACATCCAGCAGACATACATTATGCAAGACTGTAGATACAGACACATTAGTGTTGCATTATTTAATGAGGAATAGACAAACCGATCTAATGATATGTAATAGGAAGGGATTGGTATTAAGTGCTCAGTGGTGATTGAGTTTGGTAGATTAATGCTCATCTGCTATCAGATTAAAGATGGTTGTGTTTAGAATCTGAAATACATAACTAAATAAAGCAGAAGAGTCGTTTTAGAATGTTTCAACTAATGATATGCAGCCACTGCCTTCAAAGCACATAGCCAAAGATGTATGCTAATAACTTTGGGATAAGCAGGGAGAGAGATTGGACTTCAACAAAAGATATCTTCCCCGCTGAGCACTGAGCCAAAATAACATCAAATCCCCCAAAAGCGGAAGAGACAGCCCATGCCACAAATAAAGGCAAGGATGATGAATAAACAGAGTCAAACTGAACAGCTCACTGATGAGCGTGCTGTGAAAATGTGCTTCTCACTTTCACTGTCTCGATGGAAATAGCTCGTTTATTTTTTGCATCTTTTCCTAAACGTGTTGACCCAGAGGGACGCTACATGTTGAAGGCAGCTAATTTGAAATGTGTTAGTCGGACTGAGATAAGTCCTCATTATCTTTGACTTGAAGATAAAACGTTCACACCGAGCTTTTATGACATTCCGTGGCTCCCCTTGCTTTAATATATGATTAAGTCTGTCATGACATTGCTTTAAAAATGTCTGGAAGCAATAAAGTAGAATGATTAAGTGTACTGTCGCAGAGACAATCTTACTCCTCCTGTATTTGAGAGTAGGAAAGTTATTCTGAGCCCATTAATTGTAACGATATATTATTATTTTTTATGTATTCCTTTTAATCCACAGCCTGAGCAGTTTGTCTGCATGTAATCAGCATGTAGGCGGTTCAGCAGTGCTGCAGGTAATGTACTTTTTGACTATCTGAAAAGATATGAGAGTGCATTTGCTAACGTGCTAAATTAATATTCTTATTCTGGATGCTTGAGTCTTTGTAAACATGCATACACCTTTACAACACCCTGTGTAAATGTGTATCCACATGAAAAGCTGGAAATGGATTATGTGGAACAAACGTTTGATTCGCATTAACCGTTTCCTGCATCATGTTTACAGAGTAACATTTTGAATGATCTGCTTATTTATTTATGCAGGGATGTTTGTGACCATGATAATAAGAACAACTTTTTTGTTTACAGGGAGTCTTTAATGTGTATAGAATGCATGTAAACAAACAGCTTTCCCTTTGAACAGTGTTCTGTACCCGTTGCTATACTCCTGTAAATGATGTATAATACAGATGTAAATGTTTGTACAGTAGCTGCATATTAGCCGCCACTAACAAAGCACTGGATTTATTTATAGCAGATTAATTAAAAATTATATTTGCTGCAATTATCTGTGCAAATAGTTTGAATGACATAATGCATACATGCATATATAGTGAGGAGTTGTTTACATGTTGTAATAAAACAGACCTTGTTTTGGATTCATGTGTCATGCCATGTGTCATTTTGTATTATAACCCCAATTAAACCCCTGTGGTTAACACTTGTTAAGATATGTGTATTTTCATTTAAAGGTCCCCCTATTATTATATTTTTCAACAACATATTATAGGTCTCAGGTATATACAAAACATGTCTCTGAGGTGTTTGGCTCAAAAATACCAAACAGATCATTGCAGCATCCCATAAACCCCTCTGTTTCAGCCCTGTTTCCAAAGTGCTTGTGTCTGTAGCTTTAAATGCTAATGAGCTGCTGCTGGCCACGCCCCTCTGCCAAGTGATTGGTTTGAAAAACACAGAAAATGTTGCTTTAGGAGGAGATTCAGGTGATAAAATGTGCGGGTGTTACCTTGGTTGGTTATTGGCTTTGGTTGCACAAGCCAACAAATAAATGTTGACATCACAAAGGGGCCAAAGTGACAAAAAGAGAGAATATTTTTTCCTGAAACGTTCCCTATCTCTCTATACAGAGGGGACACATGTTTATGTATAAAAGACATGAAAAAGTGGATTATGCATCATAGCTGACCTTTAAGTTCCACCTTGTAGTCACTCTTTAGCGCTAACACTTTGTCACAGACTATAAAGATAATTCATCCGTTTCACCTTTTCATGTTTAATCTGTCACGGAATGCATTTAATCAGGTTTTTCTTTTGACTAAAATGTCATCGTGTAAACAAATCTCTCCAAAGGACAACCATAAACACAGAATAATTATGTTGGTATATTGGTTAAAATAGCAAGAAAAACTAAAACATTTGAAAGATACTGATGCATTCCAGTTCTATGTTACTGATACATGCTTTTTCACATTGAAATTAAAGTACAAAAATATGTTAACATTGACTGTTATTAAACGTTAAATACATATTTAAAGTAAAAGTCAGGATGGTTCTTCAGTAATGTTGGAATATTTTTGGCTAAAATGTTACTTTCATTCTTAGTCATTGATGCTTTTATCTCCAGGCTTGATTATATTTTGTTTTATTGCAATATCAACCAACAGCAGTTATCACAGAGGGCTGCTTCCAGGCTTTCAACACCCTCCAAGAAGTGACCTCATTACTCACAGTCCCTGCTGTCCTTCACTGGCTTCCTGTCAGTGTAGAAATTACTTTTAGGCTCTTACTGCTGGAAATATCCCCAGGACTTTTACTGTGACTGTACGAATGCACTTAGGTCAACTGGCACATATCCATGCTTTGCAGATTTGATCATCCACATGCCCTCTGACAGTGTTGTCTTTCACATCGTGGTCATTACGTGGGATGCTTTCTGGCAGCCGCTCTGCTGTAATTTGTTCTTCTAGCATGAGGTGGCAGCTGAGCTCCAGAGTATCTCCAGCAAATACCTCCATCTGCTTGTTAAAGAGTCAACTGAGAGGAAGCTGCAACTTCTTCTTGTTTTTATTCCACTGCAGGCTTCATGATTGTACATGATGTAATGATCCTTATTGAATACTTGGGTAATCATATTTAATAGCAGGCTGTAATTGGACTTAGCTGTGAGAAGCTTCAGTATGTATTGCTTCACACACCAGGTTGGAGACCCAAAGGTCGTAAGGAAGTAGTTTTGTTCTCCAAAATAATCATAATTACACAACTAGCTTGGGATTTATAGGCATGGCTGGGGGAGCGTTACTGAAAATGGAATCAGTTTTAGCACCCTAGCTGAATTTGAGTGGATCTGCTGAGGTGTCAACGTAATTTCTCTCCGGGTGATAATAGTAGGAACAGATCGAGGTCAACATACATTTTGGCTCCAGTGCCTTTATTAGTAAAGTGCTCAGCCTAGAAGTACATTCTTATTTACTAACATGCAATACTAAAAACAACCAAATGTCTGGTCTATCAATAGCATGAATGAAGACATGACAACAATATTCTCATAGAAAAAAAAGTACAATGTGAATTCAAGTATACACACATAACTTCAAGTAATGCACAATTTTTTGTATATAATTATATATATATATAAACACAAAATACAGTTTTGTCAAGTTGCAAACTCATAATAAACATAGTTGTGGCACATTCTTTGACATGACTTCAGCAACTAGTGGTTTCAACTGTAGGTGCAGTTTGGGCCATTTAAGTACATTCTACAGGTTCTCAATAAAAGTCAACCAATTTGAAATGTAGGTCCTGTGTAGGTGAGCGTATCCGCTTACATCCTAAAGCATGTACGTTTTAAAAACTGCTATGAGCTATGGAGCATCTTTATCACAAATGGAAACCATAGTAACCATAAACCCTCTAAGCTCGCTTCACAGATCATTTCCAATGGACTAATATACAGAATCAGTCTGGACATACATCATCACATTGCATTAAACGGCTTTAACGGAATAGTTTGACATTTTGGGAAATATGCTTTTACACGATCTATTTAGAGAGAGATGAAAAGATCAATACAACTCTGTCTGGACACTCATCCACAACCAGGAAACACCAGCTGCAATAATGATTGGCCTCTTAAGGGCAGCCAAAACAAATGAACACAACAGTGACGTTTGATTCACTAAAGACTGAACCGAGGAGAAAGTGATAACCTGGCTCTGTCTTAATCAAATGTGCTTGCCAGCAACTATTAATCTCCATTATTAACTTTGATTTATCTTGTTTGTTTAATCCGTACATAAACTTTAAAAACAATATACATTTGTATATTCACAATGTAGTTATTGTATGAAATAAACCACTGAGATAAAAGATTAGTGGGCATTAGAAGTTTTGGCTGGTCTGTTTTGTTAGCTTTAAAATTAGGTAACCGTTTCCCTCTATTTCCAGTCTTTATGCTAAGCTAATCTTAGCATCTGATTGCTTTAACTTCAAATACAGAATGCTAGCGAGGCAAGAAGTTTTCCTAAAACTCTCGACAAGAAAGCAAACAAGCATTCCCCCAAAATGTCAGTCTTATCCTTTAAAGTCTGATCTCTAGTTGTTCTAGTGGGATGGCAGCTCTAATAATCAAGCAGTTGTTCACACATTACAAAATGACTGGTAATCTCTATGCATAGATGGCGGTCGGACAGAGAGGGTTTCTGATGCGTTTTAACTACCTATGGTGCAGGAGTCAGTGGGTCCTGCTTTGAAGGACGGCAACACAAAATGCTATGTTGCTAAAAAAAAACAGAGACAAGAGAATGAAGCAATTACACATATCTAAGACAAAAACTGGTCATCGTCTCATCCCTGGACCTGCCGAGCACCACATATCCCCCCCGGGATGAAACACAACTCCATGCCTCCCCTCGTCCAATCCCAAAATCTTTCTCTGTGAGGAGAGAGCCGTCCCTGCAGAGTTTCAGGCCAGCGGCGGTGACTCGGCTCTCTGCGTGGGGTCACACAGTTCTACCAGATGTATCCTCCGTCGTCAGCCTCGCCCTCCTCCTCTTCCTCCTCTTCTGCCTCCTCTCCGGTGTCGTCTGCCTCCTTCTCCTCTTCATCCTCCCATCCCACTCCACTTCCAAAATCTCCAGAATATCCTGCCACTTCATCTGGAAAATGATTAATACATGAGGAATCACTTTGTATTTTCTGCTAACAACATTTCTTCTGGAGCTGAAAAATGAAGCCAAACTGGAAGCTGGCTCAAAAGTGAGTCAATTCCTATACCCCCATGTTAAAAACACAACTTTACAGCAGAATAAAAAAAGACAGTTTTGGTTTTTTAGCCTTTAGCTATCTTCCCTCTTTCTTTCTTACAGGTAGTATAATAGAAAAAAAAAATGATTTTCCAACAATAAAGCAGGGGAACATGTTCTAGTAAAAAAAAAGAAATGCAAGTATGAACCTTAAAATGTGCCTTATACTGTATGTACCCTTTAAAAAATGAATACCTAAAACACAATACATTGCATAGGAAACAAGATGAAATCTCACAGCACTTCTAACTAAATATTCATGTTTTTAAGAAAATACAACCGCAGGGTCTCAATAACAGACAGAACATAACTTTGAGAATAGGAGACGTCATGCTGGTTACACTGTGAAAATATCTGTTTGCCTAATCCCCCCTCTCTCTTACCACAGTCTGGGTTGCCATGGATTCTGGTGCCCATCATCTCTCCACCATGCTGGTCCACACACCAGCACTCCCCTCGGCTCTGGTCACACTGCACTTTCCTGTAGTAGCCGTCCTCGTCGCAGCTGGGAATGTACATCCCTACACACACCCCCCCCCCCCCCCACACACACCCCACACACACACACACACACACACACACACACACACACACACACACACACACACACACACACACACACACACACACACACACACACACACACACACACACACACACACACACACACACACACACACACACACACACACACACACACACACACACACACACACACACACACACACACACACACACACACACACACACACACACACACACACACACACAGCTGTTAAATATTTATACTCTCAGCTTACAAAGCTGCCTCATGCTGGTGCTTGAGATGAGCCAGCATAAACTAGAATGCCAGCACGCCTTAGTGAACCTGTGATAAAACCATCAGTCAGGGTAGATATTTGGCAGAGAATACCGGGGAGACAGAGGAAGCGTCCCTGTTTGTTTTACACAGGCATGCATATGCTGCTGGATGTGATTTCATT
Source organism: Notothenia rossii (assembly GCF_949606895.1). Lineage (NCBI taxonomy): Eukaryota > Metazoa > Chordata > Actinopteri > Perciformes > Nototheniidae > Notothenia > Notothenia rossii. Next base: position 13,499,691 of record NC_136910.1, read on the forward strand.
CAGCTTGTTGGTGTTTCCTTATGCTGCAAGAGTGGCGTGTGAAAATGTCGTGACAGCTTCGCTGACAGAGCGCCACTGTTCCAGCCTCCCTCAGGAGACTCTTGTCAAACCCAAAGAGAAGTTCTCTAACAAGCTCCCTCCACTACCTTGCAAACTAGAAGAAACACCAGCACTGAGACGAGTGGGCCTTGGGGATGGAGGAATATATATCTCTGGTTTTCAGGCTGAATAGTGAACACAGATGTGTGGCATGCTGGGTAGATACAGGTTTCTCAGAGAGCCAAACGGGAGTTAGCCTCGCTCTTCCCTAAAGCCGGCACTGCCCTCTAATCCCCCCCCCCCCCCCCCCCCCGGCCTGATTAGGACCTAATCCGGGGCGTGCGCTTGTGATCTATTAAATGAGCCTCCTCCAGCTTCTCGCTTGCTGCTCCAGGCCGTGTTACGTAAACCCAAAGACATGGAGCGAGTGCGGGGGCACACGCCGGCATAATGTTGCACTTTAAGGCTAACACTATGGCATTGTGTGGCTTTGAAGGGATCTGACGCGAGTCCAAAAGGTGTTCCTACGCAAATGCGCTGTGTAACAATGAAATACATTTTGATCTTGCAGTGTTAAATTGATAGATGAAAAACGTACCAGGCTTCTTCTTGGCCGCCTCCTGCACTTGGATCCTCTCCAGCTCTGCGAGGCACGGCGGCTCTGTGAGAATTGAACACAAGAAAGTGATGACAGGCCATCACATAAACTGCTATCCCCAAACTTTATCTCAGTCAATGCTCTTTATAATTGCAGTTTTTTTTTGTTGCCTGTATTGATTTGTTTAAGAAGTCTTATATTTCATTCCCTCTGAGCCTGATCGATCGCGGGGAGCTTTGGTGAAAGAACATATGATGTAGCCAGAGAATGACAGGGAAACTGTATCTCTCTTCTTGAGGTTCAGCTAAATAGAAACTGAGAGACGCTATACATTGACCCACAAGGCGATAAATCTTGCCCAGTATTCGTACATTCTCACAGCATTTTTATTGTGTTTGCAGAAAACTCACACTCATATCTCCGAGACTTGTTAAAGTGTAATAATTTCTATACATGTAGAGCGACGTACTGTTCCAAATCATTATCATAAAGCCATTATCACTTAATGGTTTATAAATACAACCAGCAAGTAATGAAAAATGGATTAGGCAGTCAGTGTAATCTATTGCATGCAGGTTAAATGCCTGATCAATAGAGAGGTCCGTGTGCAAATGAGGTTACTGCCGGAGATATCCTGCATTTGTTCAGTAAAGGTCAAGCGGTGCAGATGCTGCACATTCGCCAGCTGAAAAAGCCCTGTGAGTGCAGGTATTATCCAGAGACGCCTCACAATTTCACATTTTCACAGCATGAACTGCGCATGAAATGTCAGGGACAGGGCTTCAAAAGCAAGCTTTAATTTCTAAGAGTGGGTTCAAAAGAACACCATGTTTTTTTAGATTAATTCTATGATAATTTTGCCTGACATTTCTTTAAACCCAGCTCACCATGTAACCCATGCTTTCAGCTTCTATACAGCTAACACATGTAACACGCTTTTCATTTAATACTTCTAAAGAGAGAAATATCTTATTTGTGAAGATATACCATTGACTCAAACCAGAATCTTTACAACCATGTAGAATACGTTTAGATCTGAGCATATTATTTCATGAAAGGTCACAAAGTAGTAGTACAGAGGTTGAACCTAACATCTCCAAAACCCAGTCAGATGATTGGTCAAACCTGATGCTGAACACTGGCTCATCTCAAGCACCAGCATGAGGCAGCTTTGTGAGCTGAGAGTATAAATATTTAACAACAAGGCGTGTGTGTGTGTGTGTGTGTGTGTGTGTGCACCTGCCTCTTCAAATCACATCCAATCAGCTGAATTTGCCACAGGTGGGATCAAATCAAGGTGTAATAACATTTTGAAGACAATCAGGGGAAATTAGAGGCACCTGAGCTAGATTTCCAAAGGGTCTGAATACTCATATCAATGTGATATTTCTCTTTCTGCTTCTACACTATCGTCATGGGGATTTGAGAGCAGGTAGATGAAGGATCAAATTGAATTAAAGACTGCAACATGACAAAAGGCGAAAGATTTCAACCTTGATTAACCTAATTTCTATGGACTTTTTGTTTCCAATCTTTAATAAAATAATAAACAAGCAAAAAAACGATCTAACAATAATACATAGGCCTACTTCACGCTCTTTCAAATATATACACAGACTAGGCGGTTGGGGGATAAATAAATAATAGAAATCTAAATTAAATAGGTAAAAAAAATAAGATGACATGGAAAGAAAAGGGTTATGATTCAGTAATGGCCTTGGGGAGTTTGTGTTCAAACTAAAATTAATAAAATACTTTCTGAGTGCACTGCAGTTGCTTCCGTGTGCCGCTTCATGCAGAGAGGAAAAACAACACTTTCTGTTGAACCAAAAAATCAATTTCCAGGGAAACAAGAAGGGGGTTGATTGAAAGGAACAGCGTGCCTGATGTGAACTAAATGATGCTTTGTTATTGGACTTCTGTGCCGATCAGGGACTGACTGTCCACAGGGAACACCGTGTTCAGGCACAGTTACAAAACCAGAAGATCAATGACGGATGGAACAAGAGCTGTGAGACTTTCTGGCCCAGGGGAGAGACAATACGATGGGACTATGTGCGTTCAGTGAGGCTGCAAAGAAGGACTTTACGTTTTGAGAAGGATTCTGGCAGACTTTCAGATGACTCAGATAAAGGAGGACTTGCCCAGCAGGAGGGGAGAGCTGCTGATCGTGTCTGGGAATAATGTCAGACCTTGATATGCGCAGGTGGAAAATAGACAGAATGGATAGCATACGTTTGTAGACACTGCCGAAGGTTGAAGAGAAAACCTTTGAAGATGTTGCTTAGGCCTAAAAAAAAAAATCATGCTTTGTTCTAATAGCCTGTCAGAATAAAGAAATAATTCAACATTTTGGCAAATTGTTTCTTTCTTGCAGAGAGGAGTTTGATAAAAGATTGATCACACATTCACATCTGAGTGATAAATATGGAGGCATAAGAGATAAGGGGGGAAACAGCTCACTTGCTCCCTTGTTTAAGCCTCCAACAACAATAAATGTAAAATGGCAGCTTGTGTGTTAAGGAGAAGTAAAGTGCTGAAACTATTTTGAAGTTGTACTTTTGAATTTCAGACAAAACAGCTCCTTCAATACTGCTTCCAGGCTTTACGCTAAGCAAACAGCATCCTGATTCTAGCCTTATACTTAGTTCTCTCTGGTGTCGAGCTTCAAGAGGAATATACTCGTTTGTTTATCCCCTTTCACAGCAGCAATTGCAGGTGATCATTGCATCCTCTCTATTTCCCTGTGATATAACCTTGCTATTCTTTTCACCCAGCCAAAAAGACTGTGGGGAGATCCCTGCACTTACTTTCTCTCCAGAAGCAGAGGCACCACTCCGCCGTAGAGACCTTCCCATCCTTGTAGCTGTCGCAGGAGTTGAAGAAGGGTCGGATGCAGACCTCGTATTTATCCAGGTTAATGGCGGCCAGCTCAGCCTGGTCCAGATACAAGTCGCTGTTGGTGTCCAGCCTGGAGAACATCCAGCCAATGGAGTCCTTGCAACTGGCCACAAGGCTCTTATCCAGCACTGTAAGAAACCATTTTCCAAGCTTTTTAAACAGGTCCCAAACTATACTGTTTTTTGTCAATATATTATAGGTCTCAGATATATACAGAACATGTCTCTGGTATTTGGAGCCAAACACTTCAAACAGATCATGCATTGCAGTATCCCATAATCCCCTCTGTTTCAGCCCTGTTTAAAAAGTGCTGATTCTCTGTCTGTTACTTTAGATGAAAATAAGGAGCCCCTCCCCACGCCCCTCTGAGAGATATTTGGTTACAAAGAACACAATGGTGCTCTAGGAGGAGATTCAGGTGATAAGGTGGGGGGGGGGGGTTACCTTGGTTGGTGATTGGCAAATGGTTACACAAGACAAAAAAATCGTTATGACATCATAAAGTGGCCAAATTCTGATCAGCTCATTTTCAGACAGGTTTTTATATAAATGGATTAGGACAAAAAGTGGGCGAATCTTTCTTCCTGACACGTTCAGAATCTCTTTACACAGAGGGGAGACATGTTTATGTATAAAAGACATGAAAAAGTGGATTTTGCACAATAGGTGACCTTTAAGTTGTACAGTATCTATTTGCATGGGCAATTGAGTTGTAATTCGGAGTATAAAGCCGCTTTGTGAGTTTCTAACCTGAAGCAGTGCCAGCTCTGAGCTTGCCAGAGTTATTCTGCTTTGCGTTTCCATGCAGGAGTTGGAACCAGTCTCTCAGGCGGTCGCCCAGGTCTGCCAGGTCCTGGCCGGTGCAGCTCGCTGAAGGGAGCGAAATACAAAAAGGAAATCCCAGCATTCAAAACTTTGCCAGACATTTAACAGCAATCTGACTCACCTTCCCTACGGAGAGGCTTCCTACTGCTCTTACTGAATCAAAGGCACAGCGCTCCCTCACTGTAAAGCTGTCAAAGTGTAATGTTCCTGCTGTCATTTTTAAGTGTATGATCTGCCACTCAAAGAAAACATTATTTCGCAATTAACTCATCAGCGGGAAATGCTGTTTTCCCGATAGAAATCCACTTGCAGTCTGTATTCCAGGCTGCAGATGAAAAACAAGAATAACATTTCATCCTTTGATCAATTGGCATTTTTATGTGCCCGAGAGCTTGGACAATCAATGCTGTTTGACTGCAATGATAGATAGTGTACACTCTAAATAATTAATCACCACATGATTGAAAGAGCAGTTTAACCACATGAGATGTTTGGCTAACAGTAATCTCTGAAATTGGTGAGTATTGATCCAAACACGCAGCACTGGGTTGATCCGACTGACGGTATGCTGTGTGTTGGCTTGTTAAAGTTTATCCATAAGGAGATGAACCCGTTTGTGTTTAAAGGGGGCCTAACATACCATAGGAACAACAAGGAATAACAAGAAAATGCATTGAAGAAATGGAGAATAAAACAAAAATAATTCTAAATGATTCTTAACATCTTTATTAAAAGTATATTGATTGACTTAAAGGCCACAAAGAGGCTGTGAATAAATCTTTGCCAAGCTAAAATGTAATATACAGGAGAAACTGTGTATTGTACGCAGTGGTGGAAAGTCACTAAGTATCATACTTGTACTTTACTTGAGTATTTAAATGTTATAAGACATACCACATTTATTTACCACTCTATTTACTTTTTACATATTAAAAAACATATTATATGCTTATTTGTAATGTAGTATTTACCACATATAGATCATGTCATTTTTAACGGCTCCACATTGACAGACTAGAAGATTGAAATGCTTGTACAAGTGATAAAACAGGATACCATTTTTTTTAATAAACACTGTGTCAGAGCCATTCTGCATACTTTTTACTTTTGGTACTTTAAGTACATTTGGATCATAATAATACTTCTGTTCTAACTGAAAGGGTCATTGTGAGAATGAGAATTTTAACATTTTGTATTTTAATTACATTTTGATACTAAAACGTTTGTAATTCTACTTAAGTAAGCAACTTAAGTACTACAGGATCCGAGTACTTTATCCACCTCTGATTGTAAGAGTAGCATAGTATCATCTGAAAAGTGTACAATTTAACCTGGATAAAAGAGATGACAGGGATACAGGCAGTGACATGTGAAGCCCTAAAATAACGATGCATATTTATAAGAGGTAAGGAAAATGTCACTTGCCACGTTTTGCGTCGATAGTGGTGAGGGTGACGGAGGCGGTGGCACAGGGGCAGAACCCAGAGCACATGATGCTCAGCTCTTTGCCGGCGAGGCAGGCCTGCTGCTCCAACTTACACTGTGAAGAGAACCAGAGAGATGCAGTTCAAATATTTATGAAGGTGACCGCAGGAAAAGAGGGATTGCTCATTCAGATGAGACTCAGGGAAAGGCTGCAAGAATGAGCTGTCATTTCTTTTTTCTCATGCAAGGTCAAAATTAAAAACTATAAATAAATCAATAAGGAGTCCTGGCAGCGGACAGCGTACGATGATGCAGCTCAAAACAACGTTAGTCATTAATCATGCGGCCATGTTGAGCGTCCTCCTGTGAACAGTGATGAAGTGTCCCGCCCCGCTGCGTCCACGTATATGTCAGCGCAGCAGGAAACAGCTCCTGACTGGACTCCCCTCATTATTTAAAACGATGACACAGGCGCTTTATTTCCAGGGTTTTAATGGTGGCCGAATCCAGTAATAAAGCAGAAGTCAAATGACCCAAGTTAAATGTAAAAGAGAGAGTCCAGGGCAGAATCATTTCTATTACCTCAGAGGCGTAGTTGTGTCCATCAGAGCCACATACAGGTGAGGAGGCAGTAACAGGACAAGGCTTGCAGCTGCTTTCAGAAGCCTCCTGCTGGCCCGACTGTTTGACTCTGAATGTGACAGGAAAAAAGGAAAAGTTACAATGTAACAAAACACAGAAAAGATAACAAATCTATTTTTACCTCAAGAAGGAAGATAGATATATATTTTCTAAGGTTTTTAGGATATCTGTCACTTGGATGCCACTCGAATACAATGTAGGTCAATGGGATTTTGTGTCAGGAATGGGGAATATTAGGACTCAAATGCAGGGAAGCGGCTTTCAAAACAAAAGTGAGCTTTATTTAAACAAAGCTGACAAACATGGAGAGTGAGAAAATACAACAAACCAACATGGAGCACATGGGGAAGACAAGACTAAATACACAGAAGGGTAATCACAGGACAAGACACAGCTGGGCAGGGGAGGCAGAAACACAAGGGCAACAGGTGAACACAAACAGACAATCAGAGACAGGAGGGCAAACACAGGAAGGATGACCCAGACGCAGGGAGAACAGAATTTCAAAATAAAACCATGACAAGACAGACAAAACTAAAATCGTGACATTTTGTCCATGAAAAATGTATATTTAGTGAAAAGAAGAAAGCATGCTAGAAGGTCTGCAAGTTGGTGTTGCTAAATGCTAATGTCAGCATGCACATGTGCTAACAATGGCAATGCTAACACCTGCTAAAAATCAGCAGGTGTAATGTTTACCATTTTAAACACCTTATGTAAGCGTGTTAGCATTCTAACTTTGTTAATTGGCAACACAAAGTAAAGCTCCAGCTCATGGAGGGGTCATTACCTTATTGCAGGTATTTGGTCATCAACCAGAATATTGGACATATTAACCTGTTTACCCCTGAGCCTGTTTTTCAGGTCTCAACAAATGACTATAACTTCACTTCTAAAAAGGGGTAAATTAATAATCTTTTGTTCTCAAAGCAATGATAAACTTGTGAGTTGGATGTATAAAAGTCAGAATCAACATAGAACTTTTTTATTTGAAAGTAAATTCAGATTCAGAACATATAATAAGAATATATAATCAGTACCATTTATCAAGATTGATGCAAAAAAAAGGACATTTTACCTTTTTAGAGAGATTTAGAAAATAAAACCCACTTCTGGGGTCATTTGGGTGCATTTTCCCTATCTCTGGCCCCCCTCGTTCGATTTTGATGATTGACACCTCTTTTGACCCATTAGAGCCAATAGAATCGAGAGGGGAGTTCTTAAAATCCATCTAAACATTACCCATTGGTGAATGAGTGATGCGTAGCCAGAATGCCCAAAACCCGAAGCTGGGTTGTAGCTCTAATAGTGCTAATATGAAATCTCCTTTTTTGACAAAAATGGAATGATGGATTATCAGTCATCATTTCAAAGTGACAGACACATTGGATTAACCTTCAGCAGCGTTTTTTTATTTTTAATGTCATTGAACACAACTTTTGATCAGAAAATCAGCAAAGGTAAGACTATTTCCCGTTTTTGATCCGTAAAGCTACGTTGTGTGATGTCTGGGTTTGCTTCCCCTGCCGCGAGTTTTGATCGCACAGTGATGATACTAATACCTCTATAATCTGTGGAATCTCAGTTTGCTAGCTGATATCTTGTTTGTGCAGATCAGATAAGTAATAAAGTATTTCTACCATGAGTTCTGTGCTAAGTGCGTTAGCATTTTTTCGCTCAGGGCTCATTTAAACACTTCTTGTGAGACTTGTGTTTTGTTTCGGTAAAAATGGTCAGTTAGCTGAGTTTCTTCCCGTTAAGTTGGTATGACACATTAATAGGTTGTTAAATGTTAAGAAGCCCTGAGGCACAGTTTCGTGAAAACAGGTTAAAATGAAAAACTCAGGGATCACCAGCGGCAAACCATCCAAAAGTGTTCAAGACATTTAACCAAACTAAAATGACTGACACAGTTATATGTCTCCACCAACCTGTCAGGAGGCAGGAACATTTTATCACTTCATCCTACTACTCTTTTAGATAGTGGTGTGAAATTGTATAATCAGCATATGAATCATTGGGTTCTGGGACAAAATACAAGGTCACAGTGATCTCTAATGAAGTCCAAGTGGATGTTTGTGAATTGTTTTGAATTGCTGTAACATGAGATCGCCGTAACTGCAAGGCTTAAAAAAACTCAAAGAACATCTTGACTTCAACCTCGTTTTTTTCCTTAACCAAACCCAAAACTAGCCTTGGCACTGAAGCATTGAACATGCTGTTGGTTGCTTGTTTGAGAGGAATAAACTTCCATTATCTTTTTCCTGTCCAGTTAAAATTGACGTATTGTAAGTTGCTTTCTACAAAATAACCTGGAAAATTAATTAAGTGCAACAGGAAACTGTTCGACAAGACAATTTTTTCAATGAATGCTTTCACTGTAATGGGATGGCAAAAGGCACCTCAGAGGCTTATACAGTGGGGCAAAAAAGTATTTAGTCAGCCACCAATTGTGCAAGTTCTCCCAATTAAAAAGATGAGAGAGGCCTGTAATTTTCATCCTAGGTATACCTCAACTATGAGAGACAAAAGGAGACAAATAAAATCCAGAAAATCACATTGTCTGATTTTTAAAAACTTTATTTGCAAATTATGGTGGAATAATAACAAAAGTCAATAACAAAAGTTCATCTCAATACTTTGTTATATACCCTTTGTTGGCAATGACAGAGGTCAAACGTTTTATGTAAGTCTTGACAAGGTTTTCACACACTGTTGCTGGTATTTTGGCCCATTCCTCCATGCAGATCTCCTCTAGAGCAGTGATGTTTTGGGGCTGTCGCTGGGCAACACAGACTTTCAACTCCTTCCAAAGATTTTCTATGGGGTTGAGATCTGGAGACTGGCTAAGCCACTCCTTCGTTGCCCGGGCGGTGTGTTTGGGATCATTGTCATGCTGCAAGACCCAGCCACGTTTCATCTTCAATGCCCTTGCTGATGGAAGAAGGTTGTCACTCAAAATCTCACGATACATGGCCCCATTCATTCTTTCCTTTACACGGATCAGTCGTCCCGGTCCCTTTGCAGAAAAACAGCCCCAAAGCATGATGTTTCCACCCCCATGTTTCACAGTAGGTATGGTGTTCTTTGGATGCAACTCAGCATTCTTTCTCCTCCAAACACGTCTAGTTGAGTTTTTACCAAAAAGTTCTATTTTGGTTTCATCTGACCATATGACATTCTCCCAATCCTCTTCTGGATCATCTAAATGCTCTCTAGCAAACTTCAGACGGGCCTGGACATGTACTGGCTTAAGCAGGGGGACACGTCTGGCACTGCATGATTTGAGTCCCTGGCGGCGTAGTGTGTTACTGATGGTAGCCTTTGTTACTTTGGTCCCAGCTCTCTGCAGGTCATTGACTAGGTCCCCCCGTGTGGTTCTGGGATTTTTGGTCACCGTTCTTTTGACCCCACGGGGTGAGATCTTGCGTGGAGCCCCAGATCGAGGGAGATTATCAGTGGTCTTGTATGTCTTCCATTTTCTAATAATTGCTCCCACAGTTGATTTTTTCACACCAAGCTGCTTACCTATTGCAGATTCAATCTTCCCAGCCTGGTGCAGGTCTACAATTTTGTTTCTGGTGTCCTTTGACAACTCTTTGGTCTTGGCCATAGTGGAGTTTGGAGTGTGACTGTTTGAGGTTGTGGACAGGTGTCTTTTATACTGATAACGAGTTCAAACAGGTGTCTTTAATACAGTTAACAAGTGGAGGACAGAGGAGGCTCTTAAAGAAGAAGTTACAGGTCTGTGAGAGCCAGAAATCGTGTTTGTTTGTAGGTGACCAAATACTTATTTTCCACCATAATTTGCAAATAAATTATTTAAAAATCAGACAATGTGATTTTCTGGAGTTTTTTTACTCATTTTGTCTCTCATAGTTGAGGTATAGCTAGGATGAAAATTACAGGCCTCTCATCTTTTTAAGTGGGAGAACTTGCACAATTGGTGGCTGACTAAATACTTTTTCGCCCCACTGTATCTACCATGTGGGTAAATAAAACCAGAATCGCCTCTGCTTGGTAAAATCCCCTTGCTTGCTTTCTTATCACACGGTGATTGACTTGATGTTCAGTGAGCATTACGCTCTGCAGTACCACGTCGGAGGCTGCGCTACTTAATGATGCCGGGGATGGTTTAGTGTGGTTGCGTTCCTGCTTATTACCCATTATTCCACACAGTGTCTCTCATTTCTGGAGGGACTCTGTAAATGAAGCACTTTATTGGAAAAGATAAACGCCTGTTGCAGCAGATAGTCTTTGAAGGTAGTAATAATTCACTCCATTAATTCTTTTCAGACAGCAGCCCTGCTCATTTGCTCAGTCAAAGTGGAATAAATGAAGTGAAGGAATAGATAGATTATTTTCAGTGAGTTTCAACACAGAAAACTAAAAGGGAAAGAGCATTTGAATTGCTGAAGATTCCAGGTGTACCTTTTGAAATACCAAACGTTTTTTCTAGATAACTTTTGACTACCTCTCCTCTAAAGCTGGCCTATTACCAACATGGGTACAGTGGCGGTTCTACGGGGTGGCACGGGGTGGCAGCTGCCACCTCAGAAAAATGCCTTGCCACCCCAGCTGCCACCCCATTTGGCAGCTTTGTTTTGAAAGAAAAGTTGTGGCTCATCGGACATTTATGAGAGAAAATCTGTAATGTCCGAGTGCAAGTGAATGCAGCGCAAGACGCGAGCCTTTTTTTTTAAATACGTCGTGTAGTAATATATATTTATTTATTTTTCTTCTCAAGAGAGCACCAGAATGTGTATTTGATGTTAGTATTTCAAAAGATCTCCTGGGGGAGAATCCCCCCAGACCCCCCTGCAGGGGTTGGGTTTTCAACTCTTTCACCTGTGGGGAAATTGCAGGATTAGCTCCAGGTCACCCTTTTTATTTACTGCAAGACAAATGTGCCTTTTTATTTCATACAGTTACATTTGGATTGAGACAGGGAAATAATCTAAACCTCACGCGTGGCGTTTCACTGTCAAGGGGAGCGTGTATGTAATTACATTGCAAATACTGACTTGAGCCCCACCACTGTATGGGTTAGCCCTACCATAGATTACCCAACACAAATACTCTGGCGCCGCAACTGTTTGCGGTCTACTATGACAGAGAAGAGACTGTCAAGTTTGGCTGTACTCAGCATTGAATCAAAACGCACCATAGCTTTAAATCTTAAATCTTTGTTGACGATGATAAAAATAGCCTTACTGTTGCATTTAACTCTATATTAGATTCTGTTGGTTTCTGTCAGAGTGTAAATAAACCAACCCACTGCTATAATCACACTCTCGACCTTGTTCTGACTTATGGTATTGAAATTGAGCAACTATTAGTCGAACCGCATAATCCTGCTTTATCCGACCATTTCTTAGTAACTTTTGAAGTACTGTTACTACACTACAAAGCATTAGTCAAAAGCTCCTGCAGCAGAAACCTATCTGTTAGTGCTATAGCCAAATTTAAGGAAGAGATTCCACCAATACTTAACTCGATAGCATGTCTGCATGTAAGGGAGGAAACTTATACAAAATGTACACCAACCCAAATTGATCATGTTGTTGATAGTGCTACAGATGCGCTGCGAATAAAATTAGACTCTGTTGCTCCTTTGAAAAAGAAGAAAATAAAACGACATATATTAGCTCCATGGCATAATGCCGAAACCCGCAAAATAAAGCCGAGACGACTTGAAAAGATATGGCATTCCACTAAACTTGAAGAATCTCGTTTAAATTTGGCATATTACTCTCAATGAATATAAGAAAGCACTACGTAAAGCGAGAGCAGCCTACTACTCTTCATTAATAGATGAGAATAAGAATAATGCAAGATTTATTTTCAGCACTGTAGCCAGGCTGACAGAGAGCCACAGCTCTATTGAGCCTTCTATTCCCATAGCACTCAGTAGTAATGATTTGATGTGCTTTTTTTAACGATAAAATTGTTACTCTTAGAAACAAAATCAATGACCTCTTGCCTTTGATCAGTATAGTGTTATCAACAGCTCCCGGAAACGTAAGTTCTAATATTACACTAGATAGTAAACTAGAATGCTTTTCAGCCATAAACCTTGAACAATTAAATTCAATGATTCTCTCTTCTAAACCATCAACGTGTATCTTAGACCCGATTCCAACTAAGCTGTTAAAAGAAGTTTTTCCATTAATTAGCACTTCTTTATTAAATATTATGAATATGTCTTTATTATCAGGCTATGTTCCACAATCATTCAAAGTAGCAGTGATAAAACCGCTTCTTAAAAAGCACAACCTCGATCCAGAGGTTTTAGCCAACTATAGACCTATTTCTAATCTTCCGTTCCTCTCAAAAATTATTGAGAAAGCAGTCGCAAAACAGCTGTGTGATTACATAAAAAACTATGATTTATTTGAAGATTTTCAGTCTGGCTTTAGAACACAACATAGTACAGAGACAGCTCTGGTTAAAGTCACAAATGACATTCTAATAGCCTCAGACAAGGGACTTGTCTCTAGAGATGTCCCGATCAGATCACGTGATCGGGGATCGGAGCCGATCACGTGATTTTCAAAAGATCGGAATCGGGAGAAAAAAATCGGGGATCGGGATTTAATTTTATTTATTTTTTTATAAATACTTTTTTTTAAATTTTGTATTCAATGTTAAAAAACAAAAATGACCATGTTCAAGTCTTAAAGTCATCCTGAGGCCTTAGTTTTGGTTTAAAATTACAGAACATCATGTATGTGTTGCTTCTTTGGGGCTTGTTTTCATAGACCTGGTTGCTTATTTCTCTCAAATCTGGCAACAGAGTGGGCAGGGCGCAGTGTCTAATTGTAGCAGTAAGCTAAAGAGTACTGATAAGCTTTATTTTGTTTTGATCCAATGCTGCACAACTGAACTGATCCAATGCTGCTGTGAAAGAAAGAAGCTATATCCATGTTGGATAGAATATCCAATTTAAATAAAAAAATAACCTTAAGGGACAACTTGAATGCTTTTTTTCTTTTTTTTCTCTTAATGCATTGCATAAAGATCGGATCGGGAATATCGGTATTGTCAAATTGTCAAAATCAAATGATCGGAATCGGATCGGGAGCAAAAAAAGGTGATCGGGACATCCCTACTTGTCTCTATTCTTGTCTTGCTCGATCTTAGTGCTGCATTTGATACTATCGACCATGATATCCTATTGCAAAGACTAGAGCACTTAGTTGGCATGCAGGGAACTGCTTTAGGCTGGTTTAGGTCTTATCTATCTGAACGCTCTCAGTTTGTACGTGTCAACGATGAATCTTCCATGCAAACCAAAGTTAGCCATGGAGTGCCACAGGGCTCAGTGCTTGGACCTATTTTGTTCACACTATATATGCTTCCGTTAGGCAATATTATAAGGAATCATTCTGTAAACTTTCATTGTTATGCGGATGATACTCAACTATATTTATCAATCAAGCCTGATGAAATTAATCATCTAAATAAAATTCAAGACTGCCTCAAGGACTTAAAAACGTGGATGACCTTAAATTTTTTGAAGTTATTGTACTTGGCCCGAAGAATCTACGAAACAAATTATCTAAAGATATACTAACTATGGATGGCATTAATTTGGCCTCCAGTGAGACTGTAAGGAATCTTGGTGTTATATTTGATCAGGATTTATCCTTTAACACCCACATAAAATCAATTTCAAGGACCGCCTACTTCCATCTACGTAACATTGCAAAAATCAGGCATATCTTGCCTCAAAACGATATAGAGAAACTAGTTCATGCATTTGTTACTTCAAGGCTGGATTATTGTAACTCCTTATTATCAGGGTGTACCAAGAAGTCAGTCAAGTCGCTTCAGCTGATTCAAAATGCTGCAGCTCGTGTATTAACCAGAGTTAGGAAAAGGGACCGCATTACTCCTGTTCTGGCTGCCTTACACTGGCTCCCTATAGAACACAGGATAGAATTTAAAATTCTTCTTCTGGCCTACAAAGCCCTTTATGGGCAGGCGCCATTTTACCTTAAAGAACTCATTATACCCTACTGTCCTACTAGGGCATTGCGTTCCAAGAATGCAGGGTTGTTGGTTGTTCCTAGAGTCTCTAAAAGTACAATGGGAGCCAGAGCCTTTTCTTATCAAGCTCCACTTTTGTGGAATCAGCTTCCAGTTTTTGTTTGGGCGGCAGACACCCTATCCGTTTTTAAGAGTGCGCTTAAGACTTTCCTTTTTGAAGCTTATAGTTAGGGCTGATTAGATTCAGCCCCTAGTTTTGCTGATATAGGCTTAGTTTGTCGGGGGACATCTTACTTCTTCCTTCTCTCTGTCTATACCTGTGTACTCTCATGTTCCGATTAACCCAGCTTCCCCAAATGTCTTTCTTTTTGGTGTCTATATACGCCGGGATCCGGAGTCATGGATGATCCTGCGGTCCTGTGTCATGGATCGCGAGTCCTGGATCTTTAGTCGTGGCTGTGGTCCTGGATCATAAGTCCTGGATGGATATCCTCGTGGATTCATCTTCCTATTATACACACATGCATTTCCAAACATTTGGACTACCTATGTTGCAAATGTATTATCTTTTCAATTTACACACGGCATCTATTGCACGTCTGTCCTTCCTGGGAGAGGGATCCCTCCTCTGTTGCTCTCCCTGAGGTTTCTCCCATTTTTCTCCCTTGTACGATGTGAGGGTCTAAGGACAGAGGGTGTCGTATTTTCATACTGATATTCTGTACAAACTGTGAAGTCCACTGAGACAAATGTAACATTTGTGATATTGGGCTATATAAATAAACATTGATGGATTGATTAATAAGTTTGTGTGCCGTTTTGTTGCTGATCAAGATGGTAATCGCCACATTCAGCTGTTATAGACATGCCAACTTGATGCTCTGCTCACAGATGAGTTGATGAGAATAATAAACTGTTTAAATATATGTTTTTTCTTTGTGGGGGTCTGCCCCCAAAAAACAGTTTCAAGT
The DNA here is from genome assembly GCF_949606895.1 of Notothenia rossii. NCBI lineage: Eukaryota > Metazoa > Chordata > Actinopteri > Perciformes > Nototheniidae > Notothenia > Notothenia rossii. The sequence continues at coordinate 13,515,084 of NC_136910.1, forward strand.
CCTGAGAAAGTCAAATAAGACGGTGTGTAAAACTTCACTGCCCAGCCAAAAAAAAGTAACCACTTTGATTTAACTAGGCCAGTAGGTACGGGCATTCCACTGGATAATAACTGCAGCGATGTATGTTTTAGCTGAATACACGTTTTTTTTTTTTAACCCTAACTGATGCAGTTAGTCATTTCTTTAATGTTTGTTCTTTCTGATGTAAAGTCAAGGTTGTAACTGTTTGCAATGAAGTTGTGTGGCACTGAACTGTTCCTTTGATTCTTTTGAATTATGATAGTAATTACTGGTCTTTCAAATTTGAAGGAGGGTGAGCAAGCATCTTGAGGAACGTTCATCATTAACTCCTCCAAAAAATATAGTTTATTTAATAATAACACTGAATATGTGAATCATAACAGTGATTGACAGCTGATAGGAATAATATGATTGTTAATATTATCATATTCATACAGACACACATCGATGAGACAGTTAATTAATGTACTTATTGCAGCACTCTGCATATTTGGTACCCCTGCCGGTCTAAGAGTTAAACCAACTCATTCAGTTACAATTCATTAAATTACGTGTGCCACCTTATATATTTATATTTAAGGCTTTACTGATGTCCCACAATAATGTTACCTAATGTTATTGAGTTAAAATATCAATATTGTGGCTTTCCAAGTTAACATTGATTGATATGACTGCGATTAAATCAGCATATACTTCTGCCAGGAGATGCCACCCCTGAAATTCTCCTGCCACCCGATGAATATTTGTCTAGATCCGCCCCTGCATGGGTAGTTTAGTAAAGTATTTAGGGGGTCAAGCACACATTGCATTTCACATGTATGTGCTGTTTCTTAGTGACAATAGAGTAGAGCAGGTCATTAAAACAGTAAAAACGCTGATCAAAGCAGTTTCACAAATAAAGTCTGTGTTTTTCAATGCTGCTGGCCAAGTTGTGACTAAAGTCTGCTCAGCTTGTGTCTCTGATAACTTATAAGATCAAGTGGTTCAGGAGGTTTTAGGAGACAAATTATATATAGAGATAACCTCCTCTACAAAAAAAATGGGATATTGTTAGTCAAACTGATAACAAAAACTAATTTTTTCTGCGTTCTGCTACGCCGTTCGGCTGCAGCAACCCTTTGCTCAGATTGTTCATCTGATAATATAAGATCCAGAATTCCAACGATTAAAATCTTTCATTCAGTTAAAATATATATTTAAAAACAAACAACTTTTAAAGTGTATTGTAAAAATGTCTCTTAAAAGCAGATTTATCATGGCTTCTGGCATACCTCCTCAACACTGACATTAAGGGGATACAAAATAATTACAGGTGAAATTAAAAAGGCTGTTTCTTCATTAACATTACGACTTTTGTGTGTTGGAAAACGTTTGGAAACATTTGGGATTTCTTTTAAGTACACACTTCAACAACATGTGTTTTGTAATTTTAGTACATTTATATGCGGACATGTTAGAAATTGTGCCTTTAAACTACGATAGAGTACCAGAGTTTTGACACGCACTGAGCTGAGAAAACATTGTCCTCTTTCGCTGGGTTACATCTAAAACATGATTCCGTCCCTACTCATAAATGTATGAGTTCACAAACTTATGAACCATGTACTTTTAAGTAATTAAAGTAAGTAGAAGCAGCTTCATTATTAATTAAAAGTGAGTTGCGGGAGTTTATGATACATCATGCATTAGATAAGACCGTGATGAGTCATGTATTAGTCAAGCCTTAATTAATCATAAGGTATGAAACCTTGGCATTAAATGTTACCCATTAGGCTAATATCTCTCTTATGTGTCCAATAGGAGCATTACTGTAGTGTGTTTACGTGTAAACCCATACAAGGAGAAATAATGACCATAAAGATGTTCATGGTATTAGCAACTAAAGAAAGTTTGATCGCTACTGAATATTTAACAACATTTAAAAATCACTGAAATATTTAATTTTGAAAACCATCAACAATATATACATCTATTTGGTATATTAAGTGTGAATAGTCAGTTTACATTTTCAGGCAGTTTATCAGAAGTTCACTTCCAATTATTCAGTATACTTCAGTAAGTCCATATACTGGTATATTTAATTTGGGTTTTGTCTCTTTTATTGCAAATTAATGTGTGTTGTGTGTTTTCTTCGTCAGATTCAGCAACACAAATTAAACATATTGAACTAAGCTAAATATGTTAGTATTCAGGAGAGATTGCTTTTCAAAATTAGGTTTTCAATTTCTTATCATATTAAACGTTGATGGCTATGATTTTCTTCCCAAACCGTCTGCGTTGAGTTTTCCCACCTACTGGTTAATTACTCAGTGCTCAGCATGACTGTGCGAGCTGAAATGGCATCACTCCTAACTCATGACACTCTCTGGGCCTGTTGCTGGCTTTAATCAATAGCCCTCACAAGCAGACACTGAAGGCTTTTAACGGACGCACAGCTGTTGACACGACAGAAATGTCCGTCCGGAACCACGTAGAAATCTCATCAACAGCGACACACAAAACAAGCCTCCCCTCGGACTTTATGACTCCACCTACCTCTGCTCCATTTTCTTGCGATTCACACACATGGCCCTCTGGTAACCCTGGGCAACGCACACCTTATGGCGGCTGCACTTCACATTCTGGCACGGGTCCTTGGTGGTATCAACGGCTGTAAGCACAAAACAACACTAATATCACCAAAAGTGTCAATCACAGCTGAAGTGTTTTGCTTTAATTGGCCATTTTTGTCACCTCCTTGAAAAAAGAATACAGATTCCAGCTGTTTTTCTTTTGTCTTCCAACAGGAAGGGCACACACACACACTTTAATTTAATGTATGATGTCATAACTGTATTAGGTTAGTTTAAATCAATAGAATAAGCTAAGAATTATGTACTTTATTAATCCCAATTTGGGAAAACATTTTTGCAGCAGCATAAAACAAACAAGGCATTGCACATAATAACAAATTAGAAGAGTAGAAATAAAACAATTCTAAAATAGAAACATCCCAAAATAGAAAGAAAGATAGAAAAATATACAGATGACTGTGAAGATAAACAATCTATAAACTGTCTGACAAATAAAAACACTATTGAATAACACTAATATTAAGTTTAAATAAAAAAATATTAGGTTAAACTTAGTATTATTGCTTTCAACTAACCTGATAAAGCTATTTGAAATTGGTTGACATAATACATTTAAATAAGTCAATGTTTCTGTTTTTGTCCGCTCAACAGATTGATAGCAACGGGGGCAGCTATATTATGTGTTGCATAATCATATACATTTGAAAAAAAACGATCTTCCATCCTCTTTTGTCAGCGTGTGAACTAAGAATCATGTGAAATGTGTAATGAAAAATATTCTGGCAGTGTGCACAAATGAGTCCATTGACTTTATAGTCATAACAGTGCTGCAAAAACATGGACGCCTAGCTGTCATTAGCGTTGGTTGCTAGCACTGCCTGCAGTCTCTGAAGGCTGTGTGTGATTTCCAGAGAGCCTGACAGACCTGATTGAGCATCTCTTTCTCTCTGCTTGTCACATCTCACTTCCCCCTTGTCAACTCATCACTGTCTCTCCCCATCTTGCTTTTTCTCTCCCTCACACAAACACTTCATCTTCGTCTCCATTTCTTCCTAACCTCTTCTCTCTCTCCCTATTTGGAGAGCTGAACTCTTCAATGGCAACCTTTTTCCCAATATCAGACCGAGATGGAAATAGCAACGTGTCTTCCGCCTTCATCAACCTCTGGTCAATGAAATTTCAAACTAGATGTCGCTCAGTCCCAAGCCACTTGAGAGGCCTCAGAAAGACCCACAAGCTCAGATAAACTGGAGATTGAGTGGCAGATGGAGAGAGAAATGTAAGCTGTGAAATCCTGAGTCAGCTATGAGCAGCTGCTTTGTAGTCAACACGGTCAACAGACCAGGTGGCTGCCAGCCAGATTCCTGCAAATCCAGGGACTAGGTGATACTTTGATGCTACAGCAGGAAAATACAGTGGATGACAACTCTGAGGAAGACCAGAAATACAGGTAGGGGACTCGGAATAGTTCTTCTATAAGAGCAGGTGTGAGTCTCAACTGCAGGAGTTCATAAAGAGTTGAATGTTGGCACCACTTCTGAGCTACCTAGCTTGTTATCTGCTAGCCTTTGTTGCACTAAGCATTTTTGATAGGGAGATAGATACTTTACTGATTCCAAATTGGGAAATTATTTTGTTGCAACAGCAGTGTACAGGAATTGAAATATTGAAATCTTTAAAGGTGGGAGAAAGTGTAAACATAATTAAATAAAATGAACTAAAATAACAATAGAAACAATAACCAGCAGCAAGTATATGTACAGTATAGATCTACAGTATAAAGGACATGAACCACAATAATCCTCAATATAAAATGTTCTAGACAATTTAGACTGTTCAACAATATATTACAGTAGCAGGAAACATATAGTATATCAATTACAGTTGTGTAAGTAGCAGTTGTGCCAAAATGGTCCTGGTTGTTCATGGCAGTGGAGGGGAGGAACTAAAACTGTGTAGCAGTTAACAGATACAAAAAAAGAAAACACCCAAAAGTTCCATCACTGCTGAAAGATGTAGAAAAATCATGTTGCATTATTTTTGCCGAAGTAACTTTTCAACATTGGGGTTTCAATATCTTCACAAGTGTCTGTTTAAGTTCTGCTAATGTATATATTAATATGGCCTTTTATCACATGATTATAAATGTTTATTGTATTTATATTAGGGCTGCTCAATTAATCATATTATAATCGCAATTACGATTATGGCTTGCAACGATTACATAAACAACGTAATTGAAATATAACGATTATTTTTTTATTATTATTATGAATTTTTATTTGTATTGGTTTTTCAGTTGAGTTATACTTAAAGTTCAGGGTAGTCAACTGTTAAAAACATACTGTTCAAAAAAGATTCTCCAATAAATTTATGTTTTCAAAGTAAATGGATAATCGTTTTTAATAATCGCGATATCAATTATTGACCCAAATAATCGAGATTATGATTTTTGCCATAATCAAGCAGCCCTTGTGTATATCTACAGGTATCAGCTCCAAAAAAGCTTGTCCTATATTCAAGGCGACAACCAGTAAATTGTTATATAAAAGGACAAATCAATACCTGTGAGATGTCACTGGTATTTTTATGCTGTCTATCATAATTTAATTGCGAAACAGATCCTCAAATTTCCCTCACTGTGGGTAAAAAGAGAAGACTAAAGACATACCGCTGAATGTCATTTCCTATCAAATATTTTCATTTAGACTTTTATTCACTTCATCTGTTCAAACAGGTCTTCTGCTCTGTCATGATACCTCAGAATGTGTAACATTATCCAGACTGTGCCACTGCTATTTCTCTTTTGATTTCAGACATTTCACAAAACCCCAAATCACCTTAAACTGTCATTGCATTTCTCATTTTTATCATTTCCTTTCGATAAAGAGAGCACAGACTCACATCAGCTCTCTTCAAAGAAACCCATCAGGTTTCCCTCAGGCGTTCTTCTGGTGTATCTTCCAGAGAGGATATATTTTTTGGTGGCTTATTTCAGAGAATAAGGTTTAACATTTCATTTAGTTAACAACAGCTCCAGTCACGGTTCATAAACCTTTATGGGGGGCAGGGAACCAAAATGTATGGATTTCTTTTATTGGTGTAATATACTTTTAACTGTTATCACCTTCTTGTGTGCCTTTTGGTTGTATTTTCTATGGCGCAGTTAATAGAAACCACAACTGCAGACTGTGCAGCGACCCATGCAGAGCAAACACAGTCTGAATAAATGAAGAAGAATCAAATGAGGCTCGAAAGCACGCAGGGGGGAGACACAGGTACTAACGCTCCACAATCGTCTGTATGTGTTTGATAAAAGAACATGCAGATCTGAATCTGAACAGAATATACTCGTTCAGGGAGACAAAACCTGCATATCGAATTCATGTTGAGTATTATCATGCATGAGGTTGAATTTAAATATAATATATCAACATGCTCATTGGCTAACAGCACCCTTGATTTATAGGGAATATACTGTATACCCTCTGGGAATATTATCATTTCAGATTATTTTATAGCAGGTTTAATAATTACCTGTAGGGGAAATATCATCAGGTGCAGGATTGTTGATATGTGTACATCTTAATTTGGCTTCAATTGCACATATATCCAAGCGGTAATGTGCTTTGTATAAAAAAATGCCATGCCAACAAGACTTTAGTGGTTAGAAAAGTGGATTAAAGGCCAAAGATTCATGAGGGAAGTCTTAAAACAGGTTTAAATATCCTAATTCTGGGAATAACATTCATCTGCTACTTAGTAATTATGTATCTATTTATCTAATATATCATTCCAATAGCTTGCATATAGACTCTTATTTCACTACTTCACTTTTTTTAAACCATTTTTCTTTTTGCATTTACTTTTTAATATTTACTTGCACTATATTTTTCTGTTTTTCTATATTATTGTGTTGCACTGTTGGAGAAGCCTGTGACCTAAGATTTTCATCGACATAACTACACTGTAGCTATGTTCGTATGACAAATAAAGAACCTTGAATCTTGAAATTGAGAAGAAAAGTGGTTTAAAGGTCAAAGATGGGTTCAGGTAACAGTACAACATGGGAATATTTGTTGTCTGGGGATGCAAAATGGATGAAAGGAATATAAAAAGGTTAGAAAACTGTCAAAAGAACTATAATATCACGGGAAGACTAGGGGTAGAGGAATGTGAGAATTAAGCGAGGGATATTGTGAAATATCTGGAGCAAGCTACCAGAAACCTGCAGGTCCGCTACAACTCTTACTACTTTTAAATCCAGGCTGAAGAATTTCTTTTGGCCGCTACTTTTAATTGAACTATTCACATCTTACACTGCGCTGTAACTTTTATTCATGTACCTGTGTTATTCATGTTTTCTTATCTTTGCTTTTTAATGTTTCTTATGTGTTTTATGCTCTTAATGCCTTTCATTTTTGTAAAGTACTTTCAACTGCCTTGTGTTGAAAAGTGCAAATACACTTGCCTTGCCTAATGATGATATACAGATATAATGGATTTATAATAAGGTGAAAAGTCAATATATTGTAGGATAGGTGTTGGAAAATGATGTGGGTGTTATGTTTATATATACACAGTACAGATAATGGTGGGTTGAAATGTCAGTAACAAAGCAATTGGTTGAAAATTAGCTTCCTTTCCTTCTAAGTTGTCTAGGAAACCAAATTAGTGTGCTTCTATTCTTCACAATTTTTGAGAGTTAGTCAGAATAAAGAGACCTCCATAATGAGCAACGTGTTAGGGGTGGTTGGATGTGCACCTACATCCCAAATACTCACTTTCAAATAAATGTTTTAATTGGTTTACTGTAAGTTCCCATAGAAACACCGCTCCGTGTTTTCAGTGTAATTTCAGTGCACCTCTCTCATTGTTCTTATGTTTAGTAATTTCATCAAGTCTGCCTCCAGGCAACCGCTTAAGACCAAACACGTCCCTCACACGGTATTCTTATACAACTCCTACATATGGAGTTGAAATCTAAACACCAGATTTTATTTGCATTGAAGATTGAGTGCGTTTTTCACCTCGCCTTCTCTGTCGCTGGCTGTTTACATAATGCTGCATTTGCAATTTGGGAAGTGCAAGGGCCACAGTGGGTTTTAAATCCACCTGGAATCATGTCAGCAAAGTAAATGGGACTAGAATAAGCCTGTGTCCTATCTCTTTGTATTATTATTTTCTTATGCTGCCATCTAACACATAATATTAAGCACATTATGCTTCCAGTTAGACAGGATCCTCCATTTAAAGCCTTCAGTAATTTATTTGACATTCAAATGGTCAGAGTGTGCATTTAATAAAGTACTTCAGTGGTTCTGGACTAAAACAAAAGAAAAGAAAATCCGCAAAAGACTTGCCAAGGAATAGTCGCACCCGTCTGAATCTGAAAGGATTTAGCTCTGATGAACATTAAAAGCATGCGAGAGACAAGCTTTAAGTAAATTAGTTTCAACTGGATTTGCAATTACTGTCATCTTAGCAGACTCTTTTATACCCTTCCATTTTAATTGCTGGCCGCTGTGTTAAAGCAGCTTTTATTCCACTCCAATGGAGCTATGAAAGTATTTACTTATAATTAAATAGGATCCAACACCTCCAATTCTTTTTATAACACAATGTTTATGAATCATTTCTTCGTGTTGTTGCACGAGTGGAAGCATAATCACAGTCATAAATTGGTTCCAGGCATAAGAGAAGTTTAATTTATCGGCTAAAATATGATGTCAAGACACTTAGAGCGGCCTATTGTTGTTGAAGCCGAGCTGATGTCTCACTTATAAAAGCACTGGAGGTGTTTGAAGTCTCCCATTGGGTCTTTGATACTTTCTTAGCCTACAGGTACAGATGGTTGGAGTTTTATTCTGTCAGGTTACATTTACAATAAAGAGGACCATGATCAATTAACTCTGCAGAATTAGCCCCAGTGGGATTTAGGACAGGGATGAAATCAATGGTATTCAAATGAACATCGCCCACACTACAGCAGGCGAGGCGTTTCCTTGAGATTACATTAGCTATTCCCCCTGTTGTACGAACAGATGAGTGGGATAACGTCTGGAGTGTCTTCTTACATCTTTCTCCTGTGGGGCGAGTCTTCAAAGTCTTTTAAGTGAGGGTGTGTGGGTGCTGAAGCTGACCTCACACACTCAACTTACAGCAGGAACACACTGCTAACCCCTAAGGGCTCACTCCATTGGCTAAAACATGTGTGAATAACATGCATGAATATTATATTTATACCAAGAGCTGTGAAATGATTCATACTTCATTACCTTTTAAGTGTTAACAATTCACAGTTCAGTTGCACAGCTGCATGTTAGGTTCAGTGTGGAAAGGTTCATCTTAACTGCAAACTGTTTTTAGACATGTGTATTTTAAATATGTTTAGGCTATTCGCAAGTATGATAATAAGTAATTATGCCTACAACATTCTGAATATGTGTCCTTTTAATATAGTCTTTCGGCATACAAGAAATTGGAGTTTGAATTTTGCTTTATGATATTATTATTATTTTAATTTAAACTAACAGGTGCCAGATAAGGAAATACATTTGTATACATCTAGGGCTGTCCTGAATACCATTTTTCGGGCTCCGGAGGGTGGGGGGTGCGTAGTGATCAGCAGCGAACCGCTTCGACACGGCATTCTTTTTGTTATTCTACAGTATTGTTGTTTTATAGTTATTTGTTAATGTAAACAACCCAATTTGTGTTTGGGGAAATTGAAAAGGATATTGCATTGTGTGTGTTACTTTCTTTGCATATGTATATGTGTAATTTGGCTTGGCTTTCTTCTTTGTATGGACATGCTTTTATTTTGAAGGAGAGTTAGCGCAGTTGACAGGAAGTGACGGAGATTAATGGAGAAAAAGTCGTATCTACGTATAAAGATGGAGAAAGTAAACGATAACGTTTATGCTTCAGTGTTAGCACCCCCCGAAGAGGCACATGCTCTTACATTGATATTGGAGATTTAAAAAAAAAAAAAAATGAAAAGAAAAAAACGAATATCCGAATAACGAAATTGAAACCCGAATAGTACTCCAACGAACGAATATTCGGATATTCGGGTACAGCCCTAATACATACGTACATACAAGCACAACAAATTGCTTAATTACGCGCCAGCACTCTGCTTTTGTTTTGCCTAACACAACCTAAATATCTGCCTCTTTAGCTGCTGAATGATTTGACTGTACTTTGACTACCTTTTGGTGCTGGACAGGTGGCAAAATTACAGGCCCTTTTCTCCTGAAACAGCATTGATGAGAATGATTCACAACAGAGAGCCGCACTAGCGAAACAATGAGCTGAAGGGAATTGCAAAGTTGTGAAATTATATAAACCAGATTGGCCACTTTAAATTAAAAAAACAAGTTACCTCAATATCCTCTAGTGGCAGTTAGTCTTTTCACAGTGACTGTGTTCAAACATTACATTGCATTTAGCTGATGCTTTTATCCAAAGCAACTTACAATAAGTGCATTCCACCAAGAAGATACAAGCTTGAAGAAAACAGAATCATATAAGTACATCAGGTTTCATAGAGCCAAAACATTTCAAGTGCTACTCAACTATCTTTAGATAAGCCAGTCCTTTATTAGTATATAATCACAGCTGGGCCTAAACTTTAGTCTGTGACACAGCAGCAGTCAGGTTTCACAACATCAGCAGTTTTCTGGCAAACTCTACACTTCCTAAAACCAGCATCCGACATTGTCCCGTGAAAAGACACGCTGTTAAAGGCTTCAATAGCTGGGCTCAATGCTGTGATTTATTTTGAAAACATTTAGGATATAAAACGTTTGCACCTTTTCAGTTCTTTCACCTTTTATATCAGTTGAATAAAAAAAGAAAATGTGACTTTGATCACCATTATCACATAGCCTCCATTCCTCCTCCACAGCTGATTTTCTAACAGCCACATCTTTTTTCTCCAACTAGAAACAGACCCCATGGAGGTAAATGGAGCCTGGTGGGAGTTTGGAGTTGAGCCCTCAGCAACAAAGGCAATTATAGCAGGCTTTTCAAACTAATGGATCCGACGGAAGGCTCAGACCTGAATCACAACTGTGTTCTCACCCTCCAGAACCTGTGACACTCAAGACCCTCGCTCACCGCACACAGGATGACCTCAGACTGCTGCTGCAATTAAGAAAAGCCGGCACTTGGATGATGCGCGCCGCTCTGTTTCATTGTCTACAGCAGATGTATAAAGGCGAACAGCACTTAGCAATGATTATGCCGGTATAATCTGAAATACAGAAGTTTTTTTACCTTTGCTGTAGAGCTGTCCATTTAAGTAAAGCTATTTAAATATTAAAAGTCTTTACAAAGTATCTGCATATATTACAGCAGCATACACTCTGATGTAGGTGGAAAATACAACACACAGCCATCGTCCTCAGATAAAATATTTTCCAATCAGATAAAATCACTTACTTTCATCAGAGCCCGTGTTCTCCTCCATGTTTTTGATGTAATCATCCTGGATAGAAAAATATATTTGCATTAATGGATTTTATAATTCCTTTTGGGCAACACAATGGGGCCCTTTAATGAGAATTCAGAAGAGAATTCATAATGAAGGAAGATAACAGAAACTTCTCTGCATGCCATGAACTACAGTTTAAATGTGAATATGATTTTAGCAAATATATTCAGCTCTTATTTTGAACAGATAGGTTTTAAAAAGATAATTAACATACTAATCATTTAAACTCAAGGTTAAGTTAAATGTAGTCAATTTCTGTGAGCATTTCTTTTCACAACATATTCTGTTTTCACCTGTTTATAGTCTTTATGCTAAGCTTAGCAGCTGCTATGCTATGCTATGAGATTGGTATCGATCTCAAGCTTTAAAGTTAGTCAGGATATTTCCATAAATGAGGTTGATGTTGTAGCTGTAGTAACATTTAGAAAACTGCAAAAGGCAAGACTGAGAGCATAAATATATCTCATAAGAAGGCTTGGACTATCTTAGCTGCAGCGCTGTTGCAGAGGGAATATTTGCTAACTAACTCTGCTTTTTAGATCGAGTCCCTGGTGGTGTTGCGCTGAAACGATAATAAAAAGACAGCGTCCCCCTGCTGTATCCATTCTGACCCATTTCTCAGTGTGAGGACGGAGAGGATCAACTATAAAGCAGTTACTGCTCGGCACGAGGCCCAGAGAGGACCCCGAGGATCAGGTCTGTTCAGTTTAACTCTGTGTTATTCTGCTCAGGGGACACCGGCCGGGACTGAGCTCTCAAGTCGAGCTGAACAAGTTTGGCCGAAGGCCTGTTAAATACTGCGCACAGGGTGAGGAGTTAAAGGGATTGTGTCCGTTACATATTTTAATAAATGGACCGTACCACTTTTTTAAGAAGCAGAATGTTGCATTTGGCCATACATGTGGATGGAATATGTTGATCAATTAGATTCCTGCAGTATTTTAGACCTACAGAAACAGCTTTGCGGAGGTCTGCACCTTCCAATTGATGTCTTTTGTCCCTATGTTATAATGGTTTTCACTTTTTAGTTATAAGATAAGATGTATTTTATTGATCCCAATTTGTGAAATGTTTGCGCTGCAGCAGCAAAAAAGACAAGACATTGTACATTAGAGAAATCAAAGACTAGAAATAAACAATTAAAAATGGAAACATCTCAAATGGAAATAAAATAGCATTAAAAAGTAGAAAATATACAAGTTCAATACAAATTGACAGTAAACTAAATATAAAGCAGGATATTATATACTCATTGAGTGTGTAAGGACTAGTTGTGTTCCAAGTCAAATGTATACATACTGACGTTATATAACATGTACACTCATGTTACTTACACCGGTTCAGCCAGAAGTTCAGATCAGCCAAAAACAGACATCAAAACAAAGACAGCGTACCAACGTACACATTTGAAAAAGACACTTACCTCGACTTCCTGTGGCAGTGAGGAGCAGCAGGGAGGAGCAGCAGTAGGAGAGAAAGAAAGAGACAGACATTGTTAGTGGTAAAAAACGAAATACTTTTCATTTTGCTGCAATTCAGCATGCAAACAGTGGGTTGGGTTATTACAGTAATGGCGGCAGTTAAACTGTCAGGTCTTAATGCATTCTGATTGCAAATACACGCCTTAGTCTCGCTCCTCTCGGGGGACAACATAAGACATTCACAGGATTATGAGCGCCTATTAAGCGAGGATGATCCTCTGCCACTTCTATGAGCTGGCAGTCGTCCCGATCACTAAAGGGCTCATTCTGTGGCAGTGTTTACAAGCAAGAGCCAAATGCCAGCCTCTTGCCAGCTCAGAAGTTGTGTATAAGCCATGACATAGCGCATCAGCCTTGAAAAGGATACAGGCTAAGTATTGGGAATCTTCAAAGTCACCGGACAGATGTGATTTAGATGTTTTTTATGGTCGCAGTGGACACACAGAGCGCATTAACTAAGCGTACCGTTGACAACACGGATAGATATAGCTCCTCTAAAGTATAACCTTGAGTTAACAGGGGAGTGACTGCTTTCCTTTCATTCCATTTCAGCGTCTTGGCTCCGGTCCAAGGGCATTACACATCAATACCCACGGCAGCCTCTGCCTGTGTGTTTCATCATTCACTGCCCCTGTGTGTTTGAGAGAAATATAGCACTGCATGGTTTATTCCAGCAACTCAACCCAGTAAATAAACCTAATTCTTATACTCGCACACACAGCCATACCTGTCTACTTAATATATCACTATGAACAATTTACAGGCCGCAGAAGGACAAGCCAAAAAGCCAGAGGAAGGATTTCAAAGGCCGGAGCAAGAATTCATCACCAAGACTCCAGATTTCACCTCCGAGACTGTTTCTTAGAGTTAAGTATTTTCTCTGTAGCAGTGAAAGTGTCCAGGGTTAGGGTTACATATACGAGAGGCAATATCCATGTTTTTTATCTTTAAAGTCTGCTGGAGAAGAAGAGAAGAATACACTTTAAATGTGATATGAAGTGTAAACACTTCCACTGCCGGATCAAATTACTTCATCTTTTATTTCAGATCGGTGTGTTCACACAGCATTTTAAAGGTTATAGCTGTAACGCTGAACTTCAGAGTGAGACCGCAGTGTGAAGAGAGAGAAAATAATTGCTTTGGTCTCCCATCAGCTTGAGAATCTGCATGTTTGTATCATAAAATCCCGCAAAAGTACCACCCACATTATCAAAGCAACGACTGTAGCATGTCACGTGTCAGATATAACGATTGCTTAATTAATTATTTGCGGAGTGCTTCTGCAATTACCCAGCTCGCATTGCTGCAGGGGGCCGGTGGGAGTCCTACAGCGTGTCCTAAAGGCTGGAGTGCTTATCTTCTCCCAGCAGCAGTGTGACGGCAAGGACACCAGGCTGAGGCTGCATTTAGTCCTTCACCAAGGTTGGGAGCTAATGCTGTCCCTCTGAATCCCATCCAGCCTGCTGCCACAGAGGGAGGAAGGGGGGAATCAGGGAGCAAGGGAGTATGATATTCATGGTGGAGGTCCCCTGAGTTATGTGATTCATATCACACACACCACCTCTTCTGCCATTTGTCAACAAGGCTCTATCGCAGCCGGTGTAAAACAGAGCCGTGAGGCTAATAGAGCTTGACTATCCAGATGCTGCGCCGCTCCTCCTGGACCGCTCACTGGCATCAGGCTGACAGCGTTTGGCCGAGAGCCTGACTGCGCTCCTCCGAGTTAACGTATATCTCACCTCGACCTGAGCCCCGTCTGCCGGTGACATAAATACCCCCGATAACCCTGAACTAGCCAACCCCAACGTCACCCACATACACACACCCGTCCCGAGCACTGACACCAAAATGTTCATACACATCCCAGCTCTGCATGACAGCCGCAGGGTAAGCTCACTCTTAAACCATTTAGCTGCATGTCTGTGTCGTGCTGGGTAAGGAAATTGCTGTGAGTCAGAAAGGGATGCTTAAAATAAAAAAACTCAGTATTGGTTTAGCAAATACACTCGATTGCACAACGGAGAAACATCAAAAGCAGTAAAAACAAACATTAGGATGTCAAGGTGGCTCTGACAGGCAAGAAAGTCAGGAAGATACTTTCTCAAAAGCCTAGATTTGACAATAACAAAAAATATAAGGCCTTCAAATTGTATTCATATATAGGTTTTATGTTAGGTCCCTCATTCAACTAAGGTGTCCTTGGTCTGAAAACATTGAACACCCCTGGTAGAGATCTAGTTTTGTATTTTAAAGTTAATTTTCTCCGTTTAATTCTTTCAGCAGCTGCAACTAATAGTGTCCATTAGGTAATGAGATGTTTTGGTTATGTAATTTATTATATTATTTTTCAACATTTAAAAGCACTAAGTCAATTATCCAAGGTTGTATGTGGTCAGTTCCCAAATCAGGGTTTTTAGGCATCAAGTCTCAAGCTGGACGAGACCAAGTTGAGTCGAAATTTCTCATGTTTGTGACAAATCTAAAACTCTGCATTTGAAACTATCATGATACCAACTCTTGTTACATGCATCCCTATCCATATTTCCTGTTGTCTCAATGTCATCCCAAGCAACATCAAATTGGAAAATGTTTGGAGTGTGTCATGTGTCTAATACTCTTTTCTTTCCATTGCAAAAAAATGAAACTGTAAGCTGTCGTGTTACAAGACATCAACTTACAAGGATTTAAGTATTTTAGAGATTAAGCATCACATGTTTACATATCTAGTTTCAGCAAAAGGGTGATTATGTCTGATAAACATCTTAGGAGAAAATGAATACTGGATAAGCATTAAATCAGCAGGGACTCCGTGTTGTGTCATTGCTATCAGAAAAAGTGGCTTTGAGCCATCTGTAATGTTTACACGTGTTTATCCACTGCTTAATCTTTAGAGGTCAAGTTCAATTCAGATACGCTGCCCTGCATGTTCGAACGCAGAATGCATACCAGGGAGTGTCTGTCTCCCAAGAAAACAAAACAAGCAGAAATGTCAAAGAGAAGCTTGTGGTTTCCGAGTGTTCGAGTTGAGAGCTAAGGGAGCACGACCTCACTTCAGCTTGCCGGAGAAATGCTCACAGAGTAAAATAAATGTCACCGTGAGAATCTGCATCTCCTCGCCCTGCTGCTGCAATGATCCATCACGTGTGAATGCAGCTTGCTCGCTCGCTCTGTCACTGCAGCTCATCTGTCCCTGTAATGTGGCAGCATCTGTACAGTCACACACACACACAAAGCCAATCCTTAACTTTCCCTTCATACACTTGCGTAGTGAAATGGAGGAAATGTTTGAAGTAAAACCGAGGTGGATTTCAAGGAATTCTTGAAAGAATTCTTTTTTTTTACACACACACACACACACACACACACACACACACACACACACACACACACACACACACACACACACACACACACACACACACACACACACACACACACACACACACACACACACACACACACACACACACACACACACACACACACACACACACACACAGTATATCAGATAACG
The DNA here is from genome assembly GCF_949606895.1 of Notothenia rossii. Taxonomy (NCBI): domain Eukaryota; kingdom Metazoa; phylum Chordata; class Actinopteri; order Perciformes; family Nototheniidae; genus Notothenia; species Notothenia rossii. Next base: position 13,531,173 of record NC_136910.1, read on the forward strand.
ATCAGAGTAATCTCATACATCTGATGAGATAAGCTCCTCTTCGACAGAACATCATGTTTCCTAATCTAATCAGAGCATATTTTTTATGGAATTGTTCTTTATCTACGGATTCGATATCCTAACAGCCGATTCCACGTAATAGGTTATCCTGCCTTTTTGCATCTGGTTAGCTAGCTGCACTAACGGACATAAGGAGCTGTTTGTTCCACAACAAGCTGGAGGAGAGTCCTCTCCTGTCAGACTGAGAGGCTCAGGTGAGCTGACTCTCTGAGGGTTTAGATAGTTAACTTTAGTCTAAGTTATCTCAGTGGGTCTCAAACGGTTTGGTCACAAATTATTCAAAAGATTATTTCCGCGGCACACCTTCATATGATCATTATCGTTATAAAAAAAACAAGAGAATAAATGAAAAACAGTTATGAAATACTATATGGCAGTAAAACAAGAATACAGTTTGAAAGGGGATTGATTTGTAAAATATCCATAAAGAAAAAGAACATCTGATTACGGTTGCGTTTCATCTGTGTGTTGAGAGATGTATCCATAGATCTCTTAATGTTGCTCTCAAAGTGCACCAGATTGATGCTTTTAACCTCAATATTTAAAAAATATCTTCCCGGGGGAGCATGCCCCCGGACCCCCCTAGAGGAGGTGAGGTCCGCTCCCCACTTTACCCTTGCCTATATGCCGTGAGCTGATTATCGAGCCTTCATTGTAACAGTCGCGGGTGTACTGTGTGTTTGCGTGTGGGGAGTGTTGCAGTAGAACATTCCAATGTAGCGCCCCTGGTGCTCGCGCTTTTGTGCGTGCTCTATAGTGCCCGTAATAGTGTTCACTGGAGTCCAGCACCTCAGTACCCCCACTCAAAATACCTTCCCGCGCCCCTGCGCTTATACGCCCCACACACACGGTTCCGTTGCGAGCTTCAACAGAGACGCTTCCCATTCACTTTGAATGGGGTGACGTCACGTTTTGCCGAACTGCATTGTGGTTCCATTGCTTCGCTTTGCCTCCGTTGCTCACGGTGAAAGTTGAGAAAAAGTTCTACTTTTCATGCGTCAACGGAAGCGCCAGCCAATGAAATCATATGTCAGTACAAACGCTTGCCAATCAAACCGCGTGCTTTGTGTGTCCGGGGCGGGAGATTAAAGGTGATTGGTTGTTGGTCGCGTTAACCTCAAGCGCTAGACAAGCCCACCGACAAGCGTCAACGCAACGGAACCGTGTGTACGTTAAGTTAGCCTGACATCTAAAATGTGTTGGAGCGCTAGCCAATAGAAGTGATAGAGATGTCATTATGTTACGGAAGTAAACAAAGGAGTCCAATGTTAGCGTTTCAGGCCAGGGGGGGAGAGTGTGGGAGAGAAACTCCTCTGGAGGGAACCTTGAGATTTGAGCCTTTGAGACCATTTACATGCACAAAAACCTATACAACACACTAAAGATAAGGGAATACCCCCAATAGCATAATAGCGAATTAAGTTCAAAGTTGGTTAATGAATTTCAAACCAACCTCTCGTATAACACATGGTTAGACATTTCGCTTAGCACAACAACAAAAAAAGCTACTTAAAAAATATAATCTTTCATAATTTTGTGTACCGTTTGTTGTAACCTGCTTTCCCTCTTTCAACAAATGCAACCAAATTCAGATGAGGAAACATACCAACTCCATATCATAAATCATCATCAATCAGCATTTATAACTATTTTTATTTTGATGCTGATTTAGAGCCAGGAAATTCTCAATAACAAACAAACTGTTGATCCTATCTTCAAAAACCCAGATTGCTCCTCGCAGACAGATTTCAAGAGTTTTAGTTCAGAAGCTGTGTTTACAGATGAAATCCCTCTCTCTCGGGGCAATAAGTGCATGCTTCATCCCCCGCAATATTCCTTATTGATGTTCTGAGGACAATATCTGCAGTGAAGACATCCATTAAGCAGCAGGATATGAGATAGAGGTTAAATGATGATCTGGACATTTTGCATTTCCTCCTGTTGTCATTTATCTGGCTTCATGAAGTCATTTACTCTGCTGCTGCGGCTGGGTAAACACAGGCTGATGGATGGACTGCTGATCCGGGTCATGTCTTAATGAACGGAGACTTTGGAGAGGCTTTCCTCTGATGATTGCTCAGCTCTGGGCCTGGGCCGTGTCATCCCATCAGATCGCTGAGGTGCGTCTGCCTCTCTGACTGGCAGGACATTGTCGGCTCATCATTCCCCCGGCCGATCATTTGCACAGTAATGTGCTCTGGCTGATTAATGTGGGCGAATTAGCCACGTCTCCCTGCCTACTATAAATCGCTGCTAAAGGGCACACATGCGGATGCTGTCGTGATTCTACATCCCCCTCTCCAGGTCTCTGTAGTTACCGGGGAGCAGCGGGAGAGCATCTAGCCTTTGTTGGTCGTTAAGGCGCCCCCGATTTAGCGTGCTGGGCCTGAGATGTGAAGGTAATGTCTCGTTCCGTTCGTACCCTGCCGTCTTTAAAAACGGTGGAGAAATGGGAGAGACACTAATGGTGCAGACCCACCGCAGATTGAACCACTTAGAAATGCATTAGAGTGTTCCAATGTGACGCTGTATGTCTCGGCCTGAACCCACCGGCTTAAGAGTGGCAAAACATTGCATTTTCATCTAAACTTAAGGCAGATATCAAGCAGGAAAACAGCTGTAGGGACGTATTTTCCACATCTCCTTTGATTCCACATACCAACTCATGTGCTTCCTACGTCTGTGATTTACTCTTATTGAACTGTGACAGGTCTGAAATTCCTACACCACATTCGCTCTGACAGTCCCTGATGTGAAGCGGGATCGTATAACAGACTGTTTAAAGTGATTACGTGCTGTGTGTATATGACAAAGGCATGAGATTTTTCATCACCATCTACAGATTAAATAAGAAAGCCCACAGAGGAAAAATGGGGGTGTTTCAATTGCAACAAAATACTGGAGCGTTATGGAATTAAGTCGCAGCCCAGCAACACAGAGCTGGATAAAATTGATCTTCTGAGTAGGAGTGCTCCGGGGGCTCGCACGCGAAGGACACATGTTGTTTCACAAGGTAAGACGCCTGCCTGCAATGCAGTACAGTACGGAGCACATTCTGCAGCCATCTCTGCACTGAAGGGCACGGACCAGGGAGTAGCCAACTGTCAAGCGTGCATCTGAAACACTTGCGCTGCGCTGAAATGCAGAAATAATCAGGCTGACTAGGGTGTTTGGATACTGCCTACAAAATGCAAATGATTTAACTAGCAGGGAGTAAGTCTTTATATCAAGTCGCGTGCTGGTTTATGTGTAGTTAACATAAAACAGTCTGTTTTCCATCTTAAACAAGAGTCTGAAAACATTAAAACCTCCTGACGAGGGGCTTTACTGCTTTGGGCTAATACGACTGAATTTCAGAAAGTTGCATCACAGAAATGAAGCTTTTTCCTTTTTCACAGGAGGCCGTAAGCCGTGGTCTCCACATTTTACTGATGAAGTGACACATCAAACAGGAGCCCGGGCTGGAGCCGACTCCTCAGTTGAATCAAGGCACTGCATGCTCCGAGAGAGGCAGTAATTGGAGAGGAGGAGGACGGAGCGGATGTAAAAAAAATAAAAATGGATTCTGTTGAACCCCACTGCTGAGCCAAGCAGAACCGTGGAACGGCTGAGTCTCTGCAGCATCTTATCCCCCCGCCCCTTTCCCCCCCTCCATTTGTAAAACAAAGAAGCAGAAAGAGAAGAGGCCAAACCTTAAGGTTGAGCTACTCAGATGCCCCCAGGGAGCTTATGCAGGGCCGTCTTTACTGTACTGAGCCATGCTGCTGCTGCACACAACAGTCGCAGTAAAGAAGCCAAAAAAAGAAAAGTCGTACCATGTGGCTCAACAGAAGAAAAAAAAGCCAGTGTGCTATTTTAACTTTCTAGAAGCTAGTCTCATCAGTATTGACCTGCAAACACAAAAAGCAATCAGCATACCTAAATAGAATGAATGGACTTCAATTTTGTTTTGGTGTTGGAATACTTATCTAATACAGGAAATCAATATTGAATGTAAGGGCTAAGAAAACGAATTCGACCTAAATAGACTCTGACAAACTTACTTTGTTTGAGAGAAAATAAGCCTTGCTGGTTTTTATTATATTAGATACAATGGCCATATTTTATTTGGCTATTATATGTGCATCTAGCTAAGTTGCTAGCCCTTTTAGCATGATGATAACGTTCACATTCTTAATCTTGCATTCAAAGCTCGGATTGGTCAGGAACTGTGTGTGCTAGCGTCTAGAAGAAGGCACACACTGTTTTACTGCCATAAAATCCTCACAGCGTACTGAATTTGCATTATTGGCCTGAAAACCGTCCTCGAGAATTGATGTTGGGTTTTGCTCGACTACTAACATTTCATATAAACAGTACCCAGCTGTTCTAGGAAATTACAGTTTTCCAAAAAATGAAACGATAAATGTGACAGATTTATATCTTCAGTAGAGACTAATTCGTTTTTAGTTTGAGTGCCACAGGAAGTAGGAAAGTCTAAGAGACAGACTAACATAGTCTTAGTTTTTTAGATTTTTCTTGATTTTCTATTGACAAAATTACAAAATATCTCTCTGGTTTTAACTGGCCTTATCAGAATATGTTATTGTACGCTCTGAGCATATGTGTAACTATTTGCTCTGTATGTGCTGTAGAGCATTGTCAGCACGTGTGTTCAGCAAATCTGCTCAAAAATAATGATTACAAAATCTTTTTACCACAATCTATCTTTGCCTTCAAACATTATTGTATTAGCCGTTTCCAAATTTCAGCATCTATGCCTGCTGTTTAAATTAATTAGACTCCGATAACAACTCCATTGAAGCCACAGAGGTCTTCCACAACCGTCGAACACATGAGTTTAGAGACCAGCAGCATAGTTAAGAAAAGATAATGAAGATAACCGGCCCAGTTGAAAAGCTGCAGGGATCGGCACGAGACAGCTCACAGGGATAGCTAAGTTAAATATGCTAGCTGGCTGATTACACTTAATTCCCCCCGTCTGCCACGGCAATGAGAACAAATTGGGTTGTTGTGGGAGCTGATAATGCTATCTCCCGCAGTGGCAGTGGGGTATTACAGTAACACCAGGAGCCACATTGAGATGTCACGTTATGTCTTTAGGAAGGACTACATCACACATAAATGAGATTCTGTCGGGTTCTTTCAACTGAGAAAGCTATTAGCGCTTGAGCTACGCGCCCTATCCCCGCTATAGGATTTGCTTGATTAAGGTCATTTCAATATGACTTTGTGGTGCGTATCCATTTCTCTGCCAACTCGACAAATTAACTGTCTCTGTCTCCCACATACACAAACAAAATATATCCACCACATGCCACACATGCTAAATTCAGCTTCAACACAGACAGGATAACAGTCCCAACCAAGCGCGTCATTGACACCTGCCTCAGTTAAGACAGAGAGGAGGTCCGTCTCTTCCCTACAAAGCTCTGAGAAAGTCAAGCCAAAGACAGAATAAGCCGTCTTGTCCAAATCATAAATACAAGAGACTGAAAAGAGGCTAAATTCCTCCAGGCAAGATTATGTCCTCAAAGTTTTTTGATTTAAATGTTACAGTACTTGCCCTCTTGGTTCAACAATGAGTGATTTGTGGCTGGCCTAAGGCAAACAATCAATCAATGCCGTGTTGAACCTGGGCACCTTGCATTATTACACCTATTGTTCCTGATCATTTCGTCCGTGTTTGCTCAGAACATGCCTTCATTGCAGCTCGGTCAAGCACAACTCATAATTATGGTCCCAACGCGAATCTATCAAAAACATACATAAAAACACCCGAGGCAGATCTGAATGTATTCATGACAGCACTTCTCTGCAGCCCAAATATATTTCCACCTGGCTGATATATGCACAGCTATGTTTGCAGTTTTTTTTTCATTCAGGTTTAATAATTTCCACTCAAATAACAGAGAGTGATTTCAGCTGGGGAAGCTTGTTCTAAAGTGTTTACCCAGTGAAGGGTAAACTCAGGTTTCTGCCTGGTGACTCTAAACAATAACAATAAAGGTTATTGCAGATGAACAGATAGGGGTTTCATTGTCAAGGTGCGAATGAAGTTCCATGTGAGAATAAATAAAGGAGGGTTACTCATCATGAAGATTCTTACTTCTGCTTGGATATACTGTGTGTTATATCTTGTTTTTAAAACCCGAAAAAACACATTTCGAAGAGGTTTTAGTGAATCTGAATCTTACCGATTATGTGAAGGTGGGTCAAGTATATTTTTCTCAACACAATATGAACAACTCAAGTCCACCAGCTAAAACCGAATATAGTACTCTACGATTAGCCTAGGGCTTATATATATATATATAAAGTTCAAACATTCAACCTTTGAGGCAGATTTTTACATTTTTACTGCCTTTTAATGTTCCTTGTTTTGCTTCTGAGCTAGGTTAACAGCATGACTCTAGGGATGGACTTGTTAGTAATAGACCCCAAGAAGCCAAAGCAACCACATTGACAGAAGCAAAAGGCGTTCCAGAAGACAATAAAAACCAACATCTGAATGAGTTTCCATTTCTACTTGTTGTAAGTAATGATATAATTCTGTTTGGTTGCTTGAAAGCTGGATCACTGATTGAGTATGGGGTGTGCCTCCATAACAGCCATGAATGAAGACAGTACAGAGGCAGAGTGGCAGCATGTATTGCTTTGCCTTCAGCTAGGCATAGAGGAGCTCCACCAGTACAGAGACGACTCTCAGGCAGATGCCACTATAAATAATGCATGAACAATAGAGCCAGAAGAAGAACCTTGGAACGGCTAATTATTCAGCCCGACATTTCAGCGACTCACTGAGAAGTTAAGGGCTCAAAAAAAATGATGGAATTCAGGCCGTCATTGCTACAGGAGCGGTAGGTGCAGCCAGCATCCATTATGAAAAACATTCATCTACATGTGCTGTCCTATCACAACAAGTAGCTTCCTCGTACTCAGACAGAGAAAAGGAAATGGACTTTTAGACGAGCTGTGGGCCGTGGAACATGATTATGAAAAAGCTTTCCTGCAGTTTGGCGCAGCCGTTGAGCTTCTCTGAGAAAGTGGAGCTTATCTATAGGAGCAAAAACATATCACAGCCTCTCTACTCAATGAGGAATCACCCCTTATCGTGCTGGGAAATCAACAAGATTTCAAATGTGAATCCTGTTTATCCTATTTGAAAACTTGATTTCACCTGAAGTAAACGACATGTATCGTGATTCAAAGAGGACAACAACAAGTTTTCTCTGCACCACTTCTGCCATTTTGATCTCATTAGTGTGCAGTGAACATATTTCCAGAGATAGTTTATTTCGATTTAGATTCACCCAGCAGAGCCGACGGAGATAACTATTAGCTCATTTAACGGTTATGGTTTCACCCGTCTTTATTTCCAACCCCCGCATTACCATTCACTTTTAATTGGAAATAAGCCTAATTATCACATTTTCTACAATTGCATACTGTCCTCTTGTTCTAATTTTTCATATCCGTAATTAGACTGGCTGTTAGTGCCGGAGCATAAATCCTGTGGGAGGCTAATAAATGACTGAGGTTGATGACAGGAGAGGAAAAAGCCACAGCTGGCAGCGTGTCTTTGAGCGGAGTAAAGGAGCTCAGTGTCTCGGAGAAAAGATGCAGGAGAATCGTGTTTAGCAGAAAAACTAAATGAACCCTGGTCTTGCATTTTTCTCTCACAGAGGAGCTGTGTTAATGTAGCATCAGTGGTCGGGCCATAATCTTAAACAGCACGGATACAAAATGACTGGTTCATAGTTATCATCCGGTTGCTTATTACGGCTTAACGAGTTCTTCCAACCTGTTTACTGTCCTATATGTTGGGATTACGCACTTATATGTTAATCAACCAAAGACTAATATTCAATAATTGTAATAATCTACTACAGCTTTTCAAAAATAAGAATTTGTTTTGCTGCTTTGTAGATCATCTCTACACTTTGGACTGCATTTGGACAACAAATTGTAATCTCAAAAGGCATCATCTTCATCTAGGAAGTTTGATAACTGATTTTGGATTTAAATTTTTTTATGACAAGTGCGTTGGAGGGAAATGCAATCTTGAAAGAAAATGAGAAAACTCTCTTACTGCTAAAATATTTATTTGGACAACAAATATATATACCTGATGAAGGCCGGAAGGAACAAATCGTTGTGTCGATGAATAATTCAGCGGTTAGCGCACAGTGGTGAACGTGTTTTCTTCCATTGTTGACAATACATAATTGAAACGAGACTAAGAGTCTTCAGCCTACTAGCAGCTCTGTGAGGCTTTCCAAAGCAGTGCTGTTAAAATAACATCTGAATGCTCATATTAGGATATGTAGTCCACTGAGCCATGAGACTTAGTATGGACATTATCATACCAGACATATCAAAATCGTTCGTAAACACCATGAAGCTGATAATGACTTGCATTTTTTCTCCGTGCTAATCTTAAAAACCAAAGAGGCTGAGTAGCAATTTACCTGAGGATGATGAGGCAATGTTCCCTCATTAAAAATGTAGCAGGCAGTAGAGCAGGTGCAAACCTTAAACAGCTCTCTGTGGTTGGCTTTAAATGCTGCACAGCTCATTAATGAGTCCTCTCTGTAGAGATGGGGGAATCTGGCCGTGAATGAACAGCATAGTATTGTCCACAAGAGTTCCCGCTGGGCAGATCCCCCCGAACGCACCAGAATGCAAAGTGGACGAAGAAATACAGTCAAAAAAAGTGTATAAATTCAACTGATTACACCCAAGCTTCTTTTGTGGACACTTTTAACCTGCTGTGTGTGGGCACGTCTTATTCCAATGTGAATACGGGGGAATCTGGATCCAGAGATTTGATGTCCTGACATTTGCAGTGTGCCATGATTACGGCTCCCATCCTAATGGAGCTTGTATAACTGCCTGTAACCTGCTGAGGATAATCCTGACAGCTCCTGCCTCTGCAGCTGTTGCTCTTATTGTTCTTTCTCTCAATGTTTCCTCATTTCGTCTCCATGCAGGGTAATCATATGTACACTGGTCCAATTTAGACACCAGTCCGATCAATCAAACCGCCGTCACAGCTTTACACAGCTTTACACAGCTTTACACAGCTTTACACAGCTTTACACAGCCCACGTAGTGATTTCAGATGCAAAATGAATGTTCCTGCTTGCTGTTTTCACACCACCTGTTTGCCAAGACAACTAGTAAATAAATAAAACCTCTTCACATATCATATGGTGCACCTCACTGCTTGGCACAGCATAGAATAGTCATTTCAGTGCAGAACAAATCCAGCTCGGCATGCTCACAGTATCACATCTCCTCATCAGGTTTCACATGGACTTGAATGGGATTTATATTACCTGTGTTAGACAAATCTACACCAACACTACATTTATTTTGTGCACCTCTTACTTCAAGCTAAAGCTTAAGTAGCTTAAAGAAGGGAAATACAAGAAGTATAACAGAATTATGATATTTAATCTTTAAATGTTTACCATTTTGGGAACATGGTTTGTTGGCTTTCTTATTAAGATTTCAGTCGGGCTCCATCCTACCAATTTTATAGTGTGACTGATGTAGAATCATCAAGATTGAAACTCTTAGAAAGTGACAGATTGCTTAGTGATGACAAGGCTGCTGGTAACCAAAAAACTAAAACAAACAAAATGTACTTCCCTGTAACACTACAACTTGTTCTCAATATTATTCTAGTAGTTTACGGATTCAAAAAAACAAGATACTCTATGTGTTTACTGGTGAGTCTTTAGGCAAAGCTATTAATCTGCCAGCTTAATGGACCCATATTTAGGTTACAGAAGTCTGTTATTAAATCATTTGTGTATTTGGACTTTAACTACTACTTGCCACTTTATTTGTGCCTCACTCTCAACATGTTGCGATAATTTCACTTGTATTATGTATTTATGTACACACAGTGAATATTTAAAATATCAGTCCCCCCAACTGTTACATATTTAATAGTTTAACAAGCTTGATTCACAGCACATAAATTAAACTTTAATGATATCGATTAACTGCTATGTTTTCACTTTGACATTTAAGCGGATTTCTCTAATGATCAGTTGCAGAAAAAACTAATTAATCCACTGAGACTGAAACTTCAGATGGATGAAGACACTTGTGGAAAAATGAAATGATTTTTCTTATAATCTTGTATCGTGTAGAACCAGTTTAGCTGTGGGTCCCTCCAATTACCAGCAACTTCCATCTTTTATTAAAAGCACTTATGTCCCTAAAATGCATTATTCAATGTCTCTGTTGTAAGTTTGAAATACCATGAGGTAGATTTACTAACATTTTGCATATGTCGCAATGTGTCTATATCGGCTCCTTAAATAAAGTCTATGCCAATATCAAACTTACAGAAAGATCAAACAAATCTTCTAAGCACAGTGTGGATGAACATGCCCAAACTGTGCCGCCAAAAAGCCCAGACCCCACCATGTTCACCCCCTCTGCCAGTTGAGTGCTGGTCCAACTATACAGGTGAGGCAGACCTCTCCCAAAGAAATCCTGCCAAGATAACATTCAAATACACACATTTGCATGACAAGACAAATTTGCAATTCAATCACAAATTTCCCCGCAAGCTTTCTGTGCCCTGAGGAGTCTGTTTGGACAGATTCCTGCACAGCACAGAGCGTGGTCAAAGGTAGTGCAGCTACTGTCTGTTTGGCATTGATAAGACTATCTGAGGTGATATTTCTCAGCAGTGAGATAAAATGGCCTGTCTGGTTGTCAAGGTAGAGGCTTGGATCTGAGCCGTTGCTAACTGATCCCTCCTCTGAGATCCCTCACATCCTGATTCCAGCCACATATTCTGTCTTTCAGTACCAGGGAACTGTTACACACCCAAAAACATTACCTCCTGACCCCTAACCAAGCTCTCTGTCTCCCACACATCCTCTGCTCGTTGTGATGTGGATGCTGAGGCGAGGTTGGAGGATATCAAATCTGGCACCCCATTTAAATCAGTGATCGGTATCAAGATATTAGAATCAGGAATGAGCATTAGAGCTGCAATGATTCTACTACTCTATTTGTTGATCAACAGGACAAGGATCAATTGATTAATCATAGAAAAAGCCTCTTAAATATAGAGATGTATAGCTTTTATATCATATTAAACTGCATTTCCTTAGGTCACAATCACCTTGGACTGAGAAACTGGAATGGTACGTTTCACTGTTTCTAAGTATTTTATTACCAAATAATGAATCAAGTAAATGGTCAAAGGATTAAAACCATTAAACAAAAATGTTAGTTGCAACCGTTTAACACAATACATAAGCGAGCCCTGACTATCTAAACAATTACTAGATAAACACTGGGATATGGAAGTACACAACGTGAGATGAAAATGTATTCAAGAATCACAGATGCACCAAACCATAACATGCATCAGTATCAGAATCGATACTGACCCTGATAAATGCATAACTTTAAATGCATCTCAATTATCATATAAAATTCAGTTTCTTTATGTCATTCCTTCGTTTAATGAGTTGCACGCACTGAGGTTTACAGACACATTTAGAAAAAAATAGCGCACTTGAATCAGATCTCTACTGTGCATTTGCCTTGCAGTTGATACACATACTCAATGTAAAGCATATGGTTAAACGCTTCACATATGCTCACATGAAACAACATACATTAGAGACAGCATGACATAACACCTGGCGCACATCCCGGCATTATCATCCTCAATCCTCAGTTAAAACAACGAGATCCCCATCATAAACCCCCCCCCCCCCCCCCCCCCAACATTTAATGGAAGACTGCACATCAGTAGATCATCACTCCTCAGTTAAACGTTAATGGCTCACCTCACACCGAGGGAAGGTTTCCTGTAATATCTCCATGCAAATGTACCCCTGATCAGGTATTTAAATTAGTGGATAAACCAAAAACAAATATCTGGTTGTTTATCTGCTAAGGTGCCTTTTAAATGTTGTCAAACTGTACTTATGTCATTGGTAAAAAAATTGTAATTTGATAATTAATTCACCGTTTATTTCTGGTGGATAGCCATGGGTGAACATCATTATCAAAGCTGTGTCTTTACAGCCAAGAACAAACAGATCCAGGGGAGATTAAAATATGTTTGTTCCTTTGTATTTGTGACAATTGATGTCTTACTGTGTGCCTTAAAAGCTCCTCGGTGTCGACCAACATTGTATGTGCAATATGGCAGATCAAAAGGTATTGATCAATGACTACAAACACTGTTCTATATCACAGTTACCTAGAAGGAGCTTGGAAACGCTTGGAAAGTGACAGATTTTCCTTTCGGTTTATATTTCAATCACTCTTACATGATAAGTTCCAATTCATAAAAAAAAAAATCAATTCAACCATAAAAAAATACATTGTAGAACGTAGGAAAGAGAACAATGCACCTTGCCAAACGTTCTGAACGCACCTTCCTGAGTGGTATTTTAATCCTTTAGTTTAGGGTATTTTTGCACCTCTAATTGCTAATATCGCGTGTGTGTGCACTTCAGGGTTACTGTCAACTGTGCGCAAAATCACCTGAGAAAAAAAACAACCCGCGTTACCTCCACACACAGCATCTCATGCACCCTTTACGACAAAAACACGCCTGTATCATGACCGTAAACACACCACTCACGTCTCTGAAGCGGTTCCAGTGTTTGATCTTTCGCCCGTACTGGGAGATAGTTGACAGCCATTGCTCATCTTCCATGAAATTCCCGGCTTTCCCTGCTTCTTTCTCACTTTTCTCGTCCACCTGGAGCGAGAAGCCCACCAGCAGACACAGGCAAGGGACGATTCTTAATACCACCATGTTGTTCAGTCAGTTTGCTATGGGATGTATCTCCTGCTTTCTGCTTCTGTCCTCCTGCCAAGGATCCACATATAACACTGCTGCTGCTTCAACACACTGAATGTAAATGAGAGAGGAGAGGGAGAGGAGAGGAGAGGAGAGAGAGGGGAGGGAGGGAGAAAGCGAGTAAAGGAGAGATTAGATCCTGCACTAATCATTTATTTCTGCTTACTTGCTTTCATTACTTCACCGTCTTTTTTGTTTGTCTGTACGCAGCCCACACACTTATGAATAGTCACGCTGCAAATCAATCGCAAAAGTGGAACAGACGTTTATTGTGGAACTGATAAATTACAATTTGTTTGTGTTATAATGTTTTGGGGGAAAGTTGCCAATAAGTCTCACTGATATGCGCTATAGAATGACTCAATTAAACAATAAAGTTGGAAGAAATGTTCGAAATCGCTGCAGTTGAGTTTATACCTTACAGGCAGTAGTGGCTAAACTGGGATCTGTGGATTACTGAGGGTCAGTGAAGGACTCCCACGTGGCCTCAGGGCAAATCAGGTTAAATTTAGCTTCAAATTAGTTTAGCTTCATTCTTAATGTGTTCCCTAGACTTTCAATTTAAAGTGAGCCAGATCAGGTATCTGATAGGTGTCTCAACTCTGTTTATTTAGTTTATGCTAATCTACGGTAGGCTATATCAAAATGTGAACCCTACATTTTTTATCTGCTACACTTTTAATCTATAGTAGTTTCGTTCCAGTAATTCAGCAGCAACATCACAGTTGAAATAATCCAATCTAAAATGTCACCTTTTTATTTGGAAATGCATTTTAGAGATCAAGTAATGACTGAACCATGCTTTTCCAATAAATAAAAAAGAATAGCAGTAGGCCTACAACCCCGACACAATGACATTCCACCTCAATTAATTTTTTTTTGTTGCTACAAATGTATCTGCTACTATTTTTTTGATTAATCATTTGATCTATCAACGGTCAGAAAATGCTAATTAGAAAACAATTTCCTGAAGCCCAAGGAAATGCCTTGAATTGTCTTGTTCTGTTCAATGAAAGGTTCAAAACACTATTCAATTCCCTGGTCAGATTAACAGAGGGCCTCGGGGCAAAAATGAGCCCCTTTGAACTCCCTATTCCCCCAACTACACAAGCAATCTATGCCGTTTTTTCTACACGAGTGTACTGACCTATGTAACACTGTGTGGTAATTGGATTAAACCGAGATTAGAACAAGTGGGAATTTGCAGAACTACAACCACACATACGCATGCATCCACGTGTTCATGCTTTCCCCCACACACACACAACAGCAGAAACACTTGACCTTCATGGCAAATTTCAAGTCAACCATCTTGGGCGAAAACTATGGCTGGTGACTTTTTAGTTGAAGGACATATCGACAGAGCTGCTAGTGGTGGCAGCTAGCAGAAGGTCTTAACACTGGATGTATTGACACAGGGAAGCTCTTCAAGGCCTCAAGATTACTGTAGAAATAAAGGAATATTTGAGAAATTTGAATCAGAAAACTCATGTCTTTTGCATGTTTTTTACACTTACTGATTTCCATGTAAATCTGTATGACATTTGCCTATTTAATATCCAAACCCTTGACTCATTGACTACCATTTTAAATAACCTTTCATGGTTTGAACAATGATTCTTTGCACAAAACTAGGATGGATTAAAGAGGTTAAATGTGCTATAAATGCTGCGTTGATGATACCTTTACTTTTAAACTAGTTAAGCTGTACCTGCACATCATTTTTAGTCCACCCACATTATTCCTGCTGTTCCATAAACTCCCCATGCCCTCTCTCCCTCCGCTCTCAATTTCATCCCCATGAAGATAAACGTAATCCGGCGCTCTGCTCAGATTCTTTGGAGTTTAAAGTTACCAACATTGGCCGAGGCAGAGTAGCCGGGGGCATGATCGTGTTCCTGTGATGCTGATTAGCTTGCCCGACTGACTCTGGCATCAGAACAGCCGATGTGGCACATGCAGGATTTCCTGAGTGTGCACAGCTCCAGAGGCAGAGGGCAGCAGGAGAAATGTCCCGCATGCATCAGCCAGCTGTGCACATCACCAGCACGAGGTGTCGGACATGATGTGTTAATCAAGAGGTCGCCATCAGTCATGTCATGATCAGAATGAATGTGCTGCAGATGACTGGTCACACAGCTGAGTTGGGAAGCATTTAAAAAGGACTGTGTTCCGCTTTGCTTCATTAGCTTTTGAAGAGGGTTTGAAAGCAGAGATGTTGTTAGGAGTGGGACTCTGGTCTCCTGAGAAAAACCCACATAAACAGCAACAGCAAATGGAAAACAAGTTGATGAAAGCTGTGTGGTTCATCTTTTAAGATGCTAAGTTGTAGGGATGAGAAGACTCAAAGGATTTTTATTTTTTAAATTTGCAGACGGCTTTTTTCTGCTCCATCAATATCTAAAGGAGGGACCAGGACCAGTGATACAGAACATTAGGTACAGGCAAAAAGGACATTTCGTGCTTCACTGATCAGAGTGAATTGTCAGTCAGAGATCAATGTCTCTACAAGAGAAATCATTTCAGCTGTGATCTGCTCCCCTCCATCTCTTTAAGTAACAACTTTTGATTGTTGTTTTTTGATTGTGCACAATTAATTTACTTGAATCAAATAGATTCACTTTTCAAAATGCTCAGTGACTATTTGTGCCTCTTAATGTTGATGACAGTGGGGAAAAACCTCAGATGCAATGATATTAAGTAGGGGTTTGGCCATATGGAGATATTGACGATTAATCGTGATGTTTAAAAATTGAAATATGTTATCAGTACTGACCGTTCATTGGTGAGAATAGTGCTAAAGACAGGTCAAATTCAAAAACGTGTTTAGCTCAGCTACACTGTAGTTTTTGAAACCATTTGTCATGAATGTAGCTACGAAAGAAGAAAAAAAACTTAATTTTTCCTGCCTACAGAACTCTGATTGATTGACAGTTTCTCCCTTCTACAGAAACAGAGAGCTCTACAGCAGACCTTAAATCACTGACCAATTCAGATGCTCTTAATCAGCTACCTTATTCAGTAAAACAAGTGTGTACATATTCTCACATGATATAACAGTCCCCTAATCTTGTGTTAAAAGTGCAAGCAGCTACACTTAACCAGTTCAATATCTTGTTGTACATATCAGAGCTACGCTGTGGAAGAGTGCCTTTAAGGGGATTAACTGATGTCATCAGTTCGCTGTGTATCTCTCTAGGACGATGTTGATAAAACTTATCTATCCTGTTCACCAAGCATAAATCAGTTTACACAAAAGGAGTCGGGGGGAGGAAAGCTTAATTTGAATAACATCAGACATGACAGCTTGTAGAAACACGTAGAGGGGTTTGCTTATCTATAAATATTAGCTGTGTACAAATGTAAACACATGCCTTCTGTGTCTTACGAATAAGCCTCCGCTGCTTATCGAGGCTGTACATATTCTCACGTGATGTAACAACTCCGCCAGGATCGCTTCTGGAACTACAACAATTAATTGCAACATGCCAAGGGTGGATGCTTTGCACATTTATTTATTCCTTCCAGAATGTTCAAATGGAGCACCTTTTCCAGCATGAAGGAAAACATAACCCCAACAAATGTTCATTTTCCAACTGAAAAAATCAGCTAGGATGCAAAGACACGCTGTTGTAAGTCCATTCATGTTCATCATCTGGTGTTTCCCACAATGCTTCGCTCCCGACAGAGTTGCTTCATGCTGCTGCCGTGTTCATCCATGACCTGCAACAACAAGAAATCAGGGTTTCATATTTACTATACTAGGACTTGAAGTTATGGTTATTTTTAATCTACAGTAACTGTGTTGACTGATAGAACAATATGTTATTTAGTCTATGAAATGTCAGAAAACAGGGGAAATTATCCAAGGAGCCATATTTGGCCGTGTTGCCTGACCAACATTCCAATACCCAAAACATTTCAATTTTCAATGATATAAATCAAACTAAAGCGGATAATCCTCACAGTTGAAAAGCTGCAACAAATGAAGGTTTGACGTGTTTGATAAATGGCTAAAACGATAAATCCGATATTGTTGAGTGATTTCTCTCTATGAATGTATTGAATAATCTGACTAATGACAGAAGGGGTTAGATGACAGCTTTCAAATAATTAGTAACAGTATTAAGGCAAATACAAACACTAATACACACAATAGAATTAGTACAACTTTATACATCTCAGTGTGTTAAGATTCTTTGATGCATCGAGTCATATGCTTTATATTATTTTTTGTAATTAACTTGAGTATGTTCCATCTGTATGTTGTTATTTTTAAGCACAAGCCTGTACCAAAATGCATTAAACATTGATGACACAATAAAACAAACCCCTTTCTGCTTCTGAATTTCTTCTACATCAGCCCCCAGTGCTTGTTTGCAGTTACTTCTGTGAACGGGGTTACCACTGCAAAGTGACGGTGCATAAAGAGAAAATGGAGCCTGAAAGCACGTTCCTGGGTGGGAGAACCATCAAAATAAGTGATTTTGAAAGTTCAGGAAAGAATAAACCACAGCGGTAGGCATTTAATAAGTAATCTCGAGTGACTTACAGCTGTAAGTGGAGCTGCTTTAAACGCGTATAGATCTAATTCAATTGAACTCAAACTGGGTCACACAGCTATTATAAGTGCAGAGTTAGTTGAGAGCAGTCTGACAGTAGTTTGCATTTGCAGGGAAAGCAGGGTAGGTGCTGTTTTTCACTGCAGGCTGCTGCAGCATGGGTGGAACAGAGCGTAGCAACTTTTCAATTAAATGAACACAAAAGACAGAAGCTGGCAAATATTCTGAACCCTGACACTCAGTCTCAAAGATTATTTATTTTCAGTCTGCATATCCAGCTTATACTAGTCACTAGAAATGACAAATCCCCATCAGTTTCGCTACTCTACATCCTACCAATAAATAACAGCATTAAGGGCTGTGTGACTGGATCTGAAAGACTTTGGAGGGGATGGAGAAAACAAAGGATTTGTTTACAGTATCCGACAGAGTGAGTTTACAGCAGTGAAGCTCAATGTCTGCATATTAAACCTGCATCGATCAAGGTGTTAGCGACTAGCTGGTGAAGGTATGGAGCGTTTAGCTGCTAAAGAGCCAGTGTGTTGAGTTTTGGAGGAGTTAAAATCTGAGATAAAAAGAGAGGGATATTGGACTTGTATTTGTAAGGTGAGAAAAGGCCAGAAACAAGACTCCAGAAGAATGGAAATGCTTCTCCCTCTATACTTATTCGGAAATGTAGCTAACAAATTCTCTATAATATCGTAGTTGTGATACGTTCGGTTTACAGCTTGTTTTGCCCCCAAGCTGACAGAAAATCAAGTAATGCTGCTTTCATTTCTTCACTTGAATAATTTCAAATTTAAACAAAGATCCTCATCCAACCTCATCAATCCTTAAAGTGGACCAATCATGCTATATTTGAATAATATATTGTAGGGCCATACCTATATAAAACATGTCTGTGAAGTTTTTCTTTCAAAATACCAAACAGATCATGCATTTTAGCCATCCCTCATTTCGCTCTATTCCAGCCCTGTCTTCACAAGGGCTGATTCTGTGGCAAACGAGCTGCAGCTGACCACGCCCCCCTGCAAAGGAGGGGGCTGAGGCACGAGCGTCATTTACCATGTTGTTACCATGCCACGCAACCTCTCATTCCCCTGATAGGAGGAGAGTTGTCCATATAGGCGGAGCACCCCGTTTCTGACGTCAGAACAATTTCAAATCTGGATCAGTCTGTATCAGATCCGTTGCAGCCCCGTTTTTAGAGATTTGGGTATGGAGGAAAAGAGAGGGTTGTGTTTCCTGACACTTGGTGAGTTCCCTGACACACCGGGGAAACATATTCATGTATAAAAAGACGTACAAAAGTGCATTTTGCATGATAGGTCCCCTTTAAGTTGGCAATACTAAATACACTTATTTTAAGTGTTATTGGGAAATGTATTCACTCCCTAATGACTCTAATTTAATTAAAAAGTTAATCATGTAATAAATGTGTAAAGTAAACATGTCAAATATTAACTAGTTCCAGCTCCTCAAATACGAGAAATTGCAGCTCTTAGTGACATTTTTTCCTTGTAGTTTCTGAAGTGCAGTGCCTAAATAAGTGTAATGACGCTAATATGCCGACCTGCTTAAGTGTGGTGTGGTGGTGTTTTGTTTCCAGATAACAATATGTTTCTGTGCAACAAACTTAAAAAAACATTTTCAGAAGTATACAACTGGAAATAACATATTAGATATGACAATAAACATTGCAACAAAACGAATAAACTAAACAAGCATTTTTAACATTTCATCTACGGTTATGCTGAATTGTTGGTCATATTTCAATATTTTCTGACATTTATTCATCAGACAATTATCAGGACAAAGTAACAGAGATGAAGGGATAATGGAAATGTGTTGTTGTGCAAAGTGTACAGGGAGTAAACAACAGCTCTGAATGACTACCTGCTGTTCAAACACACTGGGCTTTGTGCCTCTGCTCCTGTGTGAATGCCTCCAGCATCAACAGACGTGGACAGCTGCACTCTGAATGATAAAGGGCTGCAGCAGGGATCACCTGCCTCCTCGCAGGAGACGCACATTAGACATTTCAAATACTCTCACCCTGGCTGTCCATCAGGACCGCTCATGCCCATTAGTGACAGAATGATTAGTGTGACATTCAAACGGCACTGACACTCAGCTGGAGTCACATCCAACATGAGAGCACAATCAAAGGGAGGCGGGCTGGCGTATATCACCACTAACAATATCCAATTTGAAAGATGTGCATGCTTTGTCGAGCGGGACGAGTAATATAGCACCTTTGTAACTTCTCCTGGATAGACGGGTTTGATCCATCAAAAGATCTCCTTTAAATCATCTAAGGATTCAAGCTTGTTCAGGTGAAAACATGACACCAGGAATACAAAGCTACCTACTGAAATGTCATCTGAGCAGCTTCCTGCTGTCAAACTCACACTTTCAGTTAATTGGATTTGGATTTTAATATTCTATGAACCTGATCAACCCTCGTGCTTTAGAGAGCTCAATCGATTTCATGAGGGCTATTACTCAGAGCTAACAAATCGAATATATCTACTCTTTTAAAAAAGGTCACGTCTGTCAAACATATATATTTTTTCCAGCGCTCTGAATGAACGTTTTGAAACACCCGTTATGAGAACCGAAAAGCTAAATGTGCAGAAAAAAAGGTTGATATTGATCAAGTAAGACCTATTTCCAACAGCTTTTGCATAAAAAAGGCTCATTTAGAACTTGAATGAAATTCAATATGCAAATTAGATGGAGGCCTAAACAATGCTTGGTTGAGGTTACACAAGATTTCCGTTAACAACACGTGTGAATTCTCATTATAAAAGGTTCACTGTAAGTTTAACAGGGCTCACCTAGGAGATTGCTTTGCTTTCACTTGTTTCAAAATGGCTGCCCTTTATTTCTCTTCCTTTAACATGAGGGAAAAATAGTAATGTGAGTAACTGGTTGTACTTTGCAAGGGCTTGTTTTCTGTGCCTTTAGCCTTCTTCTACTCATAAAGACTATTTGACTTATGAATGCATGTAAACAAAAACATACACAGATGCTGAAAAAGTAACTTGATCCTTAGTTAACATTTTAATTGAAAGCCAGCTCCCGTGTCTCCTCAGATCTTTCAAAAATAAGGATGCAGATCCACAGAGGAAAAAGGTATGCAGGAACACAAACAGACACAGAGGTCTCATTAATCTGTCTTATTGAAAGGGAGGTATGCTAGTCTCGACATCTCAAGGGTCCGGTGGGACGTTCCCACAGCAGGAAGCACGGAGATGACTAATTAGGGTGAGCAATGTGGCGGGGACAGAAAAAATATGTACTCGTCGGGCAGTGCGTAAGCAAACTCACCCACACAGACAACATACGGTAGCAGCATGATTTGGTTAAGTCAATGCTTTTACCCCCCAACAAAGATACATCTGTGGAAAACAAACAAAAAGTGTATGTACTATTTTGTTACATTCATTGTATGTGACTTAAATGTATATTATCAACTAAGGAAGCCTCTCAAATGTAAGAATCTTTCATTGTTCTGTTGTAGGCTATATCGTCGTAGATTGAAATTTCTATGGGTTTTAGGCTGTTAATTCGACAAAACAAGGGATTTAAAAACGTTGCTTTACCCCTTCAATGATTGTAGGTATAATGCAGATATACGTGTTGTAATTAAAACCTAATGAATGACAAAATAGTAAAAACAAAAGCTGTAATAATTTAAATTATGTCTATGAGAAGTTTTAATCGGTGCCAATTAGCATGTTGTTTAAAAATGTCATCATATGCTCATAATTTGACTATGTGAGTTATGAACAGTTCATAAATTGTTAATTTTGTCATTAAATGCTCATTTTGACTATGTTCCATTTCACATATTATAGTACTAAATGATTGTTATAAAGAAATTGAGGAAATATTCACTATTATTGAGAAGTAATCAGCTATCGCACCCCTCGTCCGATATATTCCTACTCAAATGCATCAAAACACAAGCATGGTGATTTAAATAAACAGAAACCCCAAACATCTTATATAGAAATCTGTCAAATGGAATATGTCCGATGTAGGATGTTACCTCCAGGGTTTTCAGTGTGATCATTAGTGAAGACATCTGGCCAGCACATCCTAAATCATGTCCCTGCCAAAAGAAACAAGAATGCATATTCTCAATGAATTCTATTAACTTACAAATCCTCTTCTCTCCCTCTCTGTGTGTTTATGAGCAATACTATTGGTAGAATCCTCACCGTATCTGTTACCTGAGAGAGAGTGGCGTTATGCTGGATGTGTACTCCTGACCCACTAACAAGCATGCTCCCAGGAGACAGGAAGTGGATAATTAGGTGCCTCCCTTGAGTCTAGAAAGATACATTTTAGACCCAGACAGTGGCACAGTAAGTGCGCGGACGGCTCTGCTGGCTGACTCAATTTGCATGTCCCTTTCTAATGGCGTCTGTTGACATGGCTCCAGGGGGACAGGGGAGGGTGGACAGCATGGGATGGCAGAGCTGACAAACAAAAAGCACCCTCACTTTCCATCAGTGTAACTTTGGCTGCGCTGCGATCGCCCTTCTGCATGCCAAGCAGAGCACATCGGCAGCTGAGGGGAAGGCTGAAAAAAAAAAAACTCTGACGTGGAGAGCAAGAGGCTCTGTGTCCGATGTCTGTATTCGCTGACACATTCGACAGACGGGAGTGGGAACAAGGTTGTGGCTTCGTCAGGGGAGGGCACTGATAAGAAAGATGGAGGAAGAAAAAAAACCTGGTGCAATAAATCATGTCAGTGACGCATTAGCACATTCATGAGGCAGAGAGATGAAAGGAAATCGGTAGAACTTGCTTATGATCAGTGTGAAAACAGAACCTTTCAGAACAGCTATGAAAGTTTTCTAGTTTGGCACACGGTGTTTACTTTGAAACTTTCTGAGTTTCTCAAAATGATTGGCTGAAAAGCGGTTGAAAAAAACTTTGACCAGCTATAGCAGCTGTCACGGCGCAGCAGGAATCCTCCCATTATTCAGAAACTGCCATTAGAACTGACTTTCAAACTGGATGTATACAAGATGTACCAGGCAATAATCTCACAAAAATGGACATGTAGGCACATTTTGACAGAAAGTAGGGTAACACTGTATTTGGATGTTGATACTTACCAGGTGACGACAAGTAAAAGTTCAAACCGGAAGAAGATCCTTTAGGTAAGTTTAAAGAAGTCCTGATGTCATGGCTCCAAAATGTAAATGAAGCATTGTCTGTGAAATGTAGACTAGTGTGTTAGCAGCATAGCTACTCAAGGTGGAGCTAAGTTTTACTTAATATACTGCTGGCTGGTTTCCTCAATAACAATATTTAATTGTATGTACATTCTTAAATCAGTTGTGTATGTAAAATATGACAATGCAAAGTCACTATTCCCACACAACGAATGTAGTGGAGTAAAAAGTACAATATCTGCCTCTGTTTCTCAAAATGGTCCTTATGTGCAATACCTGGGGAAATGTAATTGGTTACATTAAGCACTATGTTTAACAAAATGTCCCTTTTATAGAAATTGGTCCCAGCTTTACAAAAATCTACCCTGATAGCCCTGTTAATATAACCGGATCCACGACTATTTGAACAAACATTTTGCTGCTTTAGATCTTCAACAGTCCAAATTCACACACACAAAGGCATCATCTCCTCCTCTATGATAACAGTTTTGCCCACAAGGTAACATTATTCTACTGGTACAGTGATACTAAATAAAAACTATCCATTGTGAAGAACAAATCCTCATACATACAATGGTCAAGACAGAGATTTTTTTTATGTTGATTTCTGCTTTTGTCATGTTTCTTTTTGATCGTCTGATCCATTGAAAAACCCATTTATCGTTTACTTTGATGTCATTTGCCTCAAACTCCCTGAAGAAAACCAAATAAAAGATTTGACTATCGAGCCTTTCAAATAATTTGAGAGCATTTTTCATATCTAAATGCTTGATCATTTCAATCATTCTGAACTAGTGATCATTTTAGTTTTTCCTGCATAAATTGCTCCCATAGAGTTTTAGGAAACAAATAATTTGATTCAAATAGATAGGTGGAAGGAGGCACTTGGAGAAACAAAAAAAGATATTTGCTGCCACCTACTGGACACTGCCATTATAACAGCTTCAGCTAACCAAAAAGGTTTTGAATTTTGAATTTCCCACCTCAGAAAATGCTCGTCCGTGTAGAACAGGGGTGGGGAACCCCCGGGCCGTATACGGCACGCGAGACCAATTGGTACGGCCCTCGAGGTAATTTATAAACACACGCAAAAAAGAAAACAATTAAAGAAATTTAGACCGCAAACAAATTAAACAAGCGAGTGCCTGTTTTTCCTGGCCAAGGTCAGGGTCCTTGAACACAACACGTGCCTAACGTGGTCTATGTCTCGTCTCTGAAAGGGGTGCAGTTCTGCTGGAGAGCACCAGAACGTCGCTCCGGCACTTTCACAAATTGCAGTACCCATAAGGAGCCGTACACATGCAGCAGTTTTTGCGTGGCTGTGTCTTAGTTGTAAGCCCAGTGGCGATCTGTTCATCTGTCATACTGATCATACTGTCAATAACTTTGTTGTTATTAGCATCTGGTTAGCAAGCTATGCTAACGAATATAAGCTTTTTCTACAACCAGTGAGGTAAAGGCACATCTTTATATGATCATTATAGTTATAAAAAAATAAGAGAATAAAGTAAACAGGTATAAAATACTATATGACAGTAAAAAAAAAAGTTGTTATTAATAAACAAGAAAGAATACAGTTTGAAAGGGGAGTGATTTGTAAAGTATTCATAAAGAAAAATAAATCTGCTTACAGTTCTGTTTCATATGGGTGTTGAGAGAGGTATCCATAAATCTCTTCATGTTGCTCTCTTAGTGCACCAGATTGATGCTTTTGACTTCAACATTTAAAAAAAATGGGGGCATGCTCCCCAGGGAAGATTTTTTTTTTCTTCCCTAGAAGAGGTTAGGTTCCCCCCCCCCCCCCCCACCACACACACACTTAAATCATGTTCACATGGATAGGAAACTAAATACATTTGCACGCATCTTGTGTCCATATCTTTCTGTTTTGGTGGTCATGCCACAGCCGTGCACGTGCATGCATGCGTGAGTCTTGGTAAAATATCTGGATTAAGAGGTTGCTTTTTCTTTGCACAGCATGAAAGAAAGGCCAAATGAATGGGCCATTATTTTAGTATTTTTAAGCAGAGGCCAATAATTTGTACGGCCCTCGGAGGATGTTGTAAAAATGTAAATGGCCCTTGAGAGGAAAAAGGTTCCCCACCCCTGGTGTAGAAGCTCATGAGAAGTTGGCGCTCCCTGCAGAGGTGTAGTAGCCCGTACAGTCTGAGGAATATCTCTGGGACAGCAGCACCGTATTCAACCCAAACTCTCCAAAACGATAAGCACCAAATTTCTGTAATGAAAAACAGAAAACGTCTTCAAATTATGAAATATAAACGTATACAATACAAAGCCTCAACACCATTATAAAACCATATTCCCAGATTTAAAAAAAAGTAATCCCAACTCTCAATGATTTAGATAGTAAGCACTTTGCTTGAAGAGTCGACCTTACTCGTTAAACTCTGTCACTCACAAACATGGCGTTACCATGGTTACTGTGCAAGTGAGAGTGGTAAGCAGCACCCTTGTGTCATTTTCAGAGAATTTAAAATGAAGGGTTTTGAAATTCAAACAAACATGCTGTCTGCACCACAGTGGAGGGAAGGTGATTTTGAAGCTGTTTTTATCTGCAGATTCAACTGGGTGTCACATTTCAGTCGTCGTCACACACAAAGAAACCACAAGTGCTGCTCACAAAATAAAATAAAAATCAATCCAAACCCTCCTCTTTGAGCTTTAAAAAGGAACGCTCTTCTTCTTTCACATAACAGCTTTAATCAATATACTCTGGAGCAGTACATCTCTCCACCTAATACATTTTTTAGCACCTTATATTTTAGCTTGGTTTCTTAAGCCAGTACTGAGGGAATAAACATCTGAAAACATACAAAGGGAAACATGTAACAAATCTTTCTGACAATTTTTGTAATTGTAAGCTGCATTATAACTATTGTTTATATTTTTTTTAAGAAAGGACAATGCACATTAATGAACATGAGCCTTTGAGTCCATCTTGTAAATGTGGCAGATTTAGCCAATAAAGCTAATTTCCATCTGCAGTCCCTGGTAGGTTGATGGCATTAAAAGAAAACAAAAAGGAAAGATTGACACATGAGCACAATGACGGCACATCATTATTATTTTTTGTTTATTTGACTATATTTATTTGTTTGCCTGTGCTTGTTTGTCTACCCTCCCTCATTGTAGAGGCTAAGCCAACGCTTTAAGCCTCTGAGGATCCGCTTGGTGGGTGTAATTGACGCAGACAAGTTTGCTGCCGAAGAAAGGTCAGAAACAAAGTTTCCAGTTTGAAACAGTCCATTTATTTCCATTTTACTGGTATCCATTTTACTTGCTTCTTTCAGTATTCACCACACGATATTACCGTTTACACAATACCTTTGCTTTGCTTGTAATCCCGTGTTTTTGTTTGTCCGTGTGTGTGTGCTCCGTGTGTGTGTGCTCCGTGTGTGTGTGCTCCGTGTGTGTGTGCTCCGTGTGTGTGTGCTCTCCGTGTGTGGTCAAAAACTGTATGGCCTTCCGGCGGAACCTCTCACCCTCCCACCAAACATAGGTTCCTACCTTTATACCCACAGATGTTAATTGGCTCCTATACTCATACTGTAAAGCGTCTTTGAGTTATGAAAAGCGCTATATAAATAAAATGTATTATTATTATTATAAGCACAGGCACACACACTTTGTACATTTGTTTTGAGAAGAGCAGTATAAATATACACGTGTAGCCGAGACAATTTTTGATCACTTCTTCACATGTTTATACACATCTATGCAATACGATGTTTCCTGTTCCACACCAGAGGACAAAAACCCACAACAAGAAATAAAAGATGGCTGATTTCCACTTAGCTTCATCAGGTTCAGGGTCTTTGTATTGTGAATGCTTGATCACTGTCACAGCTTATTGTAGAACATAACAGAGCCTTTATTTGTAACACCTGTGCTTTTGCTACAGTATCAAGTCAAAACGTCTGCTGTAAATAAACATTTATATAGGCCTTACTATATAAATGTTCCAACTAAAACTGAGTATCATATATTGAAGATAACAGGACTGGAGATTTAAAAACTAAAAAATGTATTTGAAATAGGGACACTAACTGGCTTCTAAGTATATCAGGTGAGCTAATTACATTTTGCAGCTGACCTGGGACCATAATCATTTAATACCAGCCTGAAATCAAAACATCATTACGATGGGTAGGAGTGAGTCGGCCCTAAAATGAACTCTATTACCCTTTGTGCATGCTAGAGTGGTATTCAAATGTCCCCCCTTCAAAAACCATAATCCCTCTTTTTGAAAGGCCTATTAATAAGCTCTCATATCCAAATTCAACTCCAGAAGCAGTTGAAATGTCAACAGCCGTTAAAAACATTCAAACAGTGTGTTGAATGTTAGCACAGTGTTGCAACAGTTGTATGGCGCAAGGTCTAAATAAAGCATTCAGAAGTTTACTTTACCCACTTTTTTACGAATTGAACCACAATTATTTTATCTAAATGTCTTTTGAAGAGTACTTTACTGCCAAAACGATCAAGTTCTCATCCCACATTACCTTGAATTTGAGAATAAAACCTTGTTTCTCATGCATACCTGAACGGTGAACGAAGGATCCAAAAACATTAGGAAAATGATTGCTGTAGTAAATGGGAGCTGTCTTCAAAACAACAGCAAAACAACCGCTTACCAACTCTCACACACAAATAATCCAAGCCTCATTTATCCAGTTCACTACTTCCCAAACATGTGCATTTTTAAGTAAACCTTACCTAAACTTATTTTTTTTGTTACAGTTTTTGCTGTAGTCAAACGTGGCACCAATGAAATGCAAGAAGAACTGTGTTTTTTTTTATCATGAAATGTTCCTTTTGGGGTTGAATATCTGGACTATTGACAGGCAATCTTTCATCGGGCCTATAAAAACACCCTTCTAAATCTCCATGTGTAATGGCATCTGGTATTGACATCAGTGAAGCAGTGAGCACAGGTCTGGATGTTTCTAATGCTGCAGTATTTGAAGGTGCAGGAAGGAGTGAGTTTCCTCTAACCTTTAATATGTTTCTGGCATCAAAAGCTTCTCGTTCACTCATGGTTTGTCTCCCTGGGCCGCCCGCTTCTTCGACTGAAAAACACCAGAGTGTAAAAGACAAGCTAAACAGTGCAGCACTGAACAAAGAAAACAAATAACTTATGTCATTAAGTTGCTGCTACAGTGTAGCAATAACAAGGTGACAATCAAGGGCATTCAGTTGTGACACAGGGACTAAGGAGAAGAAATAAACACTGAATGTTAATCGTCTGGCAAACACGATCAGCAGTGACAGGCCCCCCTCCCTTGTGCTGTGTTGTTGGTCAGCTCAGTACAAATTTGAGAACTGGGGCTGGTCTTTATCCATGGCCAAACTGAATGAAGCCATTGTCCAAATACTTGGAAAACACGGCCGCTTGGCGCACGTCAACAGAGCTGTAGCCAAACAGAGATCTGGCTGCCTGTCGGGTATATTAAGGAATTTGTTGTTGCAGTTGTTGAAGGATTCAGCGTTTTCGTCACTCCACTCCAGGGGACATTGGCAAATAGGGTGAGGGGAAGAGCTATCAATGTGGTCACACAACAGATCAACAACTACTGGCAAATATACTGCTCGCATGTAATGTCTCTACCTGAGTCCTTTCTGAACAGAGTGTTAATGACGGTGCCGTGCAGCTTCACTCTGTCCCACTCTCTCACCATCAACCCTGCGGAGACAAAGTGCTCCACCAGCCGGTCCGCGATCAGCTGCAACCTGAAGAGCAGAAATACATTAAAAAAATATGACGTGTCAATTTTGTCCATGTATTTATTTTTTCACAGGATATTTGTATTTATTGCATCTGGCTCCGTTCATTTTTCAGCTTCTTTGAAGTTGAATAAAATGTGTCTTGTATCAGAAACATTTACATTTCATGTTTTTTACTGCAGACAGATATGTATGTATGTAATAATGCAGTATATGAGTACGTATTTCTATATCATTTATTTTTCTGTCTTTAGCATAGGTTGTGGGATGTGTGTGGATGTGTGTAAAAAAATAAACGTGTACTTTTTGTAATATAAGAGAAAAATATGTTATACAATATATATAATACATATGTTTTGTATTACTTTAATTCATTGCTGAATGGTTGATTGTATGTCCATCTCTTTGTTATAAAAATAAAAATACATTATTTGATGACAAATATTATTTTCTCCATAGGGTTTGTTATTGATCCACTTACTTGTCAGATTTGTCTTTCGCGTTGACTTTGGCATACAATACATCCACCATGCCCGGGTCATCATTCATGTACTCTATGCCCGTCACCTCCAACGCCAGAGGGTTTCCTTCTGTGATGTCCCTGATGGCGAACAGCAAAAAAAAAAAAAGAATTGTGACGCACCTGGCACATTTTTCAGACCCTAAATGTTGAGCAAGCAATAAACTGGAATACAATGGTCTATTTGTAATACTGTGTTGGAATCTAATCTACTATTTGTGTTGGTTATGCGAGTTCACTTGTTATTCTAACTAATCTAATAATTATTATGTAATCTGCTCCAACCATTCTGTTGCCCAGATTCCCTTTGTTACTACTAAGATACGAATACTTAAAAATGGGTCACAAATGTACACTTTCTTTCTTCTTTAAGGTTCCATTATTTCTTATAACAGGTCGGCCAAGTAGATTAAGCATATGTTACAGTACACTAGGGCTGCTCGATTATGGCCAAAATCATAACCTCGATTATTTGGGTCAATAATTGATATCACGATTATTAAAAACGATTATCCATTTACTTTAAAAAACATCAATTTATTGAAAGAAAAAAGGCTTAGTATGTTTTTAACAGTTGATTACCCTGATCTTTAAGTATAATTCAATTGAAAAACCAATACAAAAAATAATATATATATATATTTTTAAATAAATAATAATAAAGAAAATAAAAAAATAATCGTTTTATTTCGATTATGTTGTTTTCATAATCGTTGCAAGCCAAAGTCGTAATTGCGATTAAAATACGATTAATTGAGCAGCCCTACAGTACACACCATATTTGTTGGGGACTATTTTCTGCTATGGATTTGGTGCCCTAGTAAGTATTAACAGCAGCAAAATGGTATATTCAGGTTTGACAAAAAATAAACTACAGTCCACACTTTGTTAGTAAAGAAGGGACACCAAGTACAACAGTGTGGTTCACTATTTGTGTTTCATGTGCGTTTGTTTCTATGGCATAAAAGGAACAACTTATTTCAGGCTTTGGTTGCAGCAACAATACTTGTGTGTGTAGGATCAGCTCATTGCTAGTTTAAATGGGCTTTGTTAACAACATTTTAAATATAATCTGTTCCTAGATTAGGCCTTAAAGCAGTATATGTTGTTTTGTTTCCCAACAGTATTCCAAAATAACTGTGATTTTTGGTGTTGTCACAGTCACACAACTTGTTTGGCCCTTACCGGATAAAGTGTTGACACTGTTGGAGGTGTTCACATGCTTTTCTCACTTCTGTCTCATTTAACAGAGCAAGGGTGCCGATTGTCATGTGAAGCTTTGCAGGGTTCTGAAAGATGCTCCCCTCAACTCCATGATCCTACACACAAATTAAAAAAGATTTGTAAATACAGAATGTATTGAGGATATAATGTGCTGATCTTAGACAAGACACCGCCCTTGCCCCTCATCATTGCAACATGTAGGTTTCCTTCTACAGTACCTGTGAGCACTGCTTCAACACCTCGTCTTTAAAGGTCAGGAATCCTTCTTGGATTTTGGGATTACTCAAAGGGAATGACAGGAAATGTGTGAAAGGTTGCTTCTTCCGGTAACTCTCAACAAGGAGCTCAACACGTGTGACTGCAGATGAGACTGCAGCTTTATGGGAACCTGTGATAACTGTCAGGCAGAGAAAGTAAATTAAAGAAAATATTTTTGTTTCAGAAAGTGCTCTCTAATGTTTTATTATATACACTGAATAAAAATATAAACGCAACACTTTTGTTTTTGCTCCCATTTTTCATGAGATGAACTCAAAGATCTAAAACATTTTCTACATACACAAAATAACTATTTCTCTCAAATATTGTTCACAAATCTGAAAAAATCTGTGATAGTGAGCACTTCTCCTTTGCCGAGTTAATCCATCCCACCTCACAGGTGTGGCATATCAAGATGCTGATTAGACAGCATGATTATTGCACAGGTGTGCCTTAGGCTGGCCACAATAAAAGGCCACTCTGAAACGTGCATTTTTGCTTTATTGGGGGGGTCTGGGGGGTCCGAAAACCAGTCAGTATCTGGTGTGAGGGTTAGGATTAGGGTTAGGGTTAGGGTTAGGGTAATGTTGTGAATCGAGTGGCCCATGGTGGTGGTGGTGGGGTTATGGTATGGGCAGGCGTATGTTATGGACGATGAACACAGGCCACTCGATTCACAACATTACCCTAACCCTAACCCTCACACCAGATACTGACTGGTTTTCGGACCCCCCCAGACCCCCCCAATAAAGCAAAAATGCACGTTTCAGAGTGGCCTTTTATTGCGGCCAGCCTAAGGCACACCTGTGCAATAATCATGCTGTCTAATCAGCATCTTGATATGCCACACCTGTGAGGTGGGATGGATTATCTCGGCAAAGGAGAAGTGCTCACTATCACAGATTTTTTCAGATTTGTGAACAATATTTGAGAGAAATGGCTATTTTGTGTATGTAGAAAATGTTTTAGATCTTTGAGTTCATCTCATGAAAAATGGGAGCAAAAACAAAAGTGTTGCATTTATATTTTTGTTCAGTGTAGTTGCTCAATTAATCGTATTTTAATCGCAATTACGATTATGGCTTGCAACGATTACGAAAACAACGTAATCGAAATAAAACGATTATTTTTGTATTATTTATTTTATTTTATTAATTCTTTTTATATTGGTTTTTCAGCTGAGTTATACTTAAAGTGCAGGGTAATCAAACATACTGTTCAAAAAAATATTTTCCAATAAATTGATGTTTTCCAAGAAAATGGATAATCGTGATATCAATTATTGACCCAAATAATCGAGATTATGATTTGACATAATCGAGCAGCACTATTATATTATTAATTCTCACCAATCTCTCCCTCCACTCCTTGTTTTGGGATGCTGATAGATGTCTTTGTGTCAGACTCCAGGCGTCTCCGTGTCTCTCCTTTTTTTCCAATGATGTATCTGCAGAACAAAAACATTATGCTGCTTATAAACAAAACTTCTTGTGCTTTTCAAATTAGGGATGATACACAACAATCCAAACATGTGCATGTTGTTGATAACAACTCACTTGTAAAGAACACTTGGGACTTCAATGGCACAGCGGTATCCTTTATCAGTCTGTTCAATTAACTTTGTGTCACAGGCTTCATCTTCTTCGAGGTATTCACTCTCTAACCAAGTTGAAAACACACATTTATATTACATACATTTATATATGATTGTGTCTTTGACAGGTAATTGTGGCCACAGGCTGACAGCACTGTCTGTGACTAAAAAACAGTTGCTACCAGTGACAGGATTCAATTACCTGGAGGCCCCACGTAAGACACATCTTCTTCTTCTTCTTCCTCATAATGTTCCTCCTTAGAGTCCTTAGTGACATTCCTCCGGTATATTCTCCCATTTATATTGATAAGAGCTGGTCGTAAAACGTCCATAATGTAAAGCAGCTAACGTTAGCTCAACCTAAGCTAACCCAACAACCTAAGTAAACCTCAGAACTGCTCGCTATAAAGTGAGCTAAATGCTCAAGTTAGCAGCCAAGTAAATAAGCTTATTTTGTTTTAAAAACACTTATTTTGCCACGGAATAACTTAACTAGTGAGTTGACACATTGGTTTATGTGCTGTTCGGCAGACAGGGTCCTGGGTTGGCGTTTAGTAGATCTACAAACAGAAATTAACAATCACTCCTGAGAAATCATGCAGGCGAACCATCCACATCACTGTTAAATCATAGGCACGAATGCCGTAGCATAAACGTAAAGTGCTCTCCTTGCCGTAAAGTAGTGGCAACAGATCTTAACAAACAACAGAACCAACTGCACGGAATCAAAGACGAAACACATTCATAACTGAAACATCGGCAGTAAGTTTTATTGTTTTAAATATGGTTGTTATTGCTGTGTTTTATTCAATAGTATTCATGGTAAATGACAGTTGCCTACATCAGTGCAACAAGAATAGTTAGCTTTCTTGCTAGCCACCTAGCATAGTTGTCGCAGTTAATACATTGATATTTGATTGTACCATTTCTATTTAGATTAGAGAACCTACAGAGTTTAGCTATGTCAGGCATGTGTGGCTATGGTGATAACGGTAGCAGTCCATACCTGTGTTCAACAAATGATATGTGTGGTAACCACAGCTACAGTGGCATAACAGTTTATTTTCTTGATGTGTTTTTGAAGGTTTTCTGAGGCAATGGCAGCATCTTCCTCGTCCTCCTCTGCGGGAGGGGTCAGCGGCAGCTCGGTGACCGGCTCTGGGTTCAGTGCTTCAGAGCTCATCCCTCCAAGAAAAGTCCTGTACACTTATCCTAAAGGTGCAGGGGAAATGATGGAAGGTGAGATAAATGCTGTGTATGTAATTTATGTATTGTCTTTTATCTGAACGCTGAGTCTGTAATACAGTTTTGATTTATTGAAATCCCACTGTTAAATTCATCTGTCTTTACCTATCTCTCATTTTCCAACAAGGCAGGGGCTCATACAGTGAGATATAGTTAACATATGAGGCTGCATTGATGAACCTGGGCCAAATATGTTGGGGCGTGTTGTGTCAAAAACAACTGGGATTTGAGTCTTGTGCAATTTGTACTATCAGTTCTCAGCATCTGTTAACGGAATGATATATATGCATACGTGCCAAAGTATTTTCTCGGGACAATGCCAGATTCCAAGAAGCCTCTTTTATCCAGCTGTAACAACACAAGTATAATAAATGCAGCTCTTAACTTCAACAACTAAAACTAAAAAGCTGAACCAATACCAAATTTGATAACTTTTTTAAGACATGTAGCATACAGAACTTTTTCTATTCTAGCCGTTGAGGCAGATGGAAAAGTCAAAATTACCTGCAATTTTGTAAGGTTGGCTTGTATTTATCTTTTAGAAAGAAACATAGTTTGTTTTTCATCAATGCATTAGCCTCATGTAAAACATGAATTATTAATAATACATTATCAATGTAGGGCTTTAGTATAGTCTGTGAAGTTGAGCGGCCCGACCAAGTAAGGAGGCAGAGGCAGAACGTCCAAATACAAACCCGGTGTGGGCATTTATTCATCACTGACAACTACAACTCACTACAAGGCCCGAAGCCGTCAGTCCACAGTGACGAAGTTACCCTTGTCACATAGTCATAGCACACATCATTTGTCATCTTATTTTACTGAATTCCCATAAAGTGCTGTGAAATATTAATTGTCAAAGTGAGGTATTGGTAATGTTTTTATCATTAGCCTCATTGCCAATGCCACTGACGTGGGATTTGTGTATTGGATTGTATCGTAAAAGCTCCTCACTTCACTGCCTCTATAGCTCGAAATACAATAATACCAATGGTTTGATTTGCCAAATTGCTCCTGCTTTTCCTCTTTGTTTATTTAAAACCTCTGAATGCTGATAATTCAAAATATTTAACCTGAACTTCTCTTTTTCTCACATCAGTGAACTATCAGCTGAGCTTCAATTCTGTCTTCACAAGCATAAAACTTCTTTATTTTTTGTGTTCCCTTTTAGATGGCACTGACAGATTTTTATGCGAGTCTGTATTCAGCTACCAAGTCGCCTCCACACTTAAACAGGTCAAACGTGGTAAGTCAGTAACTGTGTTTATAAAAAATATGTGCATTTGTCTTGATCCATTAACAAATTGGTACACTAATAAAGTAACAATTATGTGTTCTTCCAGATCAACAAATGTCTCGACTGGAGAAACTTGCGAGCTTGGTGGAGGAGCTGGAAGCAGATGAGTGGCGGTACAAACCAATTGAACAGCTATTGGGATTCACGCCGTCTTAAATAAAGAGACCCAGATGCCTTGATTAATAAATTAGCCAAATAAAAAGAGATGGTTTATTTCAGTTCATAAATTATATTAATTCTTAATGATTTATTTCATATTATAACTGTGGACTATTATCTGGAGATACTGAATGTGAGTTTTATTATTTAACTTTACCTATTGTATGAGTGTTTTTTTTAAACAACCTGTTATATTTTACCCATACTATAAGAAACCACTTATTACTGACAAGCCAAACAAAAAAACTTTTTTAGGCTAATAAAGTTGTTTTGTCAATCCAATTTGCTTTCGGCATCGGTGTTACAAGAGTTATTATTTTTCCCTTGAAGTGAGGCATTGTATTTCTACATGGCTGCACTGTAGCTCATAAATCTAAAACCTGCTGCCTGCCTTCTCCTCGTCGCTGCTCGCTCCAACAACACTTGGAGCAAAAACAAAGAGGGCTTGTAAATAAAGTCATACTTGGATATTCTTTGTCTTGTGTTTTTTTTGTATAGTTTGTTCCTAACCCACTTTGCTGAGTTAGTTCCTGATGAGTAGAAACTAAATCGTTGTGCTTTTATATGTTCAAAATGCACAGCTTTAGATTTGTTGAGCCAAAGTCAGAAACCAACTGATTTAGCCTTTGTCAGTTTTTGCTCAAATGAGAGCAAAGAAAGGGTGGTGTTTTCCCCAGTGAATGGATGTTCTCAAACAATGATGGGGTGGGGACGAACATAATGTACTGTTCTTGCCGCTAAGGCCAGCCCTGGACATTAAGACACACCCATATCTGCAGCTCCCTTCCAAGGGTTCAACTATTTTGTACATAACACTTTTTAGGAATTTACTTTACAAGTTGTTTGCTCAAACTATTTCCTGGCTTTACATGAGCATCTGAAGACTTCAACTTCAGTCTGAAATCTTTGTGTATGTAAAAGGAACAAACATTTCTTTATACTGATTAAACTTCTCGATGACTCTTAATTCATCACTTCCCCCTCAGAACATTCTGTACCTTCACATGTTTACGTCTTTAAGTTCCTCCCAGACTTTACACAGTCCGCCCCACTTTGGTAAAAGAACAGAAACTGGCTTCTTTCCAAAAATGTAAAATCTTTAAGCAAACATTGACTGCGTCATGTACAGTGCGGCCCTGGCAGACAGGAACAACAGCAGCAGTTTCTCCTTTGAACCCCTACAAGTTTTCTTTGAATTAGCTTGAGTTTCAACCTGGCTTGTATGCCCTAATTTACTCATCTTTAAAAAGTCAGTCCCATGCATTGTTTTTGTAAGCCATAAACCTCTTTGATAACATCAGAACACATTTTGTGACATAGAGGAATAATGAAATAGCACAGAGTAAGCTATTCTTATGCTGCATCCCTATTACTCTGCATGTTTTCATTGTTGTTTTATATGAGGCCAAATGAAAGAAGATGCACATATTTGCATATAAAATTCATTTATCAGCATATTATCATCAGCTACTAGTTTTGTATTTTGCAGCTGAATGTGTGTTGTTTGCACCTCTCAGTGGTAGATACAAAATTCTGATGTAATGCTTTAGCAAAACAGGTGACGTAATGTTCACTGCAACACTCAACCAGACCAGCCTGCATGGATTTTATTCAATGCGATCGATACATGCACTGGATGTGTTTCATTTGTATATGCTTATAAAGGATATTGAATAAAGAAAAATATTATGTTATCCTTGCAAGCCCAGGCATGTCCCTGTATATTTCCACAACACTGGGATCTGCTATTCATCACCCTAGCCCCCCTTCTCCTCCTCTTGTTTTTCTTTCTTCTCTGCTGGCATGTTACCAGGCAAGATACAGATCCGAAGCCGTGCCTCTCTTTTTGATTGGCTGGCTGGATGTAAATGGGCGTGGCCTAGCAGCCTGTATATAACCATTGTTGCGAGGATAAACCGCAGAGCTCGGCAGCTGGTCTTTGAATGAGGAAGTATAGTGCATAGAAGTTACCAGATGGTTATTTTTGCAGACAATAAGCCTTCAAATACCCTCCTAAAACATCGACAACGGACTTCAACGGCACCGTTGTCAAATAACCTGTAAGTACTATGTCACCGTTGATTATTTTGTCGGCTTGGTTTAAAATTTAAACAGTTTAACAGTTGCTAGCTACCGTTAACAAAGATCTGTCACTCTGTAAACTTGTCATTCAACCTTAACAATCACTGACAACGCATGTTACTTGTGGGTTAAATTATCCTTTATTTAACTTTCGAGTTGTGTATTTTCGCTCGAGTTTGAGTGCTTATCTGTTGTCTTTGTCTCCTCACTAACAGCTGACCACGGAAGCAGCTGATACTGAATTCTGCAAAGATGCCTGCTCTCTCTTCACCCACTGATATCGGCTGCTCACCCCCGTCCCCAGTGGACAGCAGTCCTAGGAGGCTGTCCTGGGGCAAACTTGTGCAAAGATTGGCTGATTTCAGCACATCTGCCAACAACAGCAGTATTGAGTCTGGGTCCAACAATGGCAGCAGGAGTGATCTCTCAGAATCAGGTAAACAACAGCTGCAATTTTTCTTACACTCATTCAAATTATCTCTAGTCCCTTTTTTTTTTTTTCTCATGTTCCCATTTCTTACCCCATTGTTGTTTGCCAACAGGGTCAGATGTATGCGGTGACCTGTCTCCTTGCAATGAAGACCTGTTTTATGATCCAATGGAGGAGACCATTCTGAAAGAAGTAGTGGACCTTATTGCAGGAAGCCTGAAAGAAGCCAAAGACTCTGACTGTGCCTTGAGGTGCTCCAAACTGCTGATCCCTGAGAAACTTCTGGAACACATCGGACAAGAGCTCCTTCACCTGGCAGCTAGTGAGCCCTGCGGCTTAAGAGGGGCTCTCATCGACCTTTGTGTGGAGCAAGGGGCCGTGTGTGAGAGTATGGCTCAGTTATCTGTGGACCCTTACCTTGTCCCCACCTTTGAGCTGACTCTGGTGTTGAGGCTTGAGTCAGGTGGGCTGTGGCCTAAGATCCAAGGACTTTTTAGCACAAAGTCTCCTTCCACTCCAGTAGTGAGACGAGCTATTAAACTTAGCACTGGTTTCCGGGTGATCAAGAAGAAACTTTATTGTTCTGAAGAGCTGCTCATTGAGGAATGTTAAGAAATGTAAGGGACTGTCGATGTTTTGTTTTTTTAAAAGCGCCCAGTTAAGCTTACAGAAGGGCCTTATTATTATAACTCCATGTTTATGATGCCTTCAGAAGGATGGACATTGACCAGATGTAGCCTATTGTTCTACTGTAAGGAAGTTTATGGTACCTGAAGCAGTTTTTTTTTTTCTAAACATACGATGTTTAACCATCATATGTGGTTAAGAAAGTCATTTTGCGAGTATTAAAGTGCGTACCTCAGTTTCTATTGAAACGTACAATGGCAGCTAGCTATGATTAAAGTCACTGAAGACCATTGTGTTTTTTTTCTTTTTATACATGCTAATTAATTGTAATGTACACCAAGTGATGAATTGTACGCAAGGCAAATCATTAGGAACCCTAGTGACTGCTTGAATTCCAGAGTAAAGGCTTACCAGCACTTGCATTGTGCAGTTTCTCTGCGATCTCAAATGTAACTTGATCTTGTATTTGTGTGGACCTGTCCTGCTTTCAACTTTATTTATTTGACATTCAAATACTCATAACATTGCACTGTTTTTGTACTTTCACGACTGCAAATAAATTATTTTTTTTAACAATTCTCTTTTCCTGTTGTCTTACTTTATGAAACTTATCAAAGCCCTCCATTACATTTCATATGGCTGACACTTTTAGCCAAAGCGACCAAACCATATATGTTCGAATTCTGAACATTATTATTTGGAAACTGAAAAGTCAATATAATGGATCTACTTAAGAGCAAACCTGCAATCGCCATGTACAGTGAGGCAAAAAAGTATTTAGTCAGCCGCCAATTGTGCAAGTTCTCCC
Source organism: Notothenia rossii (assembly GCF_949606895.1). NCBI lineage: Eukaryota > Metazoa > Chordata > Actinopteri > Perciformes > Nototheniidae > Notothenia > Notothenia rossii. Next base: position 13,569,838 of record NC_136910.1, read on the forward strand.
ACTTAAAAAGATGAGAGGCCTGTCATTTTCATCCTAGCTATACCTCAACTATGAGAGACAAAATGAGGAGAAAAAAATCCAGCAAATCACATTGTCTGATTTTTAAAGACTTTATTTGCAAATTATGGTGGAAAATAAGTATTTGGTCACCTACCAACAAGATTTCTGGCTCTCACAGACCTGTAACTTCTTTAAGAGCCTCCTCTCTCCTCCACTTGTTAACTGTATTAATGGCACCTGTTTGAACTCGTTATCATTATAAAAGACACCTGTCCACAACCTCAAACAGTCACACTCCAAACTCCACTATGGCCAAGACCAAAGAGCTGTCAAAGGACACCAGAAACAAAATTGTAGACCTGCACCAGGCTGGGAAGACTGAATCTGCAATAGGTAAGCAGCTTGGTGTGAAGAATTGTGGGAGCAATTATTAGAAAATGGAAGACATACAAGACCACTGATAATCTCCCTCGATCTGGGCTCCACGCAAAATCTCACCCCGTGGGGTCAAAGTGATCACAAGAACGGTAAGCAAAAATCCCAGAACCACACAGGGGGACCTAGTCAATGACCTGCAGAGAGCTGGGACCAAAGTAACAAAGGCTACCATCAGTAACACACTACGCCGCCAGGGACTCAAATCCTGCAGTGCCAGACGTGTCCCCCTGCTTAAGCCAGTACATGTCCAGGCCCGTCTGAAGTTTGCTAGAGAGCATTTAGATGATCCAGAAGAGGATTGGGAGAATGTCATATGGTCAGATGAAACCAATATAGAACTTTTTGGTAAAAACTCAATTAGACGTGTTTGGAGGAGAAAGAATGCTGAGTTGCATCCAAAGAACACCATACCTACTGTGAAACATCATGCTTTGGGGCTGTTTTTCTGCAAAGGGACCAGGACGACTGATCCGTGTAAAGGAAAGAATGAATGGGGCCATGTATCGTGAGATTTTGAGTGACAACCTCCTTCCATCAGCAAGGGCATTGAAGATGAAACGTGGCTGGGTCTTTCAGCATGACAATGATCCCAAACACACCGCCCGGGCAACGAAGGAGTGGCTTCGTAAGAAGCATTTCAAGGTCCTGGAGTGGCCTAGCCAGTCTCCAGATCTCAACCCCATAGAAAATCTTCGGAGGGAGTTGAAAGTCTGCGTTGCCCAGCGACAGCCCCAAAACATCACTGCTCTAGAGGAGATCTGCATGGAGGAATGGGCCAAAATACCAGCAACAGTGTGTGAAAACCTTGTGAAGACTTACAGAAAATATTTGACCTCTGTCATTGCCAACAAAGGGTATATAACAAAGTATTGAGATGAACTTTTGTTATTGACCAAATACTTATTTTCCACCATAATTTGCAAATAAATTCTTTAAAAATCAGACAATGTGATTTTCTAGATTTTTTTTCTTTCTCATTTTGTCTCTCATAGTTGAGGTATACCTAGGATGAAAATTACAGACCTCTCTCATCTTTTTAAGTGGGAGAACATGCACAATTGGTGGCTGACTAAATACTTTTTTTCCCCACTGTATGTATGTCTACTTTTACAGTGACGACATCAATCTTTGCTATCTGGCTTGTGCAAAAAGAGCAATAACATATAACAAGTATGAAATCCACTTGATAATATTTGTTCTAAAACAATAGATTGTTTTGCAGAACAACAGTCCTTTTTTGGCAGGCCTTCAGATAAAAGGATCATACTCAACTTACAATAAGTGCAAAAACCATAGATGTTGAAACTCCGAACAACAAGGAAAGTGCAGATCTATTCACTTCAAGCAAGTCATACCAAGTGCTGGTGAACTAGTTACAAGGCCTAAACTAACAATTTAAAGGGCTTCCATTAGCAATTTTAGATCCAGATTCAGGCTACTATGGAACATTGGTTTTATATAATGCAGAAATGACTTTCAGTTGGCAAACTATACCAGAATACTAAGATATCAGTTTAAGCAGGGCCGTCCCTGGCCAACTTGAGGCCCCACACAGTTAAATGATGAGGCCCTCTGTTTCGCGAGCGTCGACGCGCGGGGGGGGGGGGTGGTGCTAAACCGTGCCGCGCCACACTAATTGCAGCGCATAGGTGCGCCGCATTTGCGCCTCAGTTGAGGCTGCCTCCGCAAGATGAGGCCCCAGGCCCACGCAGTCTGCGTGATCTACCTGTAGGGAGGGACGGCCCTGAGTTTAAGTGAGGGATAATGGTGTATGTTTCTTGATAAAGTTACATTTCTGGCAAGCCAAAAATAAAAAGCAGAGGAGCAACATCTACCAATAACAGCTGAGTAGAATCTGACTCTGTATTTCCTGCGCTTCTCTCGTTACACGTCCCCCAAAATGTGTACGTACACAGAGCCATGTTTCCCGTTCCCAGGGCCCTCGATCCTCGAAGTGCATTTAGAGAAATTAGATGTCCTTCAACATGGCATACTGAAATCCATTTCCGGGTCACTACCGGAGGACCGAGGATTAGAAATTAGAGAAATGACAAAGGCCCCTAGTCAGCGGCCCCGCAGAATTTACGAGCTGAATGTGCTGACTGACCTTTAGTCTTTGTGTTTATTCTGCTCAGAGCGATGCATGACTTCCAACACGTTTTAAGCATTCATATTTATTTTCATCTGGGAGTAAAAACATTGTGGAAAAGTGAGCAAGATTTGCATTATTTTCTTAGTCTAATAAATAATACAAAGCATAAATAGCATAATATAAACAAAAGGTGTGATAAAAATTGCTTTTTCCCCACAGTTGATGTTCATCAAGAGACATAATACTTAAAACCTGTCAAAGTCCCACTCTGTGGGTAGGCACATCTCTCATTCCCTTGGCTTTTATTGTGAAGTGCCATTAAGTTGAAGCATGACATTTTACCCATATGACAGATAAATAGGCAAAACATAAAAAGGGACATTTCCTTGTTATCTCTCGCACACACACTAACACACACACGCACACACACATAGACAAAGATGACAAATCTGAGGTGTTAAAGTGTCTGAAAAAGCTTGGACATGAGTGTATATTCATCAGAGGTTTCACATTATTCCTGCATAGTTTCAGAAATTGCATTTTAAGACAAAACAATAAACCCTCCTTCGTCCCTGCTCTGTAAAATAAAAGAGGAAGTGGTATCTAATAAACTGTTACATAAATAACATCCCTACTGCACGACTATATGTAACCTCACTAAGCTCTGGCTTCATACTGCATTCTTGCATAAACAATAAAGTGACCTCTGCTAACTTCATGGCTCATAACGGGGGCTTGGATGTTTCCCAAACCTCATTCTTGTCAGGATGACAAGCTATTTTAAGTTATTTGTTCCATTTCAAAACATTATATTTATAATATCTTTTAGATTCACAGACTAAAATCCACACACATGGCTTCAAACCAGTTTGTGTGGGGGGATTCGATGCAGATTGGTGCTGGTTTTTGTTGCTTGTCGAGACATCATCAGTCTCCAGAAAGCCTCTATTTACAGCCAATCAACTTATGTGTTAATTCTGGAAACCTACAGTAGAGAAGGACAAGAATAAACATTTACTAATCAAACAAAACATGCAGGCAGTCGTCACAAATTGTGTTAATTAAGGAGAGAAAATGTGAAAGAGCTTACTGTTGATGATTATAGCAGCATCAACCATGTAATGAAGCTGTGATCTCTGACAGCTTGGCGCAGCTCGGCGTGCGAGCCCTCTGTGCTCTTTGGTACAGATCGTTGTCTCCAAAATAGCGAGCTCTGTAAAGCATTCCTTCCTCTGCAGGAAACAACAAAAACAATTAATGAGGGGTAATATGTCTTTAATCATTTTCCCAGAACTGATTATGGCAGAAACAACAATCGAAATGCATTCCTAAATAAAGAAATCATTTGTTTTTATTGGCAAACATACTCTGTTGCTTCTCCTTCCAGCAATTGTTGCGAAGGTTGGAAATAAAATCATCCTCCACCGTCCGCTCCAAGTTCTTCAGATTCAGTCCAGTGATCTCCCTGGAGAAATGCTCCCCCACATAATATGGCACCTTCAGGCTCATCGTCAGCCTCTTCTGTGTGTAGCCTGCAGACCTGCGTGAAGACAGCACAAAGTGTGGAACAGATTAGACGACCCAACTCAGCACGCAAACATGACATGGCATGGTCTCTTGTTGTTAACATGAGTCATGGCTGATAATGGCTCACAGAAGTGCATCGAAAACACAAAGGCAGACAACATGGAGGGAGGCTGGACAAATAGAGCCGGCAAACCTTTCAAAAGCAGAAGAAGACTGGGATTATTTGGAAGAATAAGAAACTGAAAAGTCGATATAATGGATCTGCTTAGAAGCAAAACACCAGCAAATGCCATGGATGTATAAGTACTTTTTCTGTGACATCATTCTTTGCTATCTGGCTTGTGCAAACAGAGCAATAACATATAACAAGTATGAAATCCACTTGATGATATTTGTTCTAAATCAATAGATTCTTTGTTATTTAACATCCTAATTTGGCAGGCCTTCAGATAAAAGGATCACACTCACGGCCTGTAGCTGAGGCTGTAGGGGGGGCTGTTGACCATGATCTGACTGAGGGCGGACACAATAACCAGGATGAGGATGGGCATGACCTGCACGAACAGAGCGAAGCCTCCCTGCAATGAAAACATCTCAGTGTCAAGACCTCACAGGTTTGAATATCTCTGAAAGACAGTTGAATATTGGTAAATGAATTAAAGTCAAACTACTAATAACTCAATGTCTTCTCGTGCTGTTTACCAAAAGCTTTACATTATGAGCTGTGATGCTCAAATGTAACTCACCTCGCGCGGTCGCTCCCTTCTGTCTCGCCTTTGGTTACGCATCCGCCCATTAGCATACATGCTAGCACTGCCTAGATTAAAGCAGCACACGTAGCACTTAACAAACACATCATGACAAGTGTTACAATCAAATATTCTTACAGCTTGGCGTAAAAGCAGAAAGCAGTGGCACTAACTTGAGGGGTAACCTCCTCCGAAGAACATGTTGAAGAGGTCCTCAGGGGAAATATCCGGCTCAAAGTTTTCATTCTCTGGGCCGCTGCTTGAAGGATTTGTCTTCTCTTCGCCACATTGATCGTACTGTCGTCTTTTGCTTGCATTACTCAGAACAGCATACGCATTCCCAATAGCTGTTGGAAATGAATTAAGACCTTTGTTTGAGCATCACAAAACAGGGTGAAAAGACACATTGTGTATCCATGTTTATAGCGTTTGATTAGGATTTCTGCATGACATGTATTTCATTTAATTGTTTTCATGTGGAACTATACCTTTTCCGTATGAATGAAAAGTCATGCTTGTCACCTTTAAAAGCCTCCGTAGCACCTGGAGCGTGATTCTTGTCTGGGTGGAATTTCAAAGCAAGTTTTCTGTACGATCTTTTGAGTTCATCCTCTGAAGCGTCCGCCTGGACCCCGAGAATTTGATAGAAGTCTTTACATTGTTTTATCCTGTGTAGAGAGCACATGAGTCTCAGTCAAAGGTGCAGCATCAATGCTAACAATATATCAAACATGTCTTAAATAAAGTATTGAAAGGTCCCATGTCATGGGCCTTTCTACTGATCATAATTCCATTGTTGAGGTCTACTAGAATAGATTTACATTGTTCAATGTTCCAAACTCACATTGGTTTCTCATACAGCATCTCTGTATAGTATGTGTATTCACTCTCTGTCCTAAACGGCTTGCTGGAGCTCCTGCCGCCCGCCCCCTCCCTATGAGCCCAATGTGCTCGGATTGGTCAGCTCTCCCACTCTGTTTTGATGAGTCCACCGTTACACCGGAACATCAGTTATTATGTGTTAGAATGGCGTTAGCAACCAGAAAATGACACGAGTAATGACAAACAGATGAGAATGCTGCGTGGGGTCTGGGTGCCGTGTTGGCGGGACGTTGCAGGACTCGCTGCTGGAGCGGACAGTGTGAGCTGGATTACTGGTGTCATTTCCTGGTTGCTGCGTGGGGTCTGCGAGACAGCGAGACAACGCGAAACTCAGCCTGAACTCAGCCTGAGCACACACACACACACACACACACACACACACACACAAACTCGTAGCCTGTCTGTGAGTTTGTGTGTGTGCTCAGGCTGAGTTCAGGCTGAGAAATCCGCGGAGCTGCGGCTGAGAAAAGATAAGGCTGTGTGTGTGTGTGTGTGTGTGTGTGTGTGTGTGTGTGTGTGTGTGTGTGTGTGTGTGTGTGTGTGTGTGTGTGTGTGTGTGTGTGTGTGTGTGTGTGTGTGTGTGTGTGTGTGTGTGTGTGTGTGTGTGAGGAAGTCCGTAGCCGTTACGTCACTTAGCCCCTTACGTCACTACGACCCAGGAAGAAGAAAAAGAAAAATGTCCAACGAGGCGTTCTGGGGCAGCATAGACAGGTATTTTCTGCTTTAGAGTTTTACTCGCTACAGGGTGCACTTTGAGGGTTTGTGACTTTGCAGACCGTTTACATGCATAAAAAGCTAAATAACACACAAAGGGACGGGTAATAACCGGAAAAGCATGACATGGGACCTTTAAATAAATACCAGATGTACATGATTATCCGTCTTACCTCCTCACAGAATCCAACTGGTCTGCTGTGTAGGATTTTTCTGAGGGCTTTGCTTCAGGTCTGGTATCGTCACTGTTTGGCTGCCGCTGTCGAGGACCTGATTGTCCATTAAAGTCTGAGTGACCACCTCTAGGTGTGAAGCCATTCTTTGCTATCATCTCCAGCAGTACTAGAAGGGATTCAAGAACAGGAAATGTTAAAAGATATTCAGGCAAGAACTCAACATGGGAGCTGAAAGGGCACAGCTGAAGGCTAACACTTGAAGTCAACATTTTCCAAATAACATACGCTGTAATACAAGGCGTGTTTGTTGGATTGATTTTCAGGTTACTCGAACAGTTTTATACTGCAAGAGCCTTAATACAATATGGTCAGTCAGTAGTGGTCCCTTTTGGAAACGTACCAATATCTGTTTTTATTATCTATTGGAGCGACTACTGATTATTTCAATTATCAGTTTATCTGCCTATTGCATTCTAAAATTAATCTTTTGGTATATAAAATGTCAGAAAATAATGCAAAAACTCCATCCTAGTTTCTCAAGTTCAAGGTGATGTCTTGTTTCTTTTGTCAACTCAAACACAAAGATATTCAGTATAAAGTGGTATAAAATTGAGAAAAGCATGAATTCTCCATGTTTAAGAGGTTTAAAAAACTAAATCCTGCGACTTTGCATGAAATATTACTTTAACAATTAATGGATTATTAAAATAGATGCCGACTATTTTTCTGTCATTCCACTAATCAGTTTGAATAGTTTAACTCTATTATCCGTTTCAATTTGAAAAGCAATAGGACAACATTCTCATTAAAATTGCAAAGGATTTCAATCATATTTCATGTCATATTCATAATAAACCTCAAATATTACACTATCTTTGACCAAATGTCTACATATAGAAACAAACATTTATGTGACAGTCATAACCTGAGAATTAACGGTGGTGCAGCATTTAAGGTCCCCAAGAAACGCCTTGGAGCTATTTTATAACATTAATTTACAGTATGCGTATTGGTGTGATGATTGAATAGGGTATAACTGTTGGTGTTATAAACACAGGAAATATGTCAGACATTAAAAGAAGAGGTAGAAATCTCAATAAAAGCTGTCATATAAACTCAGTAGTACACTGTAAGTTTATTTGACTCATAAGCCAAATCTCTCAGACTTATATCCAATTCTCTCATACACCTACAGTACCTACATGTATCAAAACATTTTTTAAACACACTGCTTGACAATTTTGATCAGCCGTACATGGGATACACTAAACCTGTACTATAACATGACTATAACCCAAGTTGTTTGCGGGTAATTAACATGTATTAAGGATTTACTGCCATTTGTGTGTGTTTAGTTGAGGGCTGAGTATTTGGCCCAATGTATGTCATGTTCAGGCCTATCACTGTGCTGTTTCATATTTGCTATTTCTTTTATGTGAGTATTATGGTATGTCTTAGTTGCTGTAATGGGTGGGTCTATGGCATAATGTATATTTTAACCATTAACAGTGAGTGATAATATAAAACTGACTTAAACCAATCCCAGACTTCCTAAGGTATCTAATAAAAAGCAACTGAAAACATATGACACTTAGCATATATGTTACATGGTGAGTAGGTGTACATAATATTCCATAACATATAATAGCTAGAGTAAGCGTTTGCGACATTATAACAAAGTAAAGCAGCTAGCTCGTTAGCTATCAAAGGCCCGGCTGCAGCAGACCCGAGAAGCAGGTGATGCTGCAGGTGGTGATGATGATGCGGTCCTCCCCGGCTGAAGCGCCCTTTACATCGGCCATCTTAAAACTCACCCTTCGCTTTCTCTGTCGGGAAGAGTCTCTGCGCCTTCTCCAGGAACCTCTGCGCCTTCTCCGGCTGCTCGTTGCTTAACGCCGCAGTTGCAATGTCGATGCAGCGCTCCGCTTCGTCCCTGTTTACCTCCATTGCAGCAGCAGCAGCAGCGAGCTAACTGGACCTGAAGTAAATACAGGCGCCTGCTGATGGCGTCATGAGGATGCTGCAAATGGATCATTAAGCTTTTTTAATATATATATATATATATATAAATGTTTTGTATTGATTGAAAATTATACATTAAGGCATATTAACCACAAGAACAATTAATAAACCCAAGGACACATTAGATAAATAACACAACATAATTACAGGCTTTAACAAATAATAGGCCTATAAAAACAAGAAAACAGTTTGGTAAAATTAGAAAGATTATTTATTCTACCCTTCAGATCAGTCATTACAGTAAAGTGCTACCAAATCACTTAAAAATCAAGTATACACTTCTACTACTACCAAATAACATTCATGAATTTTGTTTATGATTTTTATTTTGTGGAAATACTCAATTATTCCACTGTTATAGATAGTCACCACTGAGTTGTGCCCAAAATCACTTCACACATAAATGGTCTCATGCTGGTTACACTATACTTCTTATGTAGAAATATGCTTTTGGATGATTTTGGTGAATATTTATTGTGCAAAAAAATACACTAACATTAGTGTAGTGCTATGAGTGCTACACAAAATCCCTTGACACATTAATGGTCTACTGTTGGTTATACCAGGTCCGTAACCATGGAGTAAACATTAGGGGGGACCAAACATTAAATCAAAATTTGAATACTAATTTCCTGCCATTCTAAAGGAACATATATAAAAATTCACTAACACATGGGATACTTTAGAACCTGTTAAACCCTATGCCCCCGCCCGTGGGGGCAAAAAAATATTCACGAAACTGTGTCTCAGGCATGGGCGTAGCAAGCATCCTCAATGTGGGTGGGACAATTTGACGGGGGGTGTGAGCAGGTGGTGGACCTAACATCCTCTAGGGAGGTCTGGGGGCATGCCCCCCCCCCCGGAAGATTTTTTTTTTAAATGTTGAAGTTAAAGGTGGGGTAGGTAAGTTTGAGAAACCGGCTTGATATACACTTTTTGTTATATTCCATGGAATGCTCTTAACATCCCGATAACAATGAATATCTTAAGTGCTTTGACAAAAAATCCATTAAAAAATGTAATCTGCGGAAGCCGTAGTACTATTTATGCTATAAAAAGTATGACCAATCAATTTAGCCGGCCCGGCTAAAATAACTGGATGGACCTGCCTGTCAGCCTTCTATCTGTGCACAAACTTATCTCGTGCCCTCATTGGTCATGTGCGCGTTCCTGTGTGTTGGAGGAGGGGCTCTGTAAGGAAGTAGCACATTTTTTCCGGCTGTGTATTTTCAAATTCTAGCGCACTCGAGCTGGTTTCTCCAAAATTACCTACCCCACCTTTAAATGCATCAATCTGATGCACTTTGAGAGCAAAATGAAGAGAGTATACATCTCTCGACACCCATATGAAACAGAACTGTAAACAGATGTTATTTTTCTTTATGCATATTTTACAGATCACTCCCCTTTTAAACTGTATTTTTGTGTTACTGTCCTATAGTATGAGTTGGAATTATTTCATACCTGTTATTCTCTTATTTTGTATAACTATAATTATCATAAAGGTGTGCCTCCTTGGAAATACTTGTTTACATAGATCAAACAAGGTCTCTCCCTCCACCTCTTTAATAACAGCGCCTTATATCTGGGTGCTAGTGGAGCACGCTCGTGAACTGTTAGCGCTGGAGCCTCGCAGCGGGGAAACGAGCGCATAATTTTACAACTAAAGACACAGCTACACAAAAAACACAGCTACAAAAAAAACACAGCTACACAAAAAACACAGCATGTGTACGGCTCATCGACCGATGGGTTCCAGAGATATTGCAAATACACCCAAATGACCCCAAAAGTGTTTTGTTTTTTTACTAAACCTCTCTGAAAAGGTCAAATTTCACTTGTTTTGCATCAATCTTGATACAGGGTACTTATATGTTATAGTTTGGATTCCTAAAGCTTTTAGTCTCAGATCCCATCATTCAAGGGTGGTTTTCACTATAAGTCATGGGTTTTCTTTGGATGGAAACTATAATTTACATTGTTTTACTATGTTCAATCTGAATTTACTTTAAAATAAAAACATCTATATTGATTCTGACTTTTTTCTACATCCAACTCACAGGTTTATCATTGCTTTGAGAAAAAAGATGATTAATTTACCCCTTTTAGAAGTGAAGATATAGTCATTTGTTCTGGGAATGTTATTTTCGAGCCTGAGACCTGAAAAACAGGCTTGGGGCTTAACAGGTTAAAGTGTTTTACCATAATGTCTAATTGTGCATTGTATTACATTGCCCTATTTTGTTTAGCTTTTCTTGTTTCATTGTTTGTAATTGCAGATATTAGGGATGAATAAAGTACAACTATAACCACTATCATATTAAAGCATTTCAATCCATAGAAAGGTCTGTGCCACGCAATTTCAGTAGAAACAGGAACACTTTATTGCCCTTTTGTTTTACAGTGACGACTCGCACTAGCTTGCCGCTCAATCTAAATCAAAAGACCACCAACTTCCTCCCAAACACTTAAGCGTATCTGAATATTGGGGGGAATGTCCCCCCCCCAATGTATATGGTAAATTCGGCCCTGGGTTATACTACACAGACGAGGTAGGAAAATAATCCTTCTGCATATTTATTTTGGATCATATTAAATATTAAAAGGTCTATAAAAACACGTCGTTTGTGATTTGAGAATGTTTTTGAAGTTGAATGTCAAAGATATTTCTAACTTTATCTTCGAACCCTGTGCCACATGATTTCTCCACTAGATGGAGGCTGTCTGATAACTTTGAATTTCTACATTAATGTTTAATGTAGGTCATGATAATAAAAAATCATGGATTTGTCAACCCATTTAGAATATGGATCCACTGCTCCACTGGACCATCTCCTACATTCAAATTCGCTAATCTAAATCTGATATTCCTAAATACATTATTATATTTTTGGCACTCAATATAGTGAGTTGAACTACTCTAACGTGCTGTTTTCAACGAATATTTGGGTGTTTTTTACGGGCTTTGATATTGATTAACTTGCATGTTTTTACTAGTTTCCCTATGTGTTTCATTATGAGAGGGAGTTGATGGCATGCCAGAACAAGCAGCCCGTATTTCCCAGCGTGGGTGGGCGGGGGTCCTCTGCCGATTGGTGTAGGCCTACATAAACTTGTTTTTAACAACTCGTAATTCTGCTCGTATCACACTGGTACCTTGTCCATATCGTTAATCCACGCGTGAATGGAAATATGTGTGCAGTTAATTCAATACAGGTCTAGACAGTAGCTGCAGCTCTCCAGATGAGGTACATCTGGCAAGAGAATGAATAAAAGGTGAACAGCAGATGATCAGTCAGCCAATCAGAACCCGAGCTTGAGGCGGCATCCGAGCGCTGATTGGCCAGTCGCACCTCGAACTCCAGCTCTTATTGATTCGTTTGCTGCGGAGCTAACGTTCACTCTCCCTTTCTGGGTTACTGTAGTTCTATCAGCTACATCTCCCAAACACAACCGCACCCTCTTTTTCTACTCTTCTTCTTCTTCTATTTTGGTGAGTAATTTACCTTCCTTTTATTTGTTCTACAGGTGTAATTGTTGTGTTACGCAACGCAGCAAATGTCGTCTTCCAGTGAAAAGTCAGCAGCTGCAGCAGCATCAACGTTACATGACCATCCTCTTCCTCACCAGCGGCGCCTGCTAGCCTACCGGGGCTAACGAACGACAGATTAAATAACATAACTTGCCGTGGGCTCATCACAAAAACACGGAATTTACGAATTTGTCCCATTTATTTGTTTACCGCTCAGAACAACACCAAAACGCAGACACAATGACGGAGGCGGAGGCGTTGGAGAAGAAACAGCAGCAGCACAAGGCGAGCAACGGAAATGTTCTTCCAGAGGCCCCCAGAGAAGACGTGTTTGACCACACATACAAAGAGAAAGAAGGCCCCAAACCTCCCTCGGTCATCGTATGGAAAAATGTCTTTATGATGACTCTGTTGCATATAGGAGCCGTGTACGGCATGTGCCTCGTCCCCTCAGCATCTACTTTGACCTTGCTTTGGTGTGAGTAAAACAATCTACCTGTTACATGATTTCTGTGCTGGCTGAGTGTTGAAAGTGACTTTTTTTTTCTTCCGGTTAGTAGGGTACATAGTGTACACAGGCCCACAAATGTTATGTCACCGCTGGTGCATTCAATAAGGTGGCTCAGGCTGGATAGATCTGTGCACGCTCCTCCCAGTAGCCTGCATGTAGTGGGATTATAGATCAAGGCATACATCACCAGAGATTTTATGTCACAGCATGCCTTTTGAAGCTGCAGATTGTAATGCAGGTGCTTGTCAGGAACATAGACTAATTGACAGACAAACTATGACGTTTTCTTTAAGTAAGGGTTGGGAGCAGCCTTGAGTTGATTTCTTAAATAATTCGTTGTGAAATATGCAAATGAGGCATCTAAATCAAGTGAATTCAAGACAAATCTACAGACTCAAATAGACAAAGTCAGGCAAACTATACTTCTGAATGTTTTTATGCTGTTTGCTTCACAAAAGTCAGCTCAACTGTCCAGACAATATGTGTCACGGTCTCACCTCAAGTCAAAGTACAGAAAGTACAAATAAATTGTACTCAAGCAAACTGCATGCTGCTTTATAGCTTGAAACATTGTATCAAATGCTTCGCTTGTGTGCGTGTGTTCTGATTAATCAAAACCATAGAGGCAGCCCTTATGACTAGATTTCCAGTCTTAGAGACATGCAATCATCAAATGGTTTTATCCACCCAGTCATCATCTGATGTAATGTGATTGCATCCCCAGAGAGTGGCGCTTGCACATGCTCACTTCATGGTTATCCAAGCTCTTGTACAACTACAAAAAACCCGTTAAGGCAAGGGCACATTTATATGATCCTCAGGAAAACCAATTTGATGTATTGTATTGTGAAGATCATCTTTGCACACATTCACAAGTATGCTGCCTTTTTTTTAAAAAGAGAAAATGCCTTACGATGATTATTTCAGCTTCTTCTCTGTTAAAGGGGATTATCTCCTCTGCAGTTGCAATGATATAACGATGAAACATAGGTGACTCACTCACAATATAACACTTGTTGCAGGGTCATCCTACTAGCTTTGAATAGAAAATAGATGATGCGTTGACATAACATTGTGCAGTATTTCAATTAGTAGTACTGATTTGTTTTTGCATTTCTCCCCACAGCCCTACTTTGTTTTGTGATAAGTGCTTTAGGAGTTACTGCAGGAGCTCATCGCCTCTGGAGTCACAGATCCTACAAGGCCTCATTACCTCTAAAGATCTTTCTTGGTGTTGCGAACTCAATGGCATTTCAGGTACCTACATCTAACAGATCTGCACAAACACAAGCAAGCACACACTTAGCATTGTGATAATAGCAGTTTTCACTACTGCCTAAGTGCCAGGTGTTGTCCACAGTGTATGTAATCTCTGTGTTTACTTGAACCCGCAGAATGATATCTATGAGTGGGCTCGAGACCACAGGGTTCACCACAAATATTCCGAGACGGATGCTGACCCTCACAACGCCGTCCGGGGTTTCTTCTTCTCTCACATTGGCTGGCTGATGGTCCGCAAACACCCTGATGTCATCGAGAAGGGACGCAAGCTGGAAGTCCATGACCTGTTGGCCGACAAAGTTGTAATGTTTCAAAGGAAGTAAGTAGCTTCTGTCAATTATGGATTTTTGTCATCAAAAATAAGTCACCTTTACTCATCTGGAAGGCAGTGGGGAAAGAAAACAAACAGTATTATGTTTGGGAAATATATCAAATGCAGAGCAAACAAATCACAATTAAACTCTCAACTACAATGTGCCCACCTCTGCTGCAGACATGTGTCTGTCTGTAGTTATTCTGGTTTAACTCGTTTAATTACCCACATGTCTTTCGCGCACATTGAGATTGACTCAAGGTTGGCCTCAAAGCAAACTGACATTTTGAGTCAAAGTACAGTCTCACGTCTGAAAGGAAGAACATTGGTGTGGTTAATGTCTATGTTGTGCTGTATAAACAACTCCATTCATTCTGCTCTCCGCCCACTCTCAAATCTTCTCAACAGGTATTACAAGGCTTCTGTGCTGCTCATGTGCTTCTTCGTCCCCATGTTTGTGCCTTGGTACCTGTGGGGAGAGTCTCTGTGGGTGGCCTACTTCGTCCCCGCTCTCCTAAGGTACACCTTGGTCCTGAATGCCACCTGGCTGGTGAACAGCGCGGCTCACATGTGGGGAAACAGGCCCTATGATCACCACATCAACCCCAGGGAGAACAAGTTTGTTGCATTCAGTGCGCTAGGTATGTATTACGCATGAACCTGTACTCTGTGTGACAAAAGAAAACATAACTCAAGAACAAGACAGGAAATTAGGTTGGACTCATGATTTATAATAATACTTTACTAGTTTGTAATTTACACTTTGATGTATTGTTACTGTAAATTACACCACTACATTTAGCGGTTTAGAGGTAATATATGCTCTTGTTACTGATACACACCTGTCAGTCAGAGTCACTGGTCTAACAGTAATGGCATCTTTAAAATCCCTTTTTAAAAATTATGGAATGATGTGAAGAATGCGCAAAGGAAGTCTGACTTCACTTAGACTGGGCTAAAGTTATCCTTCTAGCTAACAAAACAACACAACTCCTTCAACATCATTCAGTATTAGCTTTATTTAGTTTTGTTTATTCACCACGGTTTCCTTTACCTTACAGGAGAGGGATTCCACAACTACCACCACACGTTCCCCTTTGACTATGCAACCAGTGAGTTTGGCATCAAATGGAACATTACCACTGGTTTCATCGACACCATGTGCTTCTTGGGCCTGGCCAAAGACCGCAAGAGGGTGTCCCACGAGGTGGTGGCGTCCCGGATACAGCGCACCGGAGACGGAAGCCCCCGGAGTGGCTAGGATCGTCGAGTCACGGTCAGCTTCGAAGGCAGAACAACCGAAAAAAAGAAGAAGAAGAAGAAGAAGAAGAAGAAGCTTCACAGTCCTTTGACAGCTATACATTTCTCATCCTTTGAGGATAATAGGTCATCGTCATGAGGGCCCTGACCACATTTTGCTTGTTTTTGTGGTTTTTGTAGCTGTAACTTAACAAATTGTTCAAGATGGATATAAAAAAAAAAACACCTTTCGCTAAGCTCTTGGCCTTGGTTTCTATTGTTCAGTCAGACCAAGGTCTTGCAAAGATGTTTTAGATTTGAAGTAGATACATTTTCAACTTCATTCTCTGCTGTTTTTGCCACTTTGGTGTGCATCCTTCATTCAGGATCAGTCATGTAGCCGATAATTTTTATGTAAGTATTACTCAAATATTAATCAAAAATAGACAAGACGTGGAGCACTGAAAATATGGAGTTACAATGTTTCAACCGATAAGATACTGATTGGTGGCTGTTTTCTGTACTGCAGTGTACAGACAGTTTTTACCGTTCTGATAATACAGTTAGCTAACTTTTTGAGCGCTTTAAAGATCTGGAAGAAAAAGGGATGAGATTTTGAACCGTATTTGCTAAAAAGCAGCTTGCTTTAATGAAATATGGCACATGATGGAAGAGTGAGGGAACCCAGACCTTATTATAACTATACTGACAGCAGAGTCATGCAGTGAGTTGCAGTGCGTAACCTGGTTTTCTGATGCAGAAAACCAAATCTGTGGAAAGTCAAAGATTAAAACCTACTGTATTTAGTCTGTACAGTAATTGGATCGAGAAAGACAATATAAGTGAGACATTTATCATATTAAAACTGCCATTGAATCGTAACGATAAATGTACTTAGAACCATGCTATGTTTAAGCAACTTTTTGTGTTTTTTTTTAATGAATATATCATAGTGCCAATTGTTATAAATTGTTATTTATAACAATCTCAACGGTCCAATAGAGCACACCTGAGTCGATATTGCTTCTTCACTCAACATCATTGTGGAAGTTTTGTAAAATTGTGGCATCAGTGGCTTTGCTTCCTCTTTTTATCCAACACGCCCCTATTTTGGTCAGAAACATATGCAGCAGCGATCTCATTGGTCGATGTAGCAGCCAGTCTACATGTGACAGTTCTGGTGTTACAAAACAACATGCCACCCATGCATGATAATATACTGTAGTAGGTGTTGTGGTAAGGTGTTTTATCGGTGACTGTAATGGCAGAGCTTTGTCTATTTTTGTAACGTACTGTGGAGCTGCATCGCTTTTTGGATCATCAGAACTGTTGCCGTGGTGATTTCTGAGACGGGGTCTGGTTTCCCTTTGATGTCCTACAAAGCTAATTGTCATTGCAACATTTCTGATGCATTGATGTTAATGCTCATTTTCAATTCTGGTGTGCGGAATGCTTTTGTTACCTTTTTTATTTTTTTTATTTTTCCCTTTTATTGGCTACATTTTGTTTCCAAAATGTTTTAACTTGAACCTGTTTAATGCACGCCAAGATTTGGCAAACAAATATATCAAATTGAAGCACCTATTTAATTTTTCCCTAAGAGTCAGGAAACAACCTAATGCCTTATGACTTGCATCCATTCCTGATCTTCTTCACGTCCCGTCAGTGAAGACAAAAAGGCTCATAACAAATCTAACAGAGGTCCATGTTTACAGGCTGAAGCCCCCGATGGAACGTTGTTTTTATTCTGAAAACACATTTACGTTAGGCAAAGGGTAGAATGACAACATCAAAGTGCTGTAAACGCAAATAGAGGTTTAGATTAGAAGACACAATTTCTAACGCCCAGTGCAAATGTTCAATCATTTGATTTAACTTGCAACAAATGGGCCCTGATGTGCCAACTCGATCCAACCCGTGACGGCATCTCTGTAAACGGAGGTGCTCCTGTCATGAGGGATGTTAAAGCATCTTCAGAGCACTTAACGAAACCCGACAATATCACAGCCATGCCAACAACTCCTGCTGCCCAGAAGCTTCAAAAGGTTTTCAGTCTGAATGATAATGTCACATTTCAACTGTATTCTATTCTGAAATAAAAGTTCACGATATTTTCAATACACGTAATTCCATTAACAGTTGTTGATCTTCTTTTTTTCTCTCTTATTGTCTTTCTGATATGAATCAGCAGAACAATTGTTGAATTAGTATACCTGTAAAGCTACTTTTTCATATGATTATTTAAAATATTTGAAGAATACTTTGGAAACCGCTCTTATAAAACAGAAAACCATATATTATAATAAGAGGTGTGTCCTATTTGTTCAGTGGAGTGACACAATGCTCCATTGATTTGGAAGTTCGAGCAGGAACACATTTGCATTTGTTTTGGAATGTAACTGCAACACACTAAAATATAAACACATTCCCTCCCAGTCTACACAGCCTGAGATTAAAGATGTAAATAACATTAGTACACAACAGGCTTATTTATCTTACATTTTGTGCAAAAGTTAGTTCAAATCCATGTTATTAAGCAAAGGTGTGGCATATCAATCCACCAATTAACCAGCATGTTATTGCACAAAATACATTTATTAAGCAATCACATGGATTTTAGGGGGATACGTTTACTTTGAATACTTTAAGTACAATTTGACAGTGACTCCTTAGGACTTGTACCTGTAGCAGGATAAGTTTACATTGCTGTATAACTACTTAACTTAAATAATGGATCTAATTACTTTTTCAAGGTGTGAAGGGTGCAGATGATAGCTGTATGCATTCAATGTTGAATCTATAAAATGTCAGAAACGAGGTAAAACAAAACGAACCAAAGCAGTGCAAAACAAGATAATCAAGTAACAATTATATAACAGAAAGAAAATCCTCTGGTTTGAGAGTGTAGGGCTTTTTTGGCTTTATAATTGACCTAAATGATCACCTCCTTATTTAAATGACCGATTGTTTCAGCATTGGGGAACTTTGCTTAACAAAAATGACATTTTGTAACCTCCACAAACTCAACACAAGCAAACAGGCTGAGATGGTCTGATGTAATACAAACTGGCCTCTGGTCAGCACACTGGTCCTACATTCCTCTCTGCCCTGTGTAAACCATTTCACACATCTGCTGAGGGCTTTATTTGTCTACAGGAAAAAGGACTGCAGTATTAAAAAGTTGGGGTATATTTGACTTTCACACTTCCATCAGACGCAAACCGGAAGTGTTGAGTAGTTAGTGGTAGGAACAAAACATTCCCAAGTGAATAATAGGCAGGAAATAACAGAGGCCTTCCTTTCAATCCGCTCCATCCTTTTGTACTTGACTAACTTCAGCATTAGGACCAACACAATGGAAAAAATACTCCTTACTCTCCACTTTTACAAAAACAACCCTATAATATATAAATGTATGGCATTGACCCCAGTGGAGTAAAATAACTAAATGCATTTATTTTAGCACTGTACTTCAGTACAATTATATGGTACTTTACTTGAGTATTTTAATTTGTTGCTACTTTGTACTTCTACTTCACTACAATTCAGGGTTAAATTGTGTACTTTTACTCCACTTGATTTATGTTATACCTTTAGTTAGTTTACACATTTGGATTAATGATATAAGATATAATCAGCACTTAAATAGCACTTTAATTACACCTGGAGTAAATTCACAAGCTACCCTGCAGGTTACACCAAAATTAAAACTAGCTGCACCTTTACCAGCTTAGATAAACACATTCATGTCTTAATAATTATAATCAAAACATATAATAAATATTATTCTGAAATGGAACAATCTGCATAATGAGTACTTTTACTTTTGGTACTTTAAGTTTATTATGATGCTAATACTATTGTACTTTTACTTGAGTAACATTTTGAATGCAGGACTTTCAAGTACATTTTTATTTGTGTTGGAAACAACCTTTCTGATTTTAATTTAAATGTAGCTGGATAATGAAGTAGGTCAACATCCAATGGGGGTAAGTGTTGGCAGCATCACAGCTGTACTGTATTACTAGGTCAGGGTAAGTATACACTCAGCACATTGAAGCCTTATTTACCTCCTGAGGCCACAGCGTCCAATAAAGGAAGCGCAGAGCATGACTCAGGGCGCCGCGGCGGAGTGGTGTGATGTGCGGGGAAGTCGCATTACTGAAATATCACCCCAGACGGACATGACGGTGAGGTTACTGCCGTTCAAAACCCCAAAAATATTTAACGCCACGAAGCTCACGTGAGCGCAAAGCGTCTGACAATGGGCGGCCAATCAGCAGCGAGGACCTGGCTCAGAGTGATGCTCATTGGCCAATGGCGGGAAGGGCGCATGCACCACCTGTGCTGGCTTGTAGAATGTCATATGATATACAATCCTCAACAGTGAACTAAATGAATGAGAAGTGACACACCCCTCTGAAGTAAGAGCATATTGTGGTGCATTTCAGTACGTTTGGTGAGAATGGGAACATATATTTTCAGCTGAAGTTGCTTACCTGTTGGTTTTGATGCAGAAGCATTTACTAAGTGCTGGTAGTACTAGTAAGTAAGCATACCATCCATGTTGCAGTGGTGAAGCAGGAAATAAAAAAAATGCATTGCTGCTTATTAAACAGAGAGCCATCTACCGTTCAAACATGGACATTGCAGGATATTAACAAAAACAACAATACTGAAATGTTAAAATGCTGATTCTTGCATTAAAAAGTTAATAAAGCAAAATGAACAACAAAAGAAGTTATATTACTTTTGAATGTAATAAGTCCATATTTTAAATAATTAGTACACTGTTTGGCAGTTTAATCCATAACAATTGTTCATATTCTTTTTGTATATTCATTCTGTTTTGTGTGTAACATCTCAAGAAACTAAAGCTTTCAAATAAATGTATGTTTATTCACTTCATTTTCATTATCTTGTATGTCAATATGTCCAACATTATATTTGTTATTGACTAACGATGAATTCATAAAACATTATTTTCTCAACCTCTGGTAAATGGATACTATCATGTTTGAAGAAATCAATCTGAAAACCTTTGAAGTGAAGTTTTATTTGAAAAAGATACCGACATGAGTAAAGTAAGCAACATGGATTGTATAAATATCTGTGCAACCAAAATGAGCACAGAGGCACTTTACTGCCTTCTGCTGCCATGATAAACCAAACTATCCAGCTTTACTTCCAGCTACAATCCTTAAAATATCATGTTTTAACCGTTAGTTCATTGTTGGTATCATTGTATGATCTAATAAACAACTAAGAACAAAAGGATAAGACTTAGCCTGGGTAAAAAGTGGAGTAAAAGCATCTATAACAGAGGGTGAAGCACCTATGTCAATTCATATGCAGTTCGACAAAAATTAATGTAATTCTAGTTTATGAGCTGCTATGTAAACTAAGCACACTGAAGAAATTATATAGAGAATCAATCTTTCACACAAGCTATCAGAAATAACAGTGCTAAAAGGGCCTGGTTGACAAAAAAAAATGGAGATAAACACAAGATAAAAAAGCATCTTGACAATCACCATATGGCAGTCTGCTGCAGTGCTTTGGCCAAAAACAGCCCGTCATGGCACAATCAACCGGACAAAATCAGTTACAGCAGATGAAGAGAACAATCAGTATTTAAGTTACAGCGTTTCCTTGATGCTTGTTGTTAATTGACCCGGTAAAAAGAATATCGGTGTGTTTTCTCCCTTGTACAAACTACACCGACAGGATAGATGTGAGTGCAGCCCACATTTATTCCTGGAGCACTGCATGTATCCTATCAGAAATGATTCAATGAGAAATATGCACGTAGTGTAATGTGAATTATGAAAATGCGACTACTTGTACAAACACCGCCTTGATTCAAACTTTGTATATTACATCAACTTTTGAATTTACACAGAATCACAACTTTTAGAATACATTCATTTTTGATCGTAAAATTACCACAGCAACATCGACAAATCTCTACAAAAATCCACCTCGCCGCCCAAATCAGCCTTCAGGAAGGAATATGTATGGAGTGATGAAGACCACAATCTGCAGTATCATCAGTAAGTATTATTCTCATTATCAAAGCATGTCATAAAGAAATAAATACATACATATATAACAATATGGTAACACTGAAGTCTGGTTGGTGCCCCCCCCACCTCCAGGGTTTAGACGCCCAGCTTGTTGGCGATGGTCATGAGCACTTTGAGGATGGGCATGAAGGCGGAGATCTCGCTGAAGTTGCTGCTGCTGACCACCTGGGTGTGGACCTCCAGGCCCCGCCGGTAGTTCTGGCTCGCCACGCAGCGGCTGATCTCGTGGAGCCCGTTCAGGATGCTGTGAGAGAGCTAAGAGACAACAAATATTACATGTTACTATGTGGCATCCTAGGTTTATGAAATGTCAGGAAATGGTACTAATATGCATAATAAGGTCTGAGTGTTCATGTAGGCATCTTTAAATGGCTTACTTGTCCAGAACTTGAGTTTGTTTTGCCTTTCTGTTGAATACACTTTAAATGAAATACTTACAAGATTATCAAGACGGTTAGTTCAGCAGAAAACCTTTTGTCCGTTAAGGGCAGTCGGTGTGCTTCAGTAGTTCACATTATTACTCAGAAATAGAAATCAATATTATTTCACAGATGTTCTGACAACTCTTAAGCATTTTTCTGCAAGTAAATTGGTTAGCAGAGGTGTTTCAAACTGGTAAAGAACTAGTGTTTTTTTCAAACACATCAGCACCTGATTGTGACTCACTGGGCTGTTTGTTTGACTTTTCGCGACTTGTAAAAACTCCCCTCGCATTGCAATCGGATTTTCTGGTTGATATCTACATAGCAAACATACAATGTGGTCAATTGCTGCTTTTTACTGTGTCACCGCTGATGTGTCGTGACTATAAATATACAAAAAGGTTTTATGGTTTCTTCTGTCATTAGTCGACCATCCTTCATTTTGCATCCATTTAAAATACGGCAGGAACTCTGAAATATTAATAGTGATTCATTGATTTACAATAATGGATCAAAGACAATATCCATTATACATTTTTTTTACTGCACAGGAGTATCATATCCTTCTAAGGGGTGGCTTTTAGCGACAACCAACAGCTCTTGTCATGAGATTTTTAATAAACGGTTATTTTCTTTAAATTCTAAAATACCAAGAGGATTATCTCTAGAGTTTAGAAATATTTTAAATAACAGCCTGTCTGGGTTGTCCTTTCAGTTAACCTTGTGTATGTAATCATTCCTTACCGACTGCTCCCTCAGTTTGTCATACAGGTATCCCAAGCGTTTGCCTGCGTCATCAAGTTTCCTCTTTGTTTGCTGAGAAAGAAAGCATTGTTATCCATTTATAGTCAAACAAGACCCAAATATGATTTTTTATTCAATAAAAACTTTATTAAAAACACAGCAACACTTAGATGCATCCACACACACACAGCTCCACTCACCGGGTCTCCTGCCGCGAGCTGGCAGCGCTGCACCAGGCTGTCGAAGGTGGACCTGAGCACCATGTGTTCAGCGGGGATTTCTTTCTGCTCCACCCGCTCTGCCGGCAGCTGCTGGAGGAGCTGAGGAAAACAAGGACACAAGTACGAGGAGTTGACGGGTTTTCCAGGTGAGAATTCGGGTAACAGCTAATTGTCACACTCACTAACCTGCACGCTTGGCTCCTGGGGGGCTCCGGGGGGGACTTGGGCGTGGTCGCGGGGCTGAGGGGCCTCCACTGGGAATCCCATCACTGGGGCTGTGATGGGGGCTGGTGGTGTGTAGTTTTCAGGGACCTGCAGACACAGTAAGACACTTAAGAGGTGGAGGAACTATAGCACAAATGGGCTTGATTTTGAACTTCAGTTAGCTTGTAGTTAGCTTGTTGCTAACTGTCGGTCTGCTTTATGGGGTTGAACAGGTGGTGGAATTATCACAGCTTGTTTGCTGTAAACAGCCGCACTCTGAATGATGTTAATGAGCACCTCTAAGGGTTTGTCACTCAGGCAATCACTTTCATATTACACCTAGTCATTTAATTCCATATTCATGATCAAATATTCATAAGTGTAGCTTTAAGAATAAACAATACTTTAAATTGGTTGAATTATTTAAAGCTTCCCATCAGAGCTGTGATTCTGAAACTGTGGTTCTTGCACCCTGAGGAATACTATGGATAAGTGGAATGGTTGTGGAGTAACTCAGGTGAACTAAATGTAAATAAATAAATAATGATTTATTTTATATATATTATTGTTGTGAAAAGTCAACAAACAGAGACTTTGACATAGATAAAAAACTATTGGTTATGTTCTTTATTCTATAGTTTTAAAGGGTATACAACTTGATTTGACGAAATAGTTGTAGACTGGAACACTTATTCAAGGAAAGCATACTATTATAAGCAATCACAGAAACTACAGACTGTGAAAAAAATGACCTAAATTAATATCTTCAGAGTTATAAATAAAGTACCTTCTTCTTCCTGGGTCCGCCTCGTACTGCCGGCGGGTCATTCCAGCCTTCATGGGGCCCTACGTCAGAGGATGAGTAAGAATGTAATTTACTTGAGGCAATTACTGTGCTGACACTCAAGCAGTAAAAGACTGTCAGCACAAGACAATTCCTTTGAGCTATTTTGAGTTAGTCTACATGGCAAACACATGTCAATAAGCCACAGATTTCAGCCATTTATGCAGAAACAACTCATGGGCCAATGTTCAGGCAGCAGCCTCATAATCACCTAACATTAACAACAAACCGACGCTGGGTAATTAAAACAATTCCATTTATATATTTTGTGTGTGTAGCTTCTGTATACATTGTTTAACATTGTTGTAAAATGTCTCCACTAATAACAATGTAATGACTAAACCCCCTAAGCCTGTTTTGTTTGAGCCTGGAAAATCTTTTTTTTGTTGGCTGCATCCTAAACTGACATCAATACAAATAAATGAGGTCACTATGTTTCCCTCAAGCATACAGCAGCACAAGCAAACACCATCCGATATGCACGGAGTGACCAGAAAAAAAAAATCATTAACCCTGTGTACTCAGTGCAATTTAATATAAAAGGAATGCAGGGTTTTTGTGTTTTTCTGGTCACTCAAGTGTATATTTCGATGCACTCTTGTTCCACATCCATCCCTAACTCTGTCACCTTGATATTCAGACTGGGAATTCAGCCAGGGAAAGAATCCTGCAGGTCAAATGAGGTTTACAGATTAACCATGACCCTCAGCAACAGATCCATCATGTGTCTCTATGAGGGACCAACATGTACCTGTAGGAGGAGGGGCCACAGGAGGGGCCGAGAAGGGCTTTACAGCAGGAGCTCCGGGGCCTCCTTGTGGGTACCCCGATCCAAGAGGGGCATAGGGACCAGGTGCCATGGGGGGTGCAGGCCCCTGGTTGTGGAGACCTCCTGGGTACATGGGGACTTGGGCCCCGGGCTGGGAGCTGGGTGAAATGGGGCCCGAGGGTAAAGAGGTAGATGGCATGAAGCTTGTCGGTGGCACCCCGGGGCTGGGCATGGGGGGCAGGCCTCTGGGGGCCGATGACGGAGGCGATAGTTGGGGTCCTGATAGGTTAGCAGCTGGCATAGAAGGACCAGGAGGAGGGAAGCTTGAGGGCCCGCCGCCCGGCATACGCTGAGGCTGGAATGGCTGATGAGGAAGGAAACCTGGGGAAGGACAGTTACATCAAAAAATAAGCTTAAAATAACTGAAAGTAGAGTACAGAGAGTCAATGTAGACCCTAAAGTAGTGTAAAAACTGCATCAAGACATATAGTTTCAGAATATTTGAAATGGTTTGAAACTCATTTAACACACTACTGATAAACTGCTGACAGTTTGACCATGTCTCTCTTTTTTTTTCTCTCCACAAGTGTTAAAACACACACACAGACACATCTCATTCAATCCTTGCATATATTGTTTTTTTACTGTCTGTTTGCATTAAAGTAAACAAATTGAAATGATGGATTATATTTATTGCAGTCATTCTGTTATTCTCTACTAGTTGCTCAGTTGTTACAGTCTTGCTATATTTTTCTCTCCCTTTAGAATGTCAAATAAATGTTATTCCCCTAATGTTGTATCGATTTTCCAGATATCGAGTGGTATAAAATTGTGAGGAAATTCTCTAGACAAAGAACCAGAAGACGAGGAGCACACTGATTATTGGAAAGCATTGACCAAGACACATTGTAGTGACACAACCGCTGATCTTCTGTCCCCTAAATGGCTCCAATCTCAGAAAGCCGGTAATCAAAACATTCCATCAGAAAAACTAAACCAGTTCGGTTTCCTGCAGAGAAACAGGCTCCAGAAGAGCTCGGCCTGATAAGATTCACCCTTTGACACATATAATCTAAAAGGACAGAATGTTTACAACCTAGCATTAAGCATATTCAAGAAGTATAAGGAGGCATTCTCTTAACACGGCTAATGAAGAGAGCCTGGGAAACAGACTAATCTCCATACAATAGGGAGGTCTAACCCCTAGGCTAAATGTTTGCTGTCTCTACAGACAGAGCAACATAAACCTAGGCAAGGAGTGGCCAATTGATAAATAAATTCTCCATCAGAAATTTGTAAAGGTATTGTATTCAGGTTGATACATTCCATCATTGTGACTAACCTGGAGCGGGAGCAGGTTGTTGGGGGTAGGGAGGCCTCGAGGCAGGGCGGGTGGAGCTGGGCGGTGGGACGTGAGAAAAAGGCGGGAGGCCAGGCCCGGAGTTGGTTGGCGTTTGTGGAGTATAAAACGACGGCATCGGAGGCTGCTGCTGCTGGGGGGCCTGGGGAGGGGCAGGGGGCTGGTACTGACTCTAGAGTTGGGGGAAGACATAACAATATGTTTCAAATAAAAGTGCAATCATCCTTAATTGCATAGGGAAGACGCTCGCAAATTGCAAATTCATTTATACCATCATTTGTGCTTTTGGTGCGGGGGCCTGAGCAGCAGGAGTGGGCTTGGCTGTGGACACATTGGCTCTGTTGAAGGAGTTTGGAGGCTGCTGTCCACCGGCGGCCTCTTCTTGAGCGTGGAAAAGCCTGTCTCTAAGCATCGTAATCCCAGCCTGTGGGGGGGGGGGGAGAAAAAATTGTGCAAAAGGGTATTTTTCAGAATCTAACAACAGAGTCAAACTTTGAATTTGGGGTTTGGGAATGAGGTTACTTGCTCTGTGTCTTACCTGGTCTGAGTTCTCCGGCAGGTAGGTCATGGCGGTGGCCAGACTGCCCTCTGCAGCCAGGATGCCGGCGTAGCAGGTCAGCTTCTCGGCCAGGATGGGGCTCTGCACGACCACCTCGCTGTTACGGAGGCGTTCAATTGATTTACGCAGCATCATCACTTTTTCCACCAGATCCTGAAAAATACACAAAAGGAAAAAAAACATGTTAATGTGACGGCAACATTCTTAAGTGCTCTTACCTTAAGGCTACAATGGTGTGTTGCTCGTACACCTAATAAAAACGGTCCTAAAAGGGTTAATAATAAACTCAGCATGTCACCAAAAGCAACCCAAGTCATCATCTTGCATGTCTTTGCATGATACAATAATTAACATGAAATCTTTTTTAACTAGGTTAATATTCTTTTACACCTGTTGATCATTTCCAGATGTGGTTACACAGAAGAATAAGACTTCACTTTCCTGCACACATGTCTATGCTTAGTGCAACAGTGTAGTTAGAATACTTTGTATATGCTACACGTATGGAAATCCTTAACTAAAGGTTATACCTCCAGGCCGAGAGGGGAGGCGCAGTCTCTGTGCAGGGCCCAGCACTCCACCAGCTTTTCAATGTTCCCAGAGCAGATGTAGCACAGACAGGCTTGCAGGCAGCGCTTCTCTGTCCTCTCATGCTCCAACCTGCCACCCAGGGTATCTACCAGGAAGAATTTCAGATTTAAACAATGCCAGGCAGAGGGAAGGCTGCATTTAGAACAGGGAGGATCTGTACAACCATAAATGCTATTCAACAAGTTTAACAAGTACTCCTGAGTTGGTACTACTACTCTGAAAGTGAGACAGCAGGATGATTATGCCTCTACATTGGTGAGTAACTTACCACACAGACGGGCAAAATCTTCAGGGTGAGCGTAGGTCAGCAGTGCAGCGAGAGCCTCCTTCCAGTTGTCCAACTCACAGCTCTGCACGATGTCACTCCAGTTCTGGGTCACCACCGATGATATGAGCTGCAGTTTGGGACAGATTTATTTAAACGTCTCCCCTGTGATTGCACCCACTGAAACTGAATTCATCGGACATACTCTTACCATTGAGATGCTGTTCTTTTGGTTGCTTAGGTATTTTTGCTGGGTTTTCTTGAGCAGCTCTTCCCCTCCGCTGATGGACAGCAGGATGGCTTCAGCGTAGCGGCCGTCATTCAGACACAGATCCACAGCGCCCTCAAAGTTACCCACCAGCAGAGCCTGGCTTATCAGACCATCAGTGTCTTCAAACCAAACGAAAAAGGTTATTGAAAGATATCCAAACAGAGATATGTGTAAGTCGTGTAATTAATTGTGTGAGCAGATGACGGGCTTTACCACATGATACAGGGATCTGGAAGTTGGAGTTTTCCTTTGGGGTCTGACTGAAGAAGTCTGCCGGTGAAACAGAACTAGGGGTTGCAGCATCACCTTCATTGGCCCTCTGGAAATACAACAAATGGTAATTTTTAGAGTTTTGCAAAAAATAATAATATTTGAAAATAAACATTGTCTGTGCAGACTTTCCGACCTCAGTGGAGAGCTGCTGCATCTTTTGTGCCAGATCTTTGGCATCTACTCCGTGCCCGTTGTGCTGGAAACTCTTCCCAAGGCATTTTGAAATCTGAATAAACACAACAACATTTTTACAGCTAAGACATCAGATAAGGGTCACATGACCATTTATAAAATATATGGCACATGTCATCTTAAAGCTACATTTAGTAATCGAGGATGCAAATAATGATTGTTTTCATTATCAATAAATCTGCAGAATATTTTCTAGTTTAACAGTTGGTGTTTAAAATGCCAAATAATATGAAAAATATCCATCTCAGTCCCTTTAGTTTTTAATATGATAGAAAACTAAGGAAAGCAAGAAAGGCTCTATATATTTCAGGGACTGAAATCAAAATGTTCGGCCAATTATTTTATGACAAAATACTCCAATCATTTATTGAATCAATGAATAGTTGCAGCTCGAAGAGGCAGCATACCTTCCTCTCCAACTCATCTTTGCTGAATCCCAAAAGTCTGAGGAATTTAACACGGGCTTCATCCTCGAAGTTGACCTGTAAACACAGAAAGTGAATATGCCTAAAAAACATTGGACACATCTGACAGATTAATGTAGTGTCACAATATCAGGGGGAGGGGAGGGCCCACCAGAAGGAACTTCCATATGTCCTGCTCAGCGTCGGACTTGGCGCTCTGGATCTTGGCCTGGCAGTAGCTGTTGAAGGAGCCCGACTGCAGCGCCGCCTGCAGCTCCCTGGAGCGCTGGAGCAACTCTGTCTCCGTGGTAACCTGGCTCACAAACACTTGTCTGGGGACAGGCTGGGGGCTCTGCACGGGAGCCGGCTTCGGATTCTCAAAGGTTACCAGCTTTCCACCGAACTGAAAGAAAAAAAAAAAACACCAGATCAGCCATGAAGGGGAAAAACAAATGCTGTTTTAACACCTGGTTAGAAATATTTTATTTTTCACTTACAGCAAAGGAAGCCCCCACTGGCCTGCGCACCCACTTAGGGGGCTTCTTCAAAGGGGAGACAATGGTGTCCTGCACTACAGGCTGAGGAACCTGCAGGGGAGGAAGCACCTGCCCTGTGCCAAAGGGATCCATTGCATCAAATGAGGAAGATATCTGTAAAAAAAAAAAAAGTGAAATGTTAACACAAGCACTTCACAACTCTGTCCTGTAGAGCTGAAACACAAAGTTGATTGACAGGAAGAAAACAGTTTTAAAACTTTTTAGGATCCTCAAATGTAAAATTGTTGACATAAATCATACAAAAGAAACACATTTAAATATGTCTACTAGTCATTTAAATGTGTTGTTATAATATTGTTCATTCCTCGTTATCAATCCTTGCACACCAGCACCATCTTGTGGACAAACATTGCAGTGCAGCACACGTCCTAGGATTAAATAAATCGCATATAAGAAGAGCCACTAACCGTATCAGCTGTGCTTTGCTGCTGAGCCTTCAGACTCCCTCCCATCACAGAGTACACGGTGATCCTCCCATCGAATGAGGCAGCTGACAGCAGGGCCGGATTCCTGGGGCACCACTGGATATCGAAACACCACTGGTTTGTTGTTGGAAGCTCGTAAATAACCTGAAATGAAGAAAAGTTACATATAAGAATCCAAAAGCAGTCACAATAATGAGGCAAGGTCATTCATGCATTACATGGAGGAAGCATCTACCTCTCCAGTGTTTGGATTCCAGCAGAGGATCCTGTTGTCTTTAGCACTACTCAGCAGGAGCTCGGGGTCCGCCTGGCTCCAGGACATGGACAGAATTCCCCTGTAACAAGCATACGGTTATGACATAACATGACAACTACACAACTTAAAATACCACAAACTGTTAAAGCCTCACCTTGTGTGGTTCTCAAAGACTTTAAGAGGGGATGTAGCAAAACGGAGGTCCCACATCTGGATGACTGGCATCCGATCATCCTCAGAGGATAACACCAACTGAGTGGCCACCTCAGGGTGCCAGAGCATTCCTGAATAATGCATCTGAAATCACAAACAAACGAGACGATAAACAAAGGTTTAAATTCCAATGGTATGAGCATATGCGATATTGCACAGAAATCATTAATGTTTATATGTGTTTGTTATAGCAATCTAATTGCAAGCCAATAAACAAAAGTTAGAGGGTATGGCTTAGTGATATGAACCATAAAAAGCCAATCAGCTGTTTGATACAGATCCTCAGACTCTGCATTGATTATTGTCCAGTGGGCTGTGAATAACAGCTATACACATGTTCAATCATCTCAAACATGTTAGTATATGGGCTTTATTGATTGAGTCATAAAACAAAAATAATTCTTGCAGTGATTTGGCAGAATTAAACATTCACCAACCCTGTTGCTGTGGTCACTGATCTTGATGATGGGCTCGTTCTTTCTCAGATCCCAAACAACCGCTTTCCCACTGGGGTTGGCAGAGGCCAGGATGTGCTGTACCTGTCTGTTCCAGGACACAACACTGATGTCTTCAGCAGGCTGAAAGAAGAGATTAAGGCTGTTACTGTCAAACAACCTTGACTGTGGCTGAGGCTTCCGGTCACAACTCACAGACATGAAATTACAAAGGTAAAGAAACTAGAAGAAAGTGGCTATTTGCGGTTTCGATTTTTTGTTTTGACTCAAATCTTACATTTGGTCAGGATCAAAACAAGTAAGTAAACTCATCTCTTCCGACAGACACTAAAGCTATGATCTCTGACTGCACCCACCTGTGTCTTCGCTCCTGGTGTCATTGGACTGCTAAAGTTGTTCAGATCCCAGATATATATCTCTGAATCATTTGCACCTGAAGCAAGGAGATTACTCTGTGTGAGGAAAATTGAGAAGGATTAATGGTTTGTTCTTCAGCACCAGAACAAAGAATCCCTTCTGTATAGACTGCGTATAATGACACAGACACATTTAACCACATATATTTACCTGAAACGGGTTGAAATCGAGTGCTCGGATGGGTCCAGTATGTTTGTCAGACTGTCCGATTACTGCCTCTGCACCGGAGCTCATTATGACCTCTGGGTTGTATACAGTTAATGTGCCATTTTCACTGCCAGCAACCAGTCTCCCTCCAGTACCATCTTCTCCCATTCCATAATTCACCCAGACAATACTGTGAAATCTATGGAATATATAAAGTATAGTGAGTTGTTTGAAACATATTCATAGCCAGAGTGTAAGTGTTTAGGTGAGCAGTCTTCTGCTTCACATTTTTGTCTAAATCCCACCTAAAATATTAGAAAAAGAGGAATAAAACAGATGGGAAAAAAATTACCAAGGATTAAGTGTTTTCATTTGAAATCAGCCATTAATTATTTCCAATTGAGGTGAACACCATATTTGTTTTTCAAACTACACAAGACTGAGCATAAGGTAGAAGATAGGTGTCTTATGTGTAGAAAGTGATTTTCTAAAAATAAACTGTGTTACTAGGGTAATCATTTGATCCTGACTAACAAAATACTGAAGCTTCCAACTGTATACAGGGCAGGCCTTCATTCTGTTCTAAAAAGCCACATCCCTTCTCTACAATGGTTATTATAGATAGTGGTAATATCTTATTTGTGTATAATTTACCTGTTTGACGTGGGTAATGACCCTTTGAGCTGCATCTCTAAAGATGGGTCAGAGAAATCCACCTCAAATATCTCCAGGGCTGATGTGGTATTAAAAGAGGCATCCAGCTGCTGTGCTGATGTTCCCAATGCCAGGTGGATAGGGTGGTGTTCGGCAGGACTCCACGCCTGGTGGGCAGTCCTCTGGATCTCCTTCAGCCTCATTTTGCTAAGTGTGAAGTCCTGGACAGATGAAGGAACTCCAGTACATCAAGTATAAAACATGTATTTCTTAACAATTGCTGTGGGTTAACAATATATGTTTTAATACCTTACAATCTGCCTTCACAACTGAAACACCTTCTAGTGTAACTCCAACAGGGTAACACCCTTACTGACAGATTGTCTCCGACTATTTCCTGAAGCTGACGGCTAATGTTAACATACGTTTGCCGATACAGCTAAATTTTACAGTTGTTCCACAGGGTCTTATAACCAAAATGTAAGGTCAACTGCAACATGAATTCAACATAGTTACCTGTGATATAATACATACAATTGTCGCAGAACAACCAATAAGTTATTTCAATACTTAAGCTAACATGACATGTAGTTAGCTAACGTTAGCATTCCGCACCTCTATGTTTCATACACGTAGCCTTAGTTAGTTTTTATCAAATGTAACACATAATGTCTGAAGCAACCAAAGCCTCACTCACTAGGAAATCTAATTTATTATACATGCCACTACACAAGTAAGAAGTCATGATCAAACAGCTTAACGTTGCCTACAGTGCCTGGTAGTTTCAGTATATAACCGTAGCCGGTGTTGCTAAAGCAATTTAACCAACAGCCACCACCCTTGTTACCATATAAACAGAAACGTTGTGTCTCAGACAAGATTTAGCTCAGCAGCAAAAAGGTAAATATGTCTTTGAGAATAACTCACGTCAACTGTCTTTATTACAGCTTTCCTGCCGGCATCCACAACAAACTGGAGCTAGCTACTTATCAGCCAAGCTAGCAGCTTAGCCGCAAACAGCTTCCGATCAAAGTACTTTGCCGTGTTGTCACTGAGCTACGGTAGCCGACAAGGATATTTCTAATTTGGTCTTGGTCTTGGTTAGCCCCGAGGTTGCCGTTGAAAATATGTATTTTGTAAATATCCTGCATTCACAACAAAGAACTAATCTTCAGATATTCTTTGTCACTTATTAGTTAAGATTAAATCATTTAATTGTTGAACTATTTGCCAACTATTTCGTTACACTGTGCTCGCATTGTGTAATGACAATAAAGTAATCTAATCTATACACAAAAAAGCAACAACACAAAGAGGAATGTAACTTCATAGGAGTTTTTATTCTTGACAGAAATATATATACACAGTTAGACTCATCAAGTCATTAGATTTTATAATTTACGACTTCCTCTGGTGCTTTTTCCGGATCTCCTCCGTTCTCCAAGTACAGGTTGTTATAGGGATACTGTTTTGGTGCCTGGAAGAGAGACAAATGCTTTAATACATGTTGTGTACGTTTTTACATAAGGAACACTCATCTACGGGTGACACAGCACTGATAAGAAGATACATTTACACATTAACACTGATACACAATTACTATTATATTTTTCATTATCCTCAAACAGTTAAACAGTTTAGTTCACATTGATCAAAAGTATTATTGCGTGAAATGGGGTAACAGCAAAACAGAGAATGGAAGAAGCCAGGAAAGAGCATATACAGTAAACAGGGTCCTTTATTTTAATGAATATCCACAAGTTAGTTTCTTAGTTTCAAACAATCATACTGTGCATTGTTTCTACTCGAGTGTTTCTTTGAACTGAAAAACTTTATTAATTTTATTTTACATATACTAAATTACCAGAAAGCTAGCTATAATGAGCTATTACTTAGGTGGACAACGTGTTATGTACCCAACAATTGTGCTGAGGGTTTGTCTAAAAGCAAGTGGACAAAATAATCAAATTATATATATATATATAAAAATAGGTTTTGGTAGTCAACCCAAGCTCAAATGAAATAGGACAGCAAAATGGTTAGGTTATGGTTTATAACCCTTAAATGCATAATGGAATAATAAGTACACATCTAACACAAGATGGACTAAGTAACAGTTGTTTTTACAGTATATGTCAGATAATTTAAACAGGAAAGCAATTTGAGTTAGTTATATACTTGTTATACTACATGTGTAGACTGCATCTGTTAATTGAAACTTTGGATTGGGAAGCGTAAAACATCAGGTGGTTACATAACAAAGTGAAAGAAAAATGATTAAATAAGAGCGAGTGGTGAGCTAAAGCCAGGAATCTTCTCACTTTTAAAATGTTGTTTTACTGCTCGATTTTAAAATTAGACTTTTTATCAAAAATGTTCCTCCGTAAAGCGTCTTTGAGCACCTGATATAGCGCTTGATAATTAAAATGTATTATTATTATTACTTTTAAAGTATTGATTAATAGACAATTCACCGTATCTAGTAGGGGTGCACCGAATGGGAAATTCTTGGCTACTTCTTATTGTAGACATTTTTTACCAATGTTGTTCAGCTACCTGATTATGGAAAAAGACATGATTATGGCCAAACTTAACTTAACTTAAATAATAATCACTATTATGGGTCCATAACACATTTATTCAGCACTTTTGAATGCATACAGTACATTAATTCCAAGTCAAGTGCATTTTCTTTTCTCTGTAGGATAACTACAAGAAGGTGCATTCAGAACAAAGCCAAGGTTCTTTAAAACTGCATAAACATCTAGGCCAGTAGGCCTACAACAAAATAGTGTAAATAAAGACTGTAACAGCCAGGCCTTCAACAACAACAAATGCACCTATAAGTTTGGTAACCTAACATGTTGTTGTGATGACGTAATCAAAACGCGGCGACAAGCACGGCGCGCGACCATGCTCGCGGCTGGCTCAGAGCCAACATGTCTGCCGCTTGGAGATATTTAAAAATATCAGAGAGAGGCGCGGATTGCGATTTGTAAAACGTGTTCAGCTGACATTTCTCGAGGGGGTGTAACTGCAAAGACTTTCACCACTTCGGGATTACTCCACCACTTGAAATCAAAACACCCGGACAAATATGCGAAGTATGATCAACGTAACCCTGTTCTCTGACATTCGCTGATATTTTTTCGGCCGAAAGGGCCTTTTAAACCATTTTCGGCCGATAATTTTCGGTGGCCGAATATTCGGTGCATCCTTAGTATCTAGTACAAAAACAAATCACAGCAACAGACTTTACTTACAACAGGCTGGTAAGATGGAAATTGCTCCCCAACGTAGAACATGAACATCATGAACCCGATGAAACCAAACATCGTTTTGCACATGGAGGACCAGGACATAGAGCTGGGAGACGTATCCACACGGTTCCTGGTGAACATGTCGAAATTCCAATGCATCTAAAAATAGACAGAGAACAATCAGTTCTCAAAAGAGCAACCTTAAACTGTAAAAGGGTGTAGTGCCTCTGTACAATCAAGCTGATCTGACAACAACCAAAAGTAATTGTGTCTAAACAGATGAATGATAAACTGCACAGAAACATGTTTTTATTTGATTATTTCTAGAACTGTCAAAATATAAAGTTACAATAGTGTTTTCACAGAGTAAAGACCAAATATGCATGTACCTTCTTCAGAAATTACACAATATTATGCAGGTATTTAGTCTCTTAAGGGCAGCAGCAATGCACAATACATACAATTATAGATTATTAATAGGGATATTTAGTTTGTAAACAATTCGTGTAGGAGCCATTTCCTTGGTTTATAAAATGTATCATTTTAGAGTACATTGATAGCATGAGATTGTGTGGTGTATATTATTTATTATTTAATTTGAGTGTGTTAGTCCTGCAGATCACCACAATATATACTTTGGAAAAAGATTTCAAAGTAACAGCTAACATATATTTTGCATTTCTGGGGCACATTTACAGAAGCAACATGCGATTACAAACAGTGGCAGCATCACACTTTACAGAGAACAAAGTGTAAAGGTTCACAATTGTGATGTTTGTTTTGATAAGTGAAACATGTTCATTATTACATATAAACAACATATGTTGCACATTAGGTTTGGCAATTTCGAATAACTTGTAGTCTGTTATACAAGTAGTTTTAGGTCGTATCTGATGGCAATATGTCATCAGTCTCTTACCGGCTCTCCCCAGTTCCTCCTCAGGTCAGGGTGGTCCCACTGGTACCAGGGGTCCCTCTCCTGCTGAGATTTATCTGGTAGCTTTGGATAATCGCCATAGCTACAAAAGCAAAGATGGCAGTTAGTCAACCCACACACTTAATTGCTTTGTTACTGGCGAATTAGGCATTGGGAATGGTTGGTACCGTACACAGAACAATGGATGAGCTGAACAATACTTTTCAATACCGCAGAAAGACAACACTTTTGAACTTCCATGCATGGCTCTTAAAATAAAGCTTACCCCTCGCCTTGGTTGGGATATGGTTTATAGTCCTCCACCCTCATATTGTACTTCTTTGCAGCAGCAGCCTTCGCTTCGGGGGTCAACGGGTAGGAACTAGGCAGATCAGCCTTTGAACCACCAGAGGCTAAAACACAGACGATTACATATGTGAATAAACCAAGTCGAAGTAAAAGGAGTTCGTAAGCTAATAAGAATCAAGAAACAACAATCATTGTGCAGAGAATATCGGTAGCCACTCAGCTAGCCTAGGCTAACGTTAGCATGTCAAGGTTACGTTGATTCGAGGCTTTATGCTTTAGTCTCTGACTCCTATTTACAGTTAAATGTACTTTTTACAGTTTGACCGAAGTCTGTAACACTACTGACCTGCCCTACATCCCGGCAAAAGGGCTGAAAGGCCAGAACCTTTCCCCCTGGAGAGAGCCTGGGCCCAGCGTCGGAAACCAACCCCAGCCATGTTTACGGACTGCTGCTGTCTGATAGACAGAAGTACGCATGCGCTAAATTGAAGTACGGATCGGCACAAGGAAACTTTTCAATACATACTAAGCAGCTATTAATTCATCCCTTTAAGTTTCTTTCTAACGCATTGAACTTCTGCGTGAGCCATTTGACCTGGCAACAATATATTAATATCACAAGTGACAACTTAAGGAACTACTAGAAAATGTATTTTATAGTGTTTTATTCATCTTATATGTGTGAGTGGCAGACACCATCATATCAGAGCAAAGTGTGACAGTGACATGAAAACTCCTCCAGCGGCTGAAGGAAACTTGTTCTCAGAGTGAATGCACTGAAGCCCTGATCCCTCGTTCCTCTTCCCATCAGATCCAGCTCAGGTGCAAGAATGCATTTACTGGGGGATCGTCACTCTGCCGCCAGTGACAAATTGAAGAAAATCAATCAGAGAAGTTCTGCTATGTCCTTCTCCACATTCTGAATGGGGCAATGAAGTTCATACCTGCAGTAAAGGGAAAACATTAGTTACATTATTATAGTTATCTATCGTCTAGCCTAATGAAGGGCTGATTGGGTTTCTTACTCACTGTCTATGACCTATAGCTTTACCTTTTGAAGGGCAATCCATCTGCGGTAATTAGGAATTTTTCAAAATTCCACCGTATATCATTGACTTTTATTGGGGACCAGTAGAATTTCTTCAAATCTCCAATAACAGGGTTTACATATGGCAAAGATTCCTGTTAAGAAGAAGAACAGTGTATGTAAATACTGTTTCACTTAAGTGTCATCAGCTAATCGTATTCAGAATCTTTGTAAAACACATAGCCTACCTTTAGATAGGTGAAAAGAGGCTCTTCATTTATCCCATTCACCTCAACCTTTCCAAAGACAGGGAACCTTGGCACAAACCCCCCACCAGGTCTCACGTACTTAAGAACGTTGAGGGTTTCATGATTGACCTCTGAAAAACCAAAGTACAACAAGTTATTACAAATGAAAACCAAGTGTTTATTCACAACTTTGTGTCAAAGAACTTGTATAACGTGTATAAATGAAATAAATTAAGGTAAAAAAATACTGTTAAAATAAAAGTGAGTGAGTAGTATTTAGTAGCATGAAATGGACATCTTTAAGTATTATATGCGTGACAACCTTTTTAGTTAAAACTATATGACAGTTGGGTAAATGTCATAGACTGTATATACAGTATATGTATAGAAATGTACACAGTTAAAAAAGACTACCTCATTCCTGTTGATACAGTATAATATACCAGTTAAAAAATGTGTTATTTCTGAGTCTTTTCAAAAGCTTCAGTGTACTCACCAGGTGACTGAAGGCCGAACTGGTTGCTGGGGAATGCCAGTACAGTAAAGTTAAGGTCGCCATACATTTCCATCAGTGCATTCAGTCGGTGGTACTAAGGGAAACGGACACAAAATCAGAGGCCATTGATAAAAATGAGTGCACAGGTTATGTGTTATGATATTTTGTGATCTGCGTGTAATCAATCAGAGCTCTTGAAGAATATTACCTCTTCTATTGTTGACCCTCAGAAGGTAGCAACATTGATGACGAGAAGCACTTTACTCCTGTAGTTACTGAGCGGAACCTGCTGTCCATCCAGGGTCTCCACAGAGAAATCATAGATTGATTTATTCTCCATGCTTGTACTTTAGCTTGTATATGGGATTGTAGTCAGTCAAGAGTGAGTATTCACCCGGCTGTCCTGTTGGCTCATCTCATTCACTGAAACATAACTCATGGGTCAGCAATTGTTCAGCATGACTGACTTCATTGTTCTCCTGGGCAGAGGTGAGCTGTTCAGCATACTTGTCCCAGGAAAAGAGGCTGATAATGTGGTGACAGCTAATTGGCATTGGGAAGTTACAAATTAAATATATATGATTTTGGCAGCATCCTTTTCTCTTTAGAACTGACACTTACAGAAAAAAGGGTTCAACATTAAGAGTACGATTGGGCTGTTCGTACATTCATATTCTCATTTGTTGTGCAGCTTTATTATAACTAAAGTTGCTGCAAAGTGAAAACTGCAGTGTATTTATATGTATGTTTAATTCTTCCTAAGATTTGGAAGCAGTTATTTAGAATAATAAGCTGCTTATGTTGTTTCGTAAATAAAGGAGTTCCTTAAAATCAACTTGACCAAACATTTATGATCCTAGGAGGTATCCATGAAACATGTTGTAGGAATATTTGTATCAATAGCAAATATGTTAATTACTTTAACATGACCATTGACGTAAACCCGGAAATTAAAGCAACTGCTGCGTTTTGTTTGCCGTAAACGCTCAAATCCATGACTATATTGGATCTAAGTAATCTAAATACGAGTTCTCTGACATTTAATAAAAATACTTGTATTTGTAAACTACCGTACCAAACATGTACTCTTTAAAATTATGATGGCAGTTGGTGTTTTAGTTAACAAGTGTGGTGGCGTAAAATGTGACTACTTTGCATTACTTGGAGTCACAATGAAAAATTGGTTATAATGAAGCGATAACAATATATATGTGTGGTTGTATCATTCTTTAATATCAAATCCTGGCTTTCATCTTCCTTTAATAGTTCCTTTGTTAGTATCAACAAGGTTTTTGGAAAGATCTTGGGCCATTACTATCCTAATGTAAAGTATTCCGACAGCCCCTGAATGCAGCATTGGGTTTGGGCTACACCTCAAACGCTTTCAAGATGCTAAATGAAAATACGTTATTTTGGCATCTATGTGAAGAACAACAACTGATCACAAACTCTGTAAAGCACTGTTGACTCAGAATGGATGAAGAAGCTCAGATGCAAACGTAAGTGCCTTTTAAAAAGAGAGTTGTGTGTTTAAACAGCAGCTGGATTGGTAGCCCCCGGAGAGCTAGCCTCTCAGCTAACAGTGATAGCGACAACAACCACAGGGATGTACCATAGCTGGCTGTTGCTCTCATTTACCTATTTTTGGCAGCATGCTTTGATTATAAATAACCGTGACAAGGATGATTTAACATTACTTATTGCGATGTTATTTTATCGTAATTATTCTTAATTTAGTACACGTTTATTAACATTTATGTGTGGTTAATATGAGTGTTGTGAGCGTTGCATGCAGTGTCAAAGTTCAGCTGTAAAGCACGGTTTGCATTTCTTCTGCAGATGCCATATTTTGGACTTGCCCTGGGAGGATGTTCTTGTTCCACATATTTTATGCTTCCTGCCACTGCAACACCTTGTGAGCCTGCAGAGGGTGAGCAGGCAGTTCCACAGCCTCATCCAGGTGTATCTGGCCAACTGCAGGACTTTTGATCTGTCCTCGGTAAGTCCTGAGATTTTTACAGTAAATATACATTGAGGAGCATGTTGTGGAAGTCTAATTCTATACATAATGCGAAGCAGAAATTGTAAATTTTACTTAAGTTTTGTTTACAACTTTACTTATTGTTTACTTTTTCATTTACATATTAAAAATATGAATACACAAACAAAATCCACTAATGTATTACGATATATTATTACATTTTAAGCTACTGGGCAGTATATCAAGTAATTAAACTCTCAAACTTTAAAACTGGATGAACAAAATAATATATAATAATAAATAAGTATATTCTGGAAATATAATATATAAAGTTCCTCTGCAGTTCTGCTTGGTCAGTACTTTTGGTACTTTTAAGTATATGTTGTTGCCGATGCTTTTGTACTTCTACTTAACTAAGAGTTTTGAAAGCAGGGCTTTTACTTCAGAGTATTTCTACACTGTGGTATTAGCAGTTATGCTATTGTATATTATAAGTAAAATATGTGAATACTTCTTCCACCAATGATCTGTTGTGATGTTTTCAGATTGGACCATCAGTTCCCAAGGAAGCGTTTTGCTCCATGTTAAAGGACAACAAAGTCCTCCACAGCCTGTGTCTTTCCAGTTGTTCTGATTGGGTGACAGACAAGGAGCTGCTGCCAGTTATCGGCCAGAACCAGCACCTGCAGAGAGTGGACATGAGCAGCTGTGTTGGTCTCACCCGTCACTCCCTGGTGGCTGTGTCCTTGAGCTGCATGCACCTCCTGCACCTCGGCCTGGCGCACTGCGAGTGGGTGGACAGCCTGTCGCTGCGCAGCCTGGCGGACCACTGCGGGGGTCTGCAGTCGATCAACATCACGGCCTGCCGCCAGCTCAAGGACGACGCCATCTGCTACATGGCCAAGAAGTGCTTGAAGTTGAGGTCTTTATCCCTGGCAGTCAACGCCAATGTCACTGACGAGTCGGTGGAGGAGGTGGCCAAAAACTGCAGGGGCCTGGAGCAGCTGGACCTGACAGGCTGCCTGCGGGTCAGGAACCAGTCCATCAGGTATATCATCTCTTATTTTCAAGTGTAATCCAGATTTGTGCCATCCCTGCCCACACTGTTACATGCACCACCTCTCTTGATCCTCTGCATGCTGTGCTCACAGGACTCTTGCCGAGTACTGCCCGAAGCTGCAGTCCCTGAAGGTGAATCACTGTCACAATGTGACAGAGTCCAGCCTGGACCCTCTACGGAAGCGCAATGTAGTGATAGATGTTGAGCCGCCCCTACAGAGGGCTCTGGTGCTTCTTCAGGATGTGCTGGGGTTTGCTCCCTTTATCAATCTCCAGATATAGGCAAAGGGCCATCTATCCGTCCAACACAGGTAGGTAATATCAACAGTATATCTACTGTATGAGTTTGTGACATGTTCACATCCAAGACTGAGTTAGAATTCTCCCACAATGTATTTATAACGAGTCTATTTGTAGCAGATACTGGTGGTGATCGCATTTGCCTTGTTTCAGGTGTCTTCATCAAAGCAGCCGCTCTCAGCTGCATCACATGTGCACGTGAGTTGTTCTAAGAAACGTCAAGATGTTTTACACTCAAGTTTAAAAATAATGTTGACAAAGAATCTCAGTGGAATGTGATCAAAGATGCATATTGAGGATGAAGCTGAAAATAAGTCTACCTTTGAAAAGACTGAAGAAAGCCATGTACTTTTAAGAATTGATGTCTCACGTCCAAAAGATGTCACTGCACTTTCATTTAGTGTTTTCATAATGTGGCTTTATAGAGAAGCAGATAGTAAAGTGAATTGTTTTGTTGTTTTTTAACCAAAGTTTACTTTTATGTTTCATTTAGGAGCATTACAAATGTTTGAGTTTAATTAAACATTTCATTTTGCATGTTTATGACGGTTTAAAGGATAAATTCACCCAAATCACGCAGAAAACATTTTCTCACTTACGATTTTAGGTGTCCAGGTTTTTATTATCTGCACCACTGAGTCTTCTGCTTTTACCACAATACAGTGAAGATAAATGCAATGTTGTTAGTGGTGCTGTCTAGTGTCTTCCAGAAAGAAACAATCCACAGACTTCTCTGTGAACCCTTTTTAACTGTTTCCTAATGCAAACTGTGTTGCTCTCAGTAACACCAAAACTATC
Organism: Notothenia rossii; assembly: GCF_949606895.1. Lineage (NCBI taxonomy): Eukaryota > Metazoa > Chordata > Actinopteri > Perciformes > Nototheniidae > Notothenia > Notothenia rossii. The sequence goes on from NC_136910.1 coordinate 13,612,037, forward strand.
TGCATGTCTAAATGCAGAGATTTGTGAGAGAAATGTTTTCAAAATGTGGTGATGCGGGTGAAGTACCCCTTAAAACCATACCGTTAATCAACCCATTTCTTTTTTTAAAAATTAAGTATGGGTTTTTATTAAGAAACATTCCCGTTTAACACTTGAAATTCATTTTGTAAAAAGTACCTAAATTGCTGTTGCCTAACAAGGCAGATGGAGGATGTAAGAACTATTAAATTCCAAAATATCATCAGAATGGACTGTTGTTATTTTACTACTATATAAATCTTCTTCAGTTTAACATCTGGATGCACAATCCATCCATTTCTCCTATAATGTCGAATCCAACACCTCAAAGAGCAAATCTAAAACCAATGCTCTCTTTTGTTTTCAAATTTAGAATAGCTTTTTTTTAAGGAAACATGTGGGCAGAGCCTTGTGTTGCTTACAACTACCAACTCTACTGATTTAATGTAACAAATAAAATAAAACATAGACTTATATAATCACATTTATAAAGAGAGGTGTACTGTGGCTCCCTTTTCAACACCTGTTAGGATTTGTCCAAGTAAGTGTTGTTTCTCAAAGACCAAAAAAGTTGTTCTTTTTAGCAATGATTTTGTGTTTTCAACAAGAAAATAGTGACTAATGAGTCCTACTTTTTTAATTTGAGCTTTCTTAATAGTTGAAAATGGAAAAAAAATGGCCCATAACTTTTAACTTTCTCCTGTAATTTTTTTTTAAAATTTCAAGTGTAAGACGTTACTGTCAAAACATTGCAGTGGTGGAGCTAAAGATGTCTCTTTATCTGTGTGTGACTCAAAGTGACACAAGGTGGCAGCAATGAGTCAGGAAATGTGTCTATTTTAATTCTGTTTGAGAGGTTGCATGACTTCAACACTACATCCAAGAAAAGTAGTAGTTTACAATGTTAAATAGGTCCGAGCACAGTATCACGTGTGTATAAAAATAATTTGAATGTCTTTTTCTAATATTTAAAGAAGAAGAGTTCAAGACTAATGTTTGATGGTTTGGTGGATTGTGAATATAAACAGCTTTACGATCGTTTAACACCTGATGCAGTGAATGCACAATAAGAATGAATGCTTCCCCTTGTTAAAATTCCACGGTACAGTTTCCTCTGGTTGTCCGATTGGCAGGCTATTGTAACTCTCCTCTGCGACAGCACAACAGGTCTATTTTCCACTTGATGGCATGGTTTACCCCATCTGCTGCGTGCTGTCCACAAAGCTGCGTTTGCACCAACAGAGAGTTTTGTTTGGAGGGCTTCAGGGATCGACCAGCGTCCTTCTGTTAGCTGTGCTCATCATCATATTGTACCGCTGTGCCTCCGAGGACACATCACAGTGTCATTAGTTATAAATTCAATCTTGAAATTTCAATTCTTAAATCATATCATGCAGTAAACACTCATATAAACAAAAATGAGCAAGTTTTTCCTCTCATTCTTAAGTGTCGTTAGCATCATGACCTCTTTTAAATAATACGTGATGCAAGATAGATATTATCCTTGTAGCATAATGCATGGAGAATTTCAATTTACTGTAAGATAGGCTTTTTGAAATAGACAAATAACGGCTTTCATCTTTATTAATTAGAATAAATAACATCTTCAGTGTGCAGTGGCTGGCCCTGTTGCTGCTCAGCAGTCAGCGGGTTAAAAACGTTTCAGACTCCATTCATCATATAGGACCTCAATTAGCATTGATCTGCAGGGGGGAAAGAAACATAGCTGCGTTATTATATACCGTGGAGCAATTTCTGTTCCAGTGATTGAGTGTATGGGGGGATTTCTCAAACATAGCCCGCCTTACATATTTTGTCTTCCTGTCAATAATCTGGCACTTGTCTAAATTATTGATCAATAGCAACTGATCATTTTATACCCAAGCACAACAATAAAGTTGGTCCTTTTTTTTCATTCTGCATGCCGTTTTAGCTCCCAGCTTGTGAAATATACTGTACTTATTAAAACAAAGAATAAATCTGAGTTTAATCTCTGGCTGCTTTTAAAGTCCTCTCTGACAGAATAAGTTACTGATGCAGTGCAGAGGCATCGTGAGAGTCACTCATGTGTGTTGTGGCGGCTGGTTCACATTAAAAACATAGCAATCCTTTTAAAAACAAAGATTTATCATGGTAGACATTTTGATTTCAACAAGTAGGGAAATGTACAATAACATTATCTGCAATGGCTGTTTTAAGTGTCCTAGATAGGGCTGTGGGAACGTTTTTCAGATGGGAAAGGGGCTAGATTCTTTATTTTCATTTATAAAAGTAATTCCCTGCCCTGCATTATTAATATTTTATGTGGAACCTATTATGGTTTGTGCTAACAAATACAACTGTAAACAATTACAACTTTTACATTTTTTGGAAGTTGCTTTCCATATAAATATGGTTGCCTCTCTTTTATTAATATTATAGCAGCATTATGTCAATATTGTGTTTCTAAAGCATGTTTTCCTTCTTTAAAATAGCTATTGGCCTTATATGTACAGGTCAACTACCACTTGTCGTCCGTCACAAAGCATCACAGTCAAACAAGAGAATTCAATGTCAATTTTACCTCAGGCAAACTGTAAATAGAATCTAATTTAGGTTGGAAACCAAAGAAATTAATGACTTTTTGGGAGCAATTTTCATGTTTTCATTAGCCAACTGAATAATAAAGAATTATCCAACACTTTTAAGTTATCTATATTAATGTTATCTATATTAATTTAACTCCAGAATGTGTAAAAACAGATCCTGTTAAAGAAACTAATCAGAAATCAGTTTAGGCCACCTTTCCTTAATTAAAAGGAGTTCATATAAGGTGGAGAGAGAATTACCGTAGCTTCAGATGGGCCCAAAACTGTGTCAGAGATTCTGTTCATTTTCATATTTTTAATTAACAGACTTCACCTCCCGTCTTCCATCAGTGCATGATTCTTTCTTTCATTTATTTGATGTAGTTTATCTCCTCCAACCATTCATACACAACCTTATTGGATCCTGCGACTTAGGGATCCGTCCTTTGGCCACCAGAGAAGCATAACTAATGACAACATTACAGTGGTTTTGTGAGCGTGGCCATCAAAATGTCGATCAACCAAGCAAGAAATAATGTTGGGTTTTAACATCAGCATGAATAAACATGGTCTCAATTTAGGAAGATTTTGAAGTTGTTGATTAACACAAGAACAATCTGCCTCTTCAGGGTTCATATGTGTGTCATGGATGTGAGGCTTTAATGAAAAAAAAACACCGTGGTGATTCAGGGCAGGAGCAGTTGTGTTCTCTGAGTGAATGACATTGCCACACAAGACGTCTTCAGGGTGCTGTCTAATTGAAGCGACATTTGAAGCTTTTCTAGGACTCATAACTGTCAGATCCATTAGCATCTTCCTAATTACCACTGGCCCCACACCGGACAGGAAACACACGGTCAGCTAGCTCTGGCCCCGCTAGTTACTCACATAGTTTATGAATGAATAGAATCCAGTGACTCACAACTATTCAATGCTTTGGTGAAGAATGTGTTGGCCCAGTTCTTATTTGGGAAAATAAACATTTCTGTGTTCTCATGATATTTGACATATTTTCCATAATTTGAGATTGACAATAGTTACTCAAATTCTTTTTTGGACAGTTTTGTCAGTTGGCAATCTCCCTCATGCAGAAGGCGTTAATGAATTCTTTAGTTGGTCAAGAGAACCTTGAGTAAGTATTATATTGTGGAATATCACAGATCAAGCCAGTGAAGTGACTATAGTATAATTTATTCAGATGTATTAGAGGTAAATCTTGGGATATCCCGTAAATAATTAAGTAAAATAATGTACATTCTAAAAAGCTAATAATTCACTTCGAACTTTTAACAATTCATCCGTTACCACTTTAAACGTTTTCCACCACTTCCTCAGTATTTATTCCAGCTTTTGAGGATGTGACCTTCCTCCCGCCAGTGTCACTCTCTGACCTCAAGCCTTCTGACACCCAGGCTTGAGTCCAGCCCAATCCTCAACACTTAGAGGCCACATTTCTGTATCTATACGCTCAATTTGCCTGCAATATAAACACACTGATTTACCCAATAGAGAATATGTATACAATAAGCATGACGAGGATCCGTCCTGGCAGGAGCATTTTGCCCTCTGACTGATCTGGGCTGCTAAATTGTGAGTAACTGTGTTGAACTTGTGTCCTCCAGCCAGCAGAGATCAGAGTTCAGCGTTCTGCCGTAATCACAGATCACATCTTGTTATGCTTAGTGGACACTGAGGGATGCTGGAGGCTGTCTCATTTACTTTGTATGGAGATTCAAATCTGATTAAGGACAAAGAGGGAGAACTCTGAATTCACTGCACAGTGCTTGGAGACATTGTGCTCCTTACTGGCACATTTTTCATCATAGAATATAGAGGGAATGTGTGAATATGATTATTTTGGGATATAGTTTGAAGCCATGTATAGATGCATTTCGCAAAAGTTGCCTCCTTTGTCTAATTTCTTCTCAGCTGCTTCACAGTCCAGAACAGGAGGAAGCTCCTATTTGACAAACGGAGAACAAACAGCAAAATATGTGTTTAGTACATGTCTATTAATGACATTAACGAAGTTTCCATTAGCACAGCGATCGGGGGAAGACAGAGGCGTCCATGCGTAAATCCACATGACTGAATCACTGATAAGAGAAAATGAAACACATCTCTATGGGCCAAGAGGGGCCAGGAAACGCCACTCCAAATTAGCCCGCGGCCCCATTTGTTGTTACTTCATTAACCGACCAGCATCTGTAGACCCATCCTTTGCCTAAAAAAAAATCTTCATCTGCCTTCACTGGGCCTTTTTGAAAAAGAGGTTCCCTTTGCAGAAAGGCAGCTGGGAGAGGATCAGCATGGGACAGGAGCTTCCCTAGGCAGTGTTGTGCTCAAGAAGAGTTTCTTCCCCATCATAGAATAATATGTAGCATGTCGATGTGCTACAAGACAGTTTCATTTAGTTCAGGTCGACATGTGAGAGCTAAATCCTCATTTTCTTTTCTCCCAACCTGATGATTTGTTGCATAAGCTCAATGCTGATATTTCCTCTTTGCAGTCCATTGTGTCATGGCTCATTCAGTAGTTATCAGATGACCTTAAGTTTTCATATCTTTACCCTTTTCAGAGTATTTTCGAGTCCTTGGAGTATAGAGTTTCAGATCATGGAAGATTAATTAAGGCCTGTGTTGCTGCCGAAAGCATTTTGCAATGTTCATGTGCTCACTGCTGAAATGTACTGTTAAAACATTTGAAATAGCTGCTTTGGAAAAGAGGCTCATAGACAGACAATATGTAAAGGTTTTTTTATTCAAAAGTTATGTTTTAAATGTACACCTTTTGAGTAGAGGAATATATATTTCTTTGGTGATTTTCCTCTGTTTCAAAATATACTAGGAGACGTTTCAACATAGTGTTTAATTATGCTCTTATATGTAGCCTACATATGTATGTATTATGGTGTAAACAAATCCCTTGGAATTTTATTAACAAAAAACTAATGTATGAACCGAAATAAATGAAAAACTTAAGGGTACGCTGTATAGCGGCAGCACATCAGACCTGCAGTGGATCAGTGGAGCTTCAGGTGTAGCTGAGGGACCTTCCTGCTCTTATCTGCTGATGGAGCTGGCTGTCTGGGATGGCTAGTTTCTTATCTTCCATGGCCCACTAATATCCACAGGGGACCAACATCGTTTGGCACCCTGAAATCCTTTTTCCTCCACCGGATGGGAAATCAGCCTGGGTGGATCACAGGGGGCTGGAGACATGGATGCCATATGGCCTCTTTTTTTATTCTCTGTGGAGTTTGGGCCTTTGGGATGCCCAACATCTAAATGTACACTAGAGATTTTGAAAATATGTGCCGTGACAAAAGCATTTTGGGCGTGTGTGTTGTTGTTTGTGGTCATTGGCACATGACTTAGATTAATTAGCATTTTCCAGCTGCAGAGTTGATTGTTTATGTATAACGCAAAAGTGTTATCAATGCAGTGATTCTTCTTTTTAAATCCAGTGGTCTGATTAAGCTTAGTTTTTCAAGATAGATCTGAGAACAAAATAATACATTTACAATCTAAACCACACACCAGGAGTGTAATACATCATGAACACAATTAAACAATATTAAGTCATGTGGCAGGATGTCAATGTTAGGTAGTTACAACAGTGAGTTACATACAACAACATTATAAAGATAACACAAATAAATCAAAACATCAGATTTTACAAAAATATTATTATTTTTATATACAAGAATAAAACAAATCACACATCTTTAACAAACAATTAAATAGCTGTCAAAAATCATAGAAATAAACAATGACTAAATGGCTTTGAATTTCATTGAAGATCACATTTTTCACTAAAATGTGTAAACACAGTCAAAGTGTGGTTATATCTTTCATGATTGACTGACAAGGCTATTTAAGGGGGGAAAAGGAAATAATGTTGCAATACTGTATGTGGCCAGCTGAGGACATGCTTTCCCCAGAATGGGAACTTATAGCTTGTTGTAGGTCGTCTCATCTACAAACTGTATTCCAACCACAAGAATAGACTCTAACGTATGGTCATTACAAGTACAGCAAAATGCAGTTTACCATCTACCCAGATAGTGCAAACTGTAGCTAATATGCATATAAACAAATATGCTGAATGGTATAGAGTTGTGATGCTACTAAATAAGCAGAGCAATATACTTCAATATGAATCAATGCAGCGCTAATATGTCAGTAATGCAACATTCGTGCACAACAACCATGCAAGCAGTATAACTAGTACGTTTTATATTATTAATAGCAAGCAAGTATGTGATGCATACAGAGTATAGAATATAGAATAATTATAAGCACCTATTGGTTAATGTATCATACACATAATATGAATTACTATACAATCAATACATTTAGCTCTGTAGACTTATAGGTGGTGTTTTTTGATATTTTTTAATAATTGCCACCCAGATCCTCCCTTGGTGTAGATGAGGGCTTTGGAAAGCTGACCCCACACTCTTAAATAGCCAACTTTTCCCACGCAGGTGTAATCCACAGCGAGCCCACCGCAGCACGTTATGCTCATGATGCAGACTGAGAGACCTCCATCGAACTTTCTTTATGAACTAGATTGAGGACAATCTTCCTGCTGAAAGGTGGTCTACCTGGAAGGCCGGGGCTGCCTGCCAGCTGCATGTCATTTCTATCAAATGTGGCCGGGGTCTGTCAATTAAGAAAACACAGGGCAATCTGTGGCTGCTGAAAGAGATCCCCTTGGCCTGCTCCCAGGCTGAGAGACGGCCTTTTGTTCCCAGGCATGTCTCACATACTTTCAGAGCCCAGATAAGCTCAGGCTTCATGAAGCCCTGCTTTATATTTGCCCACTGTAATGTCTCTGTGGGGTCAGGGAATATGGGGGAGCACTGTCGGAGAAAAGATAATATCCCCCCTCCCACACACACATTATGGGGTCAGGAATATAAGCCACGGGTTAGGTGGTCACGAGGCCTGGCTGGGGGACTTTTTCACAGAAAGATCCCCTCCTCTCTATGTGCCCACCCTCGATCATTTTATACCCTTTTCATGCCTTTAAACTGCACAGCAAGCATGCAGCTTCAGCCGTTTCCTCAAATCGCATGAACAGGTACGCTATTCCTGGATCTGTCCATGTGAGGGGGAAGGGAGTTTGTTTTAGTACCAGCCGGACCACCCACAGTCAGGTAAACAGGTACATCAAGGTGGGTGAAATCCAAGAAGAGGGGGAAGGGGAGGTCTGAGGCTGAGGGGACAGGGACCTCTCCATGACTTGGCATCGTAGTTTATCATAAAATATGTCTAGTATGTGTAGAAGGCTAAAAAGGCAAATACCAGAAATTCTTTTTACAAGCTACTCTTACCTGTATCATGTGTATTTCTGATTTATAGACTGAGAAAATGTATAGGATGTTTGTTTATTAAGCATTGACCTTTTTCAAAATAGTTGTATTAGTTTTCATCATATTCATTTATTTTAATCAAACCATAACAAACAATCAAGTTATTTAAATGTTCAGGTTTGTAAGTATACATTTGAGTTCTTAAACAGTCATTTGAATTATTTTTTCAAAACGAAGAAGATAAGAGAAAGTTTAAGATCCAGTCCAGCCATGGTTCAAACGAACATGAGATATAGTAGCTTACATTATGGCAGAAGTATGTGGACAGACACATTCAAATACTTTTAAACTAAGGCAGCATGGAAATGTTAGGGGTCACAATACGTTTTGTTCTTCCTTTTCTTGGTGAAAAACCAACATACTAACAATTTATAATAATAGCTAGTAAATGAACTATATTATGTGGTGTCGGACATTTGGTGGAATAGCAATCCAAAACGTGCCTTTGCACACTGTGATGACCAGTTTCACAACTTGTTTTTTTACATTTCATAGATCTAAAATGTATCAAATTGAGAGAATGAACTGCATCCCTTTTAAAACTGTTCATTAGACTGCTTTATTATCAACACATCCGCTTCCAATGTCATTGATGCTATTTTTGGCTGGGCCTGTGTAAAAGATCTTGGAGAAAAAATGAAGAATAGAGACTTATATAGCAGCATATAATTGCTATATTTTGGGAATTAGATGTTTAACAATCATATATGGATGTTATGTTGAGGTATCTACATCCTTTTGACAATTTTACTTATGACAAGTATGTGCATTTTCATTTTTAACTTGTTTTATTTCTTTACAGAGGACATGTTAATATGGCAATGGATGTAGAATTGTATTAATATGTACAGTTATTTGCATTATTTCGTATTTTTCTCTAAAATGTAGCCTACAGTCATTTCTTCCGCCATTGTCAGCAAATTGCCCATGCAGGAGTGAGGTATTTAACGTCCAGCCTGGGTGTGGTTCCATTAGATAGCTTTAAGACCATGCTGAGTGCTCTTGAAAATTAGTTTTTTGGCAACTTCCTAGGATGCACAGTCTCCCAGAAAGCCACGAAGGCTTTGTCAAGACTGCGCTGGTTTAAGCTTGCAGCTTTTCAAGCCTCCTATTATGCCTGACTCAGTCGGGCAGAAAGCAAAAGAGCCTTTTCTGCAGTCATGTGGGCATACTGGCATTATACACAGTTCAGTATTAGATATTTGTGAGTCATATAAACAGAAGGGAGTGCACTGAGGCTTCTTGAAGAAAAAAAAAACGTTATAATTGGGGAGTTATATAAGTGCCTAAATCCTCCTCCAGGGATTTAATTTTTCCCCCATTGTGTGTTTGGAAAAGCAGGAAGACCTCACAGCAGAGGTGACAAATCCTCTGACATAGAAATCACTGCAGTACAGTTTCAGGACTGTAAATGAAGTCTGTTAGTCTTCACGTGAGATACATTTAACTGCCTCCTTAAAAGTATTTACCTATAACTAGTCAAATACATGCACTGATTACGTCTTTATACAGTATGCATGCCAAAACACAGACATTTGGGATGCTTAACTGAAAGCAGAAACTATTTTCTTAATGAAATATTTACCAAAATCACTATAAACTATATTTATCCATTGTACAACCTATCCTGAAATTGTCCCACATTTTGAGTCTGCTTTTAGACATTCAGGTCCATTTAGCCTCATGCACCCTTGTGTAGATTTGTTATGGTTCTCTTCTTCTGTTCTGTAGCCTCCCCCAATTATAAACTGTATAGATTTCCCCATGGTGAGTCCCTGTCCTCTCTTCACATCTTGTGTGTGTGTGTGTGTGTGTGTGTGTGTGTGTGTGTGTGTGTGTGTGTGTGTGTGTGTGTGTGTGTGTGTGTGTGTGTGTGTGTGTGTGTGTGTGTGTGTGTGTGTGTGTGTGTGTGTGTGTGTGTGCGCGTGTGTGGCTCCCTGTTGGCCCAGATGCTGGGGTGTGTACAGTGTGTAAATCTGGGGCTCGTCGGGTCGCTCAGGCATGACCTGGCCTGTGTCGGGCCTTGTCTTCTGAGTGCCTCCAGCAGTGTTCCCCTCCTCAGCCCCGACCAGCCAGCCTCACAAGCAAGGATTTGGGTCATCTTTACCCCCACCCCGCATCACCCTTAGCTGGGAGTCACTGCCTCTGACGATCCGTGGACGTGGAGTTTAGGATGTTTACCAGTACTCTTTGCACAGAATCTATGTCAATAACTAGTTTTCTCCTACTCTAAATCCCGAAATTATACCGGGAACAACATTCGTAGCCTATTTTAATCCCAAATTCCCACTTCAAAATCCTGAAAAGTTATAGTACCACTGTGCCTTCTGTTGCCTAAGCACTAGTTAAGACTAAATTCGAAACGTATTTAAAAAATAACCTAACAAAATTAAAGTATTTTTGTTTTATAATTTGTGTAACCGTACTTGAACCATGACTAAAATATAAACTTGACATTAACCATTCTATAGTTGTCATGTGCAGAACTGTCTACAGGTTGCCATAGGATGTAAACGCTAAAGCTATACATGGATAACTGTCATAGAACATAATCTTGTTTTTTCATAACCATTCAGTATCAACATCCTAGCTGCATGCTGTAATTTCTTTGTTGTGCCAACATGTTTTATATGCTGTTCCTCATCCAGCTGTGTTACTGTTAGCAGCGCAGTCACAGAAACGTTCCTCCATCCTCAGTGACAGGTAACAGAATACAAACAGTAACTGTGTGCTGCTATTGGCAGAGGCAACTCAGAAAATGTATTGGGTTCAACTCTTTTTTTGTGTTGTTGTGTTTGAAGAATAATAATTGTTTGGGGGTTAGGCTTAAAGGGACATTTATCTTCAAAATCAAGAATACATGTTGTTCCTGTTTTGGTGTGAGATGTTGGAGATTTGAGCCTTATCGCAGATGTGTTTGCTTTCGTGAAAAAAAGGAAATATCAGCAGCAGTTTCATAATATTGGCTTAAAGTTACCTAACATTACATCTAAATTGGGCAAACATTACATTACATTTAAAGTGAAATGTCTGTTTAAATCTAACCTCAGACATACTGTAGTTTGTCTTAATGTATTTTTACGTGTGCATTGTCTACAATTTATTTATTTAGCCTTTTTATTTCCTTACAGGCGCTCCCTCACTTCTACAAATACCATCACCCCACTTGCACTTAAGGGAGTGCAAAGGCCTGTCCTAGAACAGGCGTACCAGTACAACATTTACATGGTGTCTCTGAAATCAGATTATGTATGGGTTCAATTGACTTAATGGATTTGAGGAGACTAGATCCTATTAATGAATAGGCTGCCCTACGGCACTGCCCCAGCCAATAGCAAGCTAATCTGGCATGCAAATTGAAATCCTGCCTCAATATGCCTGCCTTTTTAATGCGATCCATTACACAGTTTCACTTATTTATATATACTATTATAAAAGAATAGGCTTATAAACAAACCGAGGGAGGGGTTTGTTCTACAAATGGTGCTGTGCTTGCTTGTTTCCCTGTGCAGTGGCCCCGGGGCCAGAGGAGGGAGCAGTGATATTCACTGCCAGTCGCTGACAGTGAGGCTGCATGTACTGTGGAACATATAGAATGACTCTCACAGCTATACTGTCAATGTTCAACCCACCTTTATGCATCACCTTATTCAATTTCCCCTTGCAGTTTTCTCTTTTATTATTTTTTTTTTTGTGATTTACATTGCATGACATGAAGCTTTTTTCTGTAAGGTTATATAATGCATCATGAGTACATATTTTGATTTGATCTTGTTTCTGTTTATGAATCGTTTGATTTCCTGTAAAAAGAATTTGCTCCAGATTCACCACTTTCAGCCCCCTGTCCTGCGGCGAGATAAATGATTTGTAGGCTTAGTGCGGAGTTTATTCAGAGTCATAATCTGGCACATGATCACGCTGAAGGCTGAGCGGGACGTCTGCTGAGGAAATCCAGCGCTTCCAGCCTCTTCAGTTCTGCCAGGCTCTTCATGCCTGGTTACCTAAGAGCCTGCTTTGTTAGTGTCAGAGGTAATGGGGGTCAGGGAAAGGCCAGATTTCACCTGACCCTTCCTGAAATATGACAGCCAGGTTTTACTTATGTTTCCAGCTGGGGAAAAAGCTGGGAGGAATGTAGCGGGTTTAGTAAGATTATTGTCAACACTTGATAAGGGTTTTTTCTACTGATGAGGTTGCTCTGCAAGTAATATATCAGTCAATCTTCTGCATTGTATTGCCTCACTTATTCCTTTGCAGCCTATAGGCTCATGTAGCACAAGCCTTACTGAGAATCAAAGTCTGATTTAATCTGGTTCAACCACTTCAGAGCAGACTTCAGCACATGGCTTTTTTTGAGCAAAATTGAATAAGACGTGAATTGAATATTTTCTGTTTATCTGACACAGGTTCCCTGACACATATAAATAAATAAAACCTTCCCAATGCAGGTATGCTTGAGTGTGTGCACCTCATTTCAAGCACAATTAACTTGAAATGGAGTGCTGCAGGATCAATAGTCCCCATTTGATCAAGGGGGGTCTGTCACTCCATGGAAATGGCACACATATGGTAATACAGCCAGCTTAACAACAACTTAGAGGATTTACTGTTGCCGTTTTCAAGCCAACATGAATAACAAACAGTGGGCCACTCTTGGGAGCCATCTTCTTTTATCTCAGCTTCAATTAATCTTAAAGAGAGATGCCATTTAAGGCTAATGAACATGGGGTAAATCTAATGCATATTGATACCAGGAGGTGAAAGCATCAGATTGTCTGTAATATTCAGAGGCATATAGGAGGGGAGTCGTGTTGAAGAATCCGTCGCTATAGGCAGTCTGCCCAGAGTAGCTTGCCGCAGAACACAACATAAAAAGATAAATGAACACTGAATGACCCTGACGTAGCCCTGTTCCTTCCTCATATAAATAACAAAAAGCAGAGCGAATAAAGCAGACTGTGCCGGGGCCAATTCCCCAACGGGTGCTTATATGAAATTCAACTTTCAGGCGTTCTCCCTGCTCAGAATGTGGCATTTATTTGCAGGACTCTGTTTCAATTTAAAGGGAATGGCAGCTGAAGGAGGCACAGGGGACAGTGTCTCATCACCACCACTTACCACTCTTATAGGCCTGCTGCCGGGGAGGAAAACCTCAGCAGGCAGCTCCACTTAAACAGTGAAGACCTCCACCAGTCAATGTAATGTGCAAGGCTCTGATAGCCTCATATTCTCAATCCTGTTTGGGTGTGGGGGTGTTTGTTCGGGTGCACGCGCGTGTGTGTGTGCTCGTAGCAAACAGAGAGGGTTTGTTATTTTTAATGGTACACTTGTTTTTGGAATGGTTGATGCATAATAGAGTTTTTCATATTTGGGCTTTCTCCACAACTAAGAAGAATTAGATGCAAAAAAAAGGTTTCATCTTGTTTGAGAGAATTTATTTGTTAAGAATCATGGTGTGAAGTGTCCATTAAATTAAGAAAATGCATTTGGGGAAGGACATTTGAAGAAATACGCTTATTTGCTTTCTTGCCTCGAGTTAAAAAAGAAGATCAATACCACTCTTACCTGTCTGTTGAATATAAGGCTAACGCCTGCAGCGGGTTAACTTAGCTTAGCACAAACACTGGTAACAGTGGGAAACAGCTTGCATGCCTCTGTACAACTGTAACAAATCTGCCTCCCAGCCCCTTTCAGCTCCTTCCAGCTCCCTATATAAGGGTTAAATCTAGCTTTGAACACATGACTCGGTATACACATACCTATCGTCATCATACAACTATACACAAAGGATATCTCATTATTTAAAATCTTTGAATTGTCTCTTTCTTTTATATCATATTGCAAAAGAAAACACATGTGTTTAAGGGAGCATTTTAATGGTGATTTCCTACAAATATGAGATGGGACCTTAAAGAGAACATCCTATAGGTCACATGATGCTGAAAAAACCAAATTAATTATCTTGTATTTTCACCCCAGGAGTCGCTGAGAAACCAGACTAACTAAAACAGTATGACTTCCTGCCCAAGGACGTTCCCGGGACTGATCTTGAAAAGACGGCATACGGACGTTCCTCGCCCAAAGGGTTAATGCTGATGAAAAACAAACAAACATGTCCATAAATAGGTGCTTTCCCTGGAAGAGAGACTTTATATGCTACGAGCTCATTTGAAATTCAGCGGAATGTCTCACACAATGGTCGAACATACAGGGCTGACGACGGGGGGTAAATTAGAGCTCGGAGATGAATTATCAAACAATTAAAAAAAAAAAAAGCGGGGCTGAGCCAAAGGGAAACAGAGCACAGATGATATTGGCAATGGTTTGTGAGATGCTGTTATCTTTTTGGGAAAAGTCTGACTGTCTTCTGATTTTGATTTTGCCTGCTGTAATGCAGCGTGTCATGAGTTGTTTGAAGCCCAAACACTAGGAAAATGAATGGTTTATTTCAAAATCTATTTCTAAGCAATCAACAAATCAAATATGAAGTCACATGAGCAAACAGAGAGACCAGTGAAATGGCAAAGGATGTGTCCATCCCCCACTCTCACTCCACCCTGCGCTCTGTGTTCCAGCGATATTCATTTTGATTTCAATTAAAGATCCTGAGTGTGACTCTCGGAGAGAAATTGCCTTCCTTTAATTAGGTAGTCTAAGTTCATGGAAGCAATTGTTGTTTTCCCAGCACTTTCAATTTGATGAGCCAAGGACTCCCATTTTTATAGCTATGAATGAATATGGTTTCATACCCCTCAGGTTCCTTGTCCTGCTAACTATCTTGCAAGCAAACAGAGAATATTACTTGTGGGTTTCTCATTAGTCGCTGCTGTGGGAGTGTGTGTGTGTGTGTGTGTGTGTGTGTGTGTGTGTGTGTGTGTGTGTGTGTGTGTGTGTGTGTGTGTGTGTGTGTGTGTGTGTGTGTGTGTGTGTGTGTGTGTGTGTGTGTGTGTGTGTGTGTGTGTGTGTGTGTGTGTGTGTGTGTGTGTGTGTGTGTGTGTGTGTGTGTGTGTGTGTGTGTGTGTGTGTGTGCAGGTGGACTCCTCCATCTGTGATGAAGAGGTCAGTAGCTGGCTCAGACCACATGGTGCGGTGCAGGCCGCTGCCCGCTGGTCAATAATCTATTACAGGACATCCCTCCTCCTCCTCTATGTGACTAATGCACTGCACAGAGATGCTCTCTCAGAGGTTAATGCAGCTCGGCTGACCCCGGCCCCCTCTGACAAACACTGTCAATGCTCAATTCAGAAAAGCTCTTCCTCAGCCAAATATCAGGACAGTCTAACTCCAAAGATTGCTTGAGGGGTGTTCAGGGATTCACAAGTCCAGTAATTGGTCAGTCTAGCTAAAGTACTTTGCTTTCAGAGATGATCCAGTAATCCCTCTTTCAAAATGCAGAGCTGAATCTCATGCTATACGCCACATCCAAATCTAAAACTTTAGTCACAATCAATATTTTGTAATGCTTTAAAGAACAGTTGTAAGCTATTTATAAAAACGTATTTGCCAGACTGTCTGTGACACTTGATTCTTCTGTTTAGCGTTTAGTTTCATAATCCTCTAATGGACCATTTGACCTCTGACCTTTTCATCAGACTTGATGGATTACTGTAAGGACCTTTAATTAATGACTTGTTAGCATGACTAATTATGGCTTTCTCACTTTTGCTGTTGGCTTATTAGAAAGTGAGAAACTCGACCCTTTATTAACAACTTTATTAATGGCTCAACAGAATGAGATTTTTCACAATCTGGCAGTGCAAATGTTTTTTGTTATTAATGACTGGTTATACTGTATAATACATTACACAATTATTAATTAAACATGAGTAAATCCATTAGTTACAACTTAAAAGCTACTTATAAAGGGTAATTTATTATAAAGCTGTCTTAATGCAGCTAGCACTTAGCTCAATGGGAAAACAACGGAAAACTGTAACAAATATTAAGTATTCATAATAATAATTTAAAATGTATGATCTTGGTTGCTTGTTTATAATATGTCTGATCATCTGAATTTAGGTGACAGCATGCATGTAGGTGAGTACAATGTTTCCATAAGAAATAACATAATAACACTTTAGAATAACCATTTATTTGAGTGCATTTGTATCCATATTAGATATAGAACTTAGGAATTGAAACCCTTTTTATACATACAGTAGTCCACCAATTTCAGGTCACAGAAAATAATTAGACAAGATAACATACACAACTTAAACATACTCATCATATTTGATGTCATAAGACTGGACTTCAGTCAATGAAAAACATGATGACTGACTTAAACACTTTACAGCTCGATCATAGCACTCTTTGGATCCTTGTCCTATAGGGGCATATGGATGTACACAGCCTCAAATTTAAGTTAAACGTCAGCAATTTAACCGCACAGTCATTGTTTCATTTCAAATCCAATGTGTACAGAGTGCAGAGCCGACAAAAGGAAAACCACATCACTGTCCTGACTGCACTGTACCTGTCAGATGTTACGTGACTGCACTCTGCTGGGATTGTATCTGTGTTTGGGTCTGTAAACTTTGAGGTACCTCTTGATAGTAACGCAAAACATCATGTTATTGTGACAACCCTCACTTTGGATCAATTTATGCCACAAATACTTAACTCGCGTTCACTCAAGCATTGCCTTTGGCCTTGTTCTTCTATTTACTTTTCTCCAACCTCTCCCTTTCTTTGACAGTTAAATAAGCAGCAATTATTTGTCACATACTTACAAAAACCCACACAAATATGGCTTTTAATCTAGTTTTGCATTTTGCACTGTAGTTATGGGCCTCGTTAATGAATCAGATCATGCTTTGTGAACATTACACACTGTATTCATTGTGCATATAACATAAAGGCAGTGTCTCTTTGTTTCACTGCTGTTTTATCATATCACCTGCTGCCTCTCCAAGAAGATGGTCTGAGTTGTGGTGAAGACCGTGGGCCGGCCTCATGTCTGCGTGAGGAGCAGAAGGAAATTAGCCGCACCTGAATGACAAGGCAAAGGCTCCGACCCCCAGAGGGACTGTGATCTACACACAAACTCCCTTTTAATAGACTTACACCTCATTTGGCCTCTAAAGCTTGTTGAAGGGTCCCAGAGGACGGGGAAGGGGGAGGCGGGCCCCTCAGAGGTCAGCCCCGCTGCTCGCTGTAAACCAGCTGCAGTGAAAGGGAAAGCTTGATTAGATGGCCATTCACACCCAGAAGGGGACCGCAGTGGAGGGACAATGCAACATTTTCCTTGCAAAACATAAGGGACATTTTGTCTGGCCTGTCGTGAGAAATATCTGTTGTATTGTCGACGACTGTTGGAAAAGCTCACACGCACCGAGGGATCATGAATGGAAGGACAACTATGTATCTGTGAAGAATACATCAAAGATAACCAGAAACAACCACCGTTCCTGAAATTCTCATACAGCTAAACTGCTTTCTTAATTAAATTTAGATTAAAAAAGCTATGGCCCTGTCAGCAATATCTAAAAATCACTATTAACCACAATATATCTTGTTTGTATAATCTGTACAATTTGTAATTTTACTGTTTTTGGATGAATTAAAGAAACAAGACATAATATGTTCATGATAAAGCTTCAGATGGTCTGGTAGTCAAGTTTTGTTCCCGATACCGAGCGAGGTCTTCAGTCTTTGTGCTAAGCTAAGTTCGCCAGCTGCAGGTAGCTTCAGCTGTACTGACGCTGCTTTCAATCTTCTAACTATTCTAGGATTTTAAGGGGTTCAAAGACTTCTGGAAGTATAATTCCCTTTGGATTAAAGCAGAAATTATATTTTTGAAACTAATTAGAAACACAATTAGCAAATGTATTCAACATCCATAAGACCTAATATCTGATTCCCAGCCAGAATGCATTCAACCTTGCAGTCATTAAATGAAATACACATTTAATATATGAAGCATTCAAATATTAAATGATTTATTGGTTGAGAAAGTGAAAATGTCCTGTCAGCAAATGCTGTTTAAAAAAAAAGAAAATGCCCTAGTTGACATTCATGCATTCTACTCCTTCTCTACATGTGACCCTGCTTCCCACTGCTTCTCATGCTAACACTGGTCTGCAGTGTATTTCAGCAGCTAAGGGCCTCAATTCACTGTAATAATACCATGTTCTCTGTCTAAGCTTCATACATAATATGAATTCATTTTGGCTCATTTGAGCATCAAGGGTTCTCAGCTTCCTGTAATTGGAAAGTTGAACCCTGTGATTTGGACAATGGCAGAGAATAATGAGTAATGTGAGTATAAACCCTTTTTTATAGAAAGAGAGAATAGTGCAGGTTATAAATAGCTGATTGAGAATTGTTATTACGCAATGTTAAAGCTGCCATTTAAATAGTTGGAAATGAAATGAAATAAAATCAACATTGACAAATCATTTATTTTGGAAGATATAAAATAAATATAAAGTCTTTTTTTTATAAATTATTTTCACGGTGTTACATTTTGGTTGGGTTACTAACAATGGACTCAATAGCTACTATAATTCTGGAAATGTGAGTCCAGTGACACATGGTGACGAACTGGGAATTCATTGTGTTTTTGTGCCTGGATCAATGCTCTCACTGTCTTTCTTTAAACTTCATTCAATGACATTTAAAAACATTGATGGTTAATTATTTCTGAGGAGGCTTTTTTGCATAGCTCCTGTTTCCCCGGGTTAATTCAGAAGCATTCCCCTCTCTTCCCTGGGGTATAGAGTTTGCATTTTAAGTGAGGCACAGACACTCAGCAGCATCTTAACTTCCTACGTTGAAGTGTGGCTGGGGTTAAGTGGTCCCTTTGCTCACAGCACCTATCTCAGCCCAAACATGACAGCTGGGGACTTGACTGTTGCTATGGAAATCAACCCCCCTCCTCCCCCTCCTCGCCCCCTGTCCTCCCCCCACCCGAGAGCATGGAAATGCCCCAGACTGCTCATTTGAGACCATACAAGTCCTCCTCCGTCTCCCTGTGTTAACAAGTCAACTTTTCTGTTGTTCTGCCCTGTTTCAAACGGGGTTTATTGCAAATGGAAAATGGCTTGGGGTGCAATCGGGTGCTTAACGGTGCTCAGCTCAGCTTTGCAGCTGGAAAATGTCCTAGAATGGGCTCCAGTAAACTGGCGAGAGACTGAGACTGAGAAATTGCTTGCTTAACAGTCGTCCTCGTTTTTAAATAACCATGATAGAAATATATTTCAAGCGCATATTTCTAATTGGAAATATCTTTAATGTGATGTATTTTTCATCAGGTTATTGTTGGTATATGAAAAGGCATAATCCTGGTGATTTTCAACAGCAGCCTTTTTATGTTTCTATTTAAGTACAACAGTGTATTTAATTGCCTGTGTGGTGTTGCATTGCCGCTGTCGGTGTCTGTCATTCAAGAGTAGGATTCAAATCCCCAATGTGCACATTTTGAACAGGATGATGAGTAAGGGTCAAAAAAAGCTGATTTCATTTAATATTGAAGACAAGAACCTGTAATGGATGAAAACCTTTTATTTTGTCGAATTTTGTATTGCTGTTTTCAGCTGAATATAGGACACAAATTGTATATTGTATATGTATTTATTTAAACCACTCCTGTTGATAACTGTATCACAACTGAGGGGTGTGTATAATTCTGATATCTTCCACCTGCATGGTGTCAGGACATTTTCCTATAAAGAAACCAAATAAGTAATAAGAGGTTTATGAGATACAGTACCAACAAGATGACATTTCCAATCCTGCCATTTGAAATATTTTATGCTAAGGCTTTAATTTTGAAAGTTTAAACCATTTGAATAATTGTAATGTTACGATGATCCTGTCACCACACAACATCAAGAGTAAGGCTTTATACAGAAGAAACCTTTTAAGAAAATAATCAGATTCAGATTCAAACGTGTGGTGTGATCACTGTTTATAACCTTAGTAGCTGCATTAAAAGAAGTGCTGGAGGAGCTCCATAGCATCGCCACCATAAATAATTATCTTCTATACATTTCATCACTCCCACTCCTTTCCTGTCTCGATCAATCCTGAGCCGAGGAGCCTTGCATGCTGCTGTAAAATGACTAGAAGCTGATGGATAAAGTCCCCAGAAGAGCATGTGACCTGTCTCCATCGGCGCTTGTGGGACCACATTTAATCTAAATGTAGTCCTTGACAACAGGAGGATCCTCGCTTGGCTGTGTGGGAACTTTGCAGTTGGAAATGTAGGTTATTATAAGTTCTTACATATGTGTTTATTATTCTGTAAATGGACACTTTACAACAATTGTTTTCCCGTTATGAAGGTCAAAAATGGTTTGATTTGATCGTCAAAAAAAGTTCAGTTCAGGTGTTAGTGTTCATTGATTTACTCGCTCATCTTTTTTGAGTTGTGGAAGTTGTGTTGGCTGTGAGTATATGCAGGTGGGAGCTAACCAATCCTGTGCCAGCTCTTCTCCACTCAGCTCCTTTCTCCAGAGCAAAACGCTGGCCTGCTGAGAGCACACATGAGCGGTCCACGGAGGAAGGGCCGGGATCCCGACAGCTCCAAACCCCCCCCCACCAACATCTCATTGCTCTTGCAGTGTGTTGGCACTGTGAAGGGTAAACTGGGCTGATCTGTGGGACAGGCGGGGAGGGCACCAGAGAGCAGCCTTCCCACCGGAGCCCAGGACCAGCACGCTCAGATTAGAGGAAATTTGTTCCACAATATTGTGGCCTCCTGCTTTCCAAGGCTGGGCCCGCACAGACGGCAGAGGCAGGGATTTGGGCGGTGGCCAAGCCTTTTCGTCGGGCTTCTCGTTCGCACCACATGTGCCGAGCTCGACTCCCTGCTGATCCTTCTAGCTTTATAGCCTCCCTGCCTGATGGAACAAATGCTACATCGCAGAAAATAAACGTATCTCATTTGGATGACAACACATTCCCCCAGGTTATAATGTTGCACCATTTTGAAAAGGCAGACAGGGTCAATTGTACATTTCCAGCTCAACTAGGGAGTCTTTTGCTGTGAAAATGCTTGTCTCGCCACATGCCTGACAGCGAATTTGGAACAATTTGCCTTATTGACTCCCTTGGTGTTTGATATTCCCCTTGAATGGAGCTAAATATACAATATATATTCTTTACAGATATTTCACTTCTTCTTTTTGTTTAAAGAAAAAGAGTTGCTTTAGATTGCGTATGTTTCAATCTGTTACATCAGCCACTGATTTCTTTTTCAGAGGGAGGATGCGTGACATGATTGATGACCTTAGTAGATTATCCCCAATACAAAAGCCATCATTGAACAGCAGGGCTGCCATTGTGTGTGGGATGCCTCCCATTGATTTAAGTAGTATATTTTCATGATCTATAAAGAGGCCAGCTGGAGAGAAAATTGTTTGCTCTCAAACATTTAGTGTCTATAAGCCATCACACTCGTGATTAGAAAATGATTATCACACTTTGATCTCCTTTATTCTTTTAAGCTTACATCCTTGTGCTTAGTTAATTAGTCACAACCAACTGAATTAAGTTCAATTAACACAGAATTACAAAAAACACATTGTCTCATTTGCTCTTTCTTTTTATTAGCTTAAGATATAGATGTCTTTTCTTATAAACCTTTTTAATTCCATTGCCATGCAGTACACGACTATGCCTCTCAGTTTTTTTCACGTTGCATCACGTTTGATTACACAGACGTGCAGGAGGTAATATGTGAAAAAACAGTGGATACTTCCTTTACATTCATATAGTCTCGCTTTGAGTAGAGCATATTCATTCCTATTTGTATGTAATAAAGTATGATTATTGTCTAAATTCCTGTTGATTATATTTATTATTTCATCACCAAAACATGGGTCACCTAGCATCACCCAACAGAAGGCAGAGAAACAAGCATATCCACTGGGTTGTCATGTTTCCATCACTGCCAATCGAGCTGGACCCGATAAATACCGTCATTTGTCCAGGTAATAAATCCTGATTGTAACCATTCCTACTTTTTGTTCAGTGGCTTTAGATATCCTCAACCCTACAAAGGAGATGAATATGATTTCCTTTGTCACACTCAGAATAGGTAAACAACACTATCTCCTTTAAGATATGCTAATACAACAGTTCAATATTGTGATTTAAAGGAGTTCAATAGAATTTAACCGGCAGAGTAGCAGCAGTATGTCCACTGCGTTAACAGTGTCTAGATCCTTTCTTCTGGTCTCTTCAGCCAGTCCTCCCATTCATTCCTAAATAACTCTCTAATAGACCTCTTCTGTCCACCGAGGAGCTATTAACCACAGATTTGTTTTCATCTCTCTGACAAGCTTAGAGAGGAGTGTGCTTACCACACAAAAGAGCCCAAAAGAGCCATGAAACAAATATGTGAGTAGAAGACTAGAGGATATCATTATATACAAATGAATTTTCTCCTGGGATGGAGCTGGTCCGTCCTTTGGCTAAGAATTGGACTGTCTTAATTGCTTTATAACTTAGCCGTGTGCTTCCCAGCAATCAAGTGGCTTCCATTTAATTCAAGTGCCACCAAGATGGGGAGAAAGTGGCCTCTCCCTGGCCCTGGAGCATAATAGACAGTGGAGAGTGAGGATACACCCTCCAAATTGGAAAACACTGGACCATAGATTAACAGAAATGAACACTATTAGCCTGGCGATGAGGAAATGATTTCCCCCCTCAGGTGTTTTGTATGGAACCGTCAGACTGCGGCTATGATGACAACTATGGATGATCCAAATCTTATTTTAGTTGACCCTCGTGAATAGTCAAGAGCCAAGGGATTCAGAACGTGCTTGAGTATCAATTTACAGTTTTGTCAAAACATAATTCTAATTAAAGAAAACATATTAATTTAAGGAGGTATCTCATTAACAGATATGGTTATCTTGCAAGTCTACAGGGAAATACTTTTTACCCAGGGATAATTTTACCTATAAAATTCATTTTCCGCTTCTTATTATTAACCTTATTACTCCAGGTAAATGAGACATTTAAATTTTAAATGAACAAACAGACTTAATGACAAAAAAAAAAATCACAGATAGCATATACAGACTGCATATCCCTTTTACATGTAAGAAGACAAACAAAATGGCACTACAAGAACCTGGCCACAACATATTGGTTATGGTATTAGGTCTCCCACGGCCAAGTTCATGGAAACAATACACAGAAAACACTAAAACCATTGAGCTAACATTAAAATCAAAGTTGCAAAGTTGTTGACATTGTGTTCTGTGCGGTATAATTACTCCAGCAAATTGCACAAAACCAATATGTGACAAGAGCATTTCCTGTGGTGCCCTTTAATACAAGTTATAGTTTTACTGAAAAGACTAACAGAATGTGTGGCTTAAAAAATATAAAAAATATTTATAAATAGAGAGATGACTCATAATGAATTAATTCTACATTCATAGTGGCAAATAATAGTAATGACAAGTACAATCGCTGCTACGGAAGTAAACATTAGCATGCTAACCTATAGCTTCCACTCTCCCACTGATAACTGGTTCGACTGAGAGGGATTTAGATTGTACAGCTTGACAGTAGTTCCTTTTCTGTAAACAGATCTTAAATCTCTGTTTGTTTAAAGCTGGTGTTATGGTTAATGGTTAAAAAAGACTGAGGAAGGCCTCCTAAAAACATTCAAAGCAGCACTAGCGCTCAGATGTCAGTCAATCGCTGATAAAACAACTACAAAAAAAGAGAATTATGCACAGTTGCTGCAGTATCAATGTAGTTAAATGAAACAAATTCAAAATACCTGTTTCCTGGCAGCAGTCTAAGGTTTTTTCTAAAGGTTTTTTGTTTATCATAATAACAGCAGACATCTGCAGACATGAGACTGTTCACTGATCTTGATCAGCAAGGGCTGTTCTCTCACTTCTGCAGCGCTGGAGATGGAAGTGAATGACAGGTGCACGAAATAAAATCCCTCATCACCGAGAGCCTGTATTTCTTTTTTAAACGTGGCATCTATATATTCTAACAACACTTCAACGCTTTTAGTTTTCAAGAAAGTTCACTGGTCTTGTGTCCACATGTTTCTTTTCCTCATGTTCAAGTCCACCCAAGTCTTCCTCCACTTCCCTTCAGGTTAATCAGGTGTAATTTGAAATCCAAAATTCCTGACAGTACATTTTCTGATGGTATTGCCTGTGTGTTCTGCATGGCTGTTTGGATCAAAGACTGGTTATCTCTTCTATTGAGCTGTTCTAACCTCTGTCCACTCTCATTACAGACAGGCAGTGGTGAATTTCCTAAGCAATCAGGACCAACGTTCCTGGGCAGGTATAGACTACGACACTTTAACGAGTTAAAATGCAAACCCAAGTAGAACATTAAATCAGAGTGAATGAGACAACCAACAGCCTCTGGAAAAAACAAGAGACAGTGTGACATTTCTGTACATAAATACAACACAGGAAAGCAGATGAAGTTTGTAGTTCAAAGTTGTACATTGACATACTAATAAAGTTCTATTTTTCATTCAGTCCCAACTTTTCCAATAAATTTGACATAAAAAAAAAGTTTTTCTTGAGTTAAAAGTTCTCCTTTGAAACCTATAACTCAGTCCAAAACAACCAGATTTGAGTTTGTAGACTTATTTTGACCTATCTTTTGTCATATTAAAGATAGGAAATGTATATTTGGTATAGTTTAAAAAGGTGCTTGCAGAGAACAATTTCATTCATTCTGAGTTGTAGTATCCCATAATGATCTATAAGCTGTTCCAGAGGCTTTTCCACCCTGACAGATTTCTAAAAGCCCTGACGGAAACACTGAGTACTTGTAATTAGTCGACATGAACTCTTGTCTTGGCTGAAGCCCCGATAAAAGAACCAGCCAGCATCATGAATCTGGGTTATGCATGGTATTCAGGCTAAACTGTGGGTTTTTTGGTGGGGTGAGGTGTGAGGTGAGGGTAGATCTGAGGGTTTCGACGCTGAGACGCACCAGCTGTGTTTATAGATTCCCCCTGCACCTGCTGGGGTTACGGAGCAAGTGCACTGAGGGATTAAGCACTGGGGCTCTGGGAAGAGAACAAGGAACAACATATTCATGTTAAGGAAGCATGTCAACACCTTCCTCGTGCCTTCACTTTTGTTACTGGTTGCTATGCAGGTTTCAAACTAATCTGTGCCACTTTTCTTTTTTTAGCTGTTAATCAAATATGCACAGCTGAAGAGGAGATGTGCTAACTTGCGGAATCTCTACAGGAGACATTAGGAGTGTGATTGGGAAGATAAAAGCTGTTAGACGTTTACATTTAGCATCCATAGACATTTAAGTTTTGCTGGAGTGTGCTAGTTGTTGATTACAATGTTGACATTTTACTTGGAATTAACCTGATTAATGTCATTGAGCGTAAAAACCCATAGCTCAGCATTTCTCATGATCACAGGAGATGGATTAAGAAAGAAGGCTTTCAAATTGAATGTACCTCTCCCTGCTCAGCCTGCTAATTGTGCCATTTACCACTACTTGAGTCACTGACCGACGCTATTTAGTCAAACTAATGATGATGCACAGTGCAAGCCATCTCTTGATAATTAAACGAAATCTCCATCTCTTTTTCTGTATTAGCTTTTTTTGGTGAATTAACAGGTGCATGCAAATACATATCGAGCTGCGGTCACTTTGCTCCTTTAAATCACTTGTGGCATGTTAGCTGGGAAATGACTTTTTCTGAATCTATTCTCTGTCACTTGTTATTGATTACGCAAAGTAAGAACTGTTAACATTCTCATTTTTGTTTGTTTTGCCAGGTAAGCATTTTTATTAGCACACAGCATCAGTTTAAGACTTTCTCATTCACCAAGACTGTTTCCGGTGTCTGCTTTCAGTGATTAGTAACTCATTCGCATTTATTGTTGCTGTTGTTATTGGTCTTAGAATAATTGTAAGGTTCCATTTGTGATTATTCACCCATTGATACACTGTGTTCACAGAGACCGCCATTCCTACATCTAACAGTGAAATATTTAAATGATTAGTAACTAGTTACTCTGGATCATGGCTATGATATTTCACTTAGCTTAACCAGCTTTAAGTTGTCAGACCAAGCCAAGCAAGCCAAGCCAAACTTGACCCAGCATGTGACAGGTCAGAAAACTGCCATATGAATAGTTTTAATGGTCTTATTGGTAATTTTCGACAAAAGATATTGGTTTTGTTTCATTCTGCCGTAAAGCCACCTATAACATGTATCCGCAGACTTTACTAACATACTTTGATTAATTTTGTCATTTGGGTATACAGACTTGTAAATAAATATTTTCCTTCCAAAGATCTGTAAGTGATTTATTCTCCACATATCTGTGTCATCTCAGGAAGGACCCTTGCAGGTTTATCTACTTCATGGTTGTTTGGAAATTCAGGCTTCATCCAGATAGGGGGAAGAAAAATCCTCTCTACTGTAATGCTTTCCCTTTTCCGGCCTGATTGACTCTGATATCACCAGTGCCTCTTAAATAAAATGCCCATGTGTCCCTGTAAACACACAGCATTTGTTCTGAGGCAGAGTGGCTCTGCAGAGCTCCTCTCCGGCAGCACTGAGCCTGACCGAGCCAGGGAATAAGTAAATGAATAAATAGGCTGATGTTGAATTTTCCCCTCACTTGCCTCCACTGACACAAATAGGATCTACAGTAATTTATAATGCTGTTAGAGAGGCGGCTCTCTCTCTAACCGCGGTGTCTGTCACCTCGCGTGCAGGAGGCCTCTCAGTGCCAGAGTGGAGGACCTGCAGCACCCTGACATCCTGCTTTGCTATTCCACACACACGGCCCAAAGGCTAAGTGACATCAAGCCTCATTATTGTCATCACATGCCACATTTGTAACTGGTTAGCAAGCAAATTGTGATAAAATAGGCTGATGCCCCTTTGGAGCGTCTCTGGCTGCACAAGCTGGACTTTCTCTAATGTTCTCAGTGTGGAAGAAAAAGAGGGCGAGAGGTGCTTTTTGTGGCAGAAATACAGGATTTCTTCAGTCTTACATGATTACTTAACAGACTGCTGGCATGTCATGGGGCCTAAAATAACTCTTGAGCAGGAAATAGTGAGCTGAAGTTACCTTTATCACCCCAAAATGATGAAAAATAAAACAGAATTCAATTGGATGTACAATGCTTGCATTCCCTATTACACCAGAGGCTTTTCAGTCTCTGATCTGAGCCCTGCATTGCCATTTATATGCATAGTATTTCTATATCCATGACATCTCAATGCTGTCTCTGGTGAGATTCTGCACGTTAATGTACTAGTGCCTCAGTCGTACATCTTTTTTTTTTCAATCCACACACGGAAATAATGAGGAGGAAAATCTCTTGCTTACATCAACCTCAAATTGGCGAAATGAAAATCTGTCTTAAACAAAGGGAAAGACCCCCATGGCGTCTGGGTCTACAGTTTCTGTCACATATTCCTTGGAGGTTTCATGTGACAAAACACAGAAAGTTGCTTTGTCCCTCCTCTTGTCACGTTACACCCCTTACCCATAGTTTTTTCCCCTTCCTGTTGTCTGGCTGTCTGTGCTGTCAGCCCATAGCCTGGCACCTGCTCTCATGTTCCTAATTAGTCTCATTTAATTAATTATATACTGCAGCACATCTCCTTATTTCTGGCTTCCTCTGGATTTCATCTCCTTTGTTTCAAACTTGCAGAGATCAGGTCTCAGAAAGGTGCTGATGCTCAGTTTGTGGTCAGTTAGAGCGTGGATTTACCATGGATGATCAACTCCCAACAAGGTGTTTATTTAAAGTATTGTGACTCCCGAGACAAGGGGAGGATTGGTTGAGAAAACATTTAACTTTAAGAGGAGCTTTCTATCTGTTTTATAAAAGTGCTTTGTAATGCTGCTATGCCAGGCAAAGTTCTGTTGTGGATTGCTGTGTCGTCTTAGTAAGGTACACCTGATGGCATTGGAGGCTTTGCAGCTGCCACTTCATCCTCCTGTTACACCAGGATGCATGATGTGCTAAAGAAAAGGTTTCATCAAATATTTACCACCTGATTGACATGACACAACAGGGAAAGATCAAACCTTTGACTGAATAGGTCAACCACAGACTCATTGAGTTTCCAGCGGAGAAAACAGAACCGTAACAGCCGGAGGAGGACAGTTGCACTGTCACCTTCTTATCTGTGGAAATCCTCACTGAGTTAAAATGTTTCATTGGTTTGCAAAAGTTTATTTTCTCACACAGAGCTCTCTTTCTGGTTGACCATGCTCAACATTAGGAAAGGAAGTGAATAATTTCTCAGATTATCTTTTAAAAAGTTTTAAATTACGATTTAGGCCACAATTAACAGATAGAAAGAGCTTGTTGTAAAATGTCAATTGTTTATGGTTTATTAGGCTAAAATTAACAGTGAGGTGTAAGGTCTCTCTGTTAAGGGGAAAATACTTTATACTGTAATGAAGAAAATAAAGGAGGCATACATGCGGAGACATGATGTGACTTCCAATGTAACCATATTTACATCATAGGTCAAAACAACTCTAATACAAACATATTTTCCCCAAAAACTTTGTTTTACCATGAAAATGCATTTTATTAGAATATGTTAAAAACATATAACGACTATAACTAAACTTTACAAAAGCATTAGCCCACACTGCATTGTTTTGTTTTTATGATTTAGGGATAGGGGTGGATTTAACAAAAAATGACCTACTACTGTAGTTACTGTAATTACATATTTTTTGTGCACTCCAAATCAGTAATTGTTGTAATATTTTACCTTGGCATAGTTTAAAAAACAAACACCAAAATTAAACGTTTACCTACATATTAAGCAGTGACTAAATGCACCACCCAGCGAGCATGCTTAAGTGAGGCAAATCAAGCACGCCCTTGACGTTGCGTGAACATGTGAATGTTGGGTGTGGCTAACATGCTAACATGCTAACAAGCTAACATGCGAAAATGCGAAAATGCCGTGAACATGCCCCGGGTGGATCCTCCAGGTGACTTTTACATGGTCACAGAGGACATTTTTACTTCTAAGATTTGTGTTTAGACTTTATGCTGTTTTAGAGACGGCACAGCCTAATTCGGCTCAACTTGTTGGAAAACGTTGAAGAGTGCAGAGGAGTTTCGCAGGACTTCGCGGTGGACAGACCATGGGACAGACGCAAGGCCCTTCACACAGGTGAGTACCAGCTAGCTAGCACCTGTCAATGTTGTGCTACATGTTGTGCTAAGTCTGTGCAGCTCTGTTTTTGTTGTATTGTTTGTTGTGGCTGCAGCCTTGTGCAATGTGTGTTGATGTTCCATGTAGTATGTGGTCTACTTAAACGTTGTTTATCTCGGTGGTGTCTCATCAATATTTAGTTGTGTTATTTTCCTATTCATTCTGGTAGGCCTACAAAGAAGGCTATATAATTGATTATCAGTTGTAGGCCTACGCACAGACAGCAAAATCCCTTCCCTAATGTAGGTAGTAACCTGTTTGTTTAGACATGGCCTCTGCTTATACGTCGACCTGTACATTCACTACATTTTGTAGCCTAAATGTGTCTATCTTCTTGAATTGCAGTATCATGTAACATTATCATAAAGTATAAGTTGTGTTTTTTACTCTCTCCTTTTTGAAAATGTAACGCACTAAAATCTAACTAAGCTACTTTTAACTTTGGTATAGGTGTTTTTTACACAAGTAAACTGCAATTGTAATGAAGTAAATGTCTTTTAAGTAATAATACTTTTACTTGAGCATAGTATTGTGGTACTCCTTTTTTGTATACATATAAGGTACTTTCTTGTAAAAACTCTCAAGTAGTATTTGATTACTCACAACATTGGGAATAATTCAGTCCTACATTAGTTTGTATCTGTTCTAAATCACAGAAGGCCTTTTAGATCAATGGTTCCCAACACATCAAGTTTGCTTGCACACTTTACAACTGAATCACATTTTTTTTAAAAACTGTATTTGATGCATTTATTTCTATAGTATTCTTGGAGGGGTGATTATGTTTGTGTTGTTTTCTTGTCAAGAGGTCGTGAGAGTGACCTGACTCCCCTTTCACTGCTGACAGCTGATCAGCTGACAGCACAGACCAGATATTGTTTCCTCGACTACAATCGAGTGTTTAAAATAGTCCAACCATGATCCCACTTCCAAACAAACCTGAGCACAAAAAATGATTTTTTCCTTTTTTTCAAATAGTACAACCGTCACAACATAAATATTTGTCTACTCTGTGAATAATTACATTTACACTCTCCTGCTTTGATTGGGGTTTGTTTCTTAAGGACCTGTTTATGGAGAGGAAATGACAAGAAGTCGAGTTGACAGGCCTGGAGTGAGACAGTTAAATGCCCCTTGCTGCTCTGGATAATTAATAAATAAAGTACCAGGGGAGTCCTGTCATGGCTTCCTCTATGACAGGGGCTGTCTCCAGTGCGCTAAAGCATTAAATGACCAATTCCTGTCAGGCTAACTTCCACTGCACTCCCTTGGCACCCTCTCCCTCATTCTCCCTCTCTCTCTCCCTCACACACACACACTGTCTCTCTGTCTTCCAACGAGAGCTACTTTGCTCTCTTTGCTCTGAGTTTTTCAGCGACTGATGGCTCTAGTTCATTTCTGCTGAATTAATTGGTCCCTGAATGAATTCTGTTGACAGGGCAATTCATCATGTGTTTGGCCTGACAGTGACTGGGGTGTTGGGAGTGTGGTGGGGGAGGTTGAGGGTGAGGGGGGCTGCAGGAGGAGCTGGGGTTATAGGGGGGGTGGAAAGGATGGGGGTTGATGATTCTGCCCTCTCTTCTACCAGCTTCTATTATTCCCTCTTCTGCAACCAGGAATAGCCTGCATCACATTTTGCGTTGCCTCCTCACTTCTCTGTGAATATTTCCCAGCTCCCCCCGGTTGCAAACAAACACGCCTGGCTGACAGATCCAGCTGATTAGGGAGCGCTTCTGTCTGCTTTGGAGGATATCCTCATTACTGGCCAGTCAGGTAGCAAGCCCCGTTAGCCCGGGACCACCGGCGCCTGTGTATGTGGGACCTGACACGTTCACTAAGAGACGTGCATTGCATTAGGCTTTAATTGCATCATGTATCACACAATAGCCATTAGGGTAATTATTTACTGGTGAAGGGTAAATGAGCTTTGGCGCCGGGCAGAGCCAGTCAGCCTCGTTTTGGCAGTGGTGTGGCGCTCACCTATACGGTAACAAATCTAATCGCTGGTCATTTGCTTCATTTGGAAATATCCTTTCCAATCACTATGTAGCCCCCTCTTTTTTCTTGCACTCTTTCAGTTGAGCAGCGCACTTATTAGGTCCAATCAATCAATGCTCACTCATTAGGAACCTCCCCTCAAGTATCCTCTGGATGGTCTCACACGGCAAGAGTCAAAAATTACCTCATAATTGCTGCTCAGGCATCATAACAAGCTAGGCTGCCCCGGTGACACGGCCATACAAACAGGTCTTACACAGGAATTGATGGATACTGGAGAATCGTATTATATATTGCCATATCCAATTAGATACAGCACATAAAGCAGCAGATCCATTCCCTCTTTTCGCAACGTCCAAACCACCACTCGGATATAAAGACGTGAAATGCATTTTCTTATTTCCCCCCCCCCCTCCCCTTGGCTTGGTGTGTCACTGCAAATGATAACATCCTGAGGATTTATTGTACATTTGACACACCAGTAACCAAATTATAATTCCGTTGCTGCGGCATATTCATAGAACCACTGTACAAATCGCACAGAGAGAGTGTTCAGTCAGCATGTATTAGTGCGGAGCGGATCCAAAGGTCAACCGTTAGCTCCGACACTGTGGTTTGAAGTGATGCATGATGAGCTTCACCGTTTTACTGTATTACCGGAAAAAAGAGCAATTTCTTAGTATTGTCAGAACTATATTTGAACACAGCTCCTACCACATGTGGAGCTCCAGCATGTCCCCGATTTCTCTTTATTTAATGATGAACAGTATTGAACGGATGATAAATCGATCCATATGTACACTTTTATTTTGCTGTGCAACTTTTGAGACGTAGTTATTCAGCTTCCTCATGAGCAATCTACAGAATGAAGTCTTCACATTAAGATAATTACTGCTCATCCAGCCAGGAGTAATAACATTAATGTCACAGTTTGATATAGAACAAGTTTAGTTTGGAATAGAATAAAAATCATAGCTTCGTTCGCAGCCTGTTTCATGAATAACATGTACAATAAATCAATATTCCAGCACTGCCGTTAACTTAAATCGCTAGTTTTTCATCTAAATAAAAATGTCTTCATATAATACTCTGCTAAGCTTTTGAACTTTTTTAAGATCAAATACGCCTTACATTTTTGCCATTCAGAGACACTCAATGTTATGTCTTGTTCTTTTACTGTTGATATTTGATCAAGCTTGATAAGCTGAGTTTTTGATGAGCAAAGATAGTGACAGCTGCCGATTAGAGCCAATCAGATCATCCCACCGCTCCTGTGTGTGTGGGTGTGTATAGAGTAAGAAAATAAAATATATATTTATATTCCAGAGGATGCTGTTGTCATCTGGCATGCTGCAGTCAATTTGAGCTTGATTGACAGATACATCCAAGTTCACAGTTTATTGGTTTCGGAGGAGAGAGCCAGATATGCCAATTTAGACAGGAAAGTGACAAAGAAGTTTCCATCTAAATAGAATAATTCTGCTTCTGGGAATTCTCAGCTGGGGAGAGGAAAGAGTCAAGCTCCCTTTTTTCCCCCCTTCTCCTCCTTTTAACAAGGGCTGTGAATGACAAACATATACGACGGTTAGGGGCTGACAGAACATCCGCTTCTGATGCTTCACAGGGGAGCTATGAAATAAACAACAGGCAGAGAAATTGAATTACAAAGCAAAAAGGGGGTCTCTCCTCGTGGACCCAGAGGCATAAGAGTGCACCAAAAAACAGCTCAGCTCAGTTTTAGAGGAGCTTGTTTTTCTCTTTTTATATCTTTGAACATTTGAAAGAATGTGATAGAATGATGGAAACTCAGTATCTCTGTAAAAAAACATCATATTTTCGGGGTCAAACTCGCCTTTTTCCATTAAAACAAGTTTGAAAATAGTGTTCGGACCAATAAATGAGTGTCTGAATCAACAACTGAAAAGCTCACCAACTGTATTATATATTCCCATTCTGTCCGACATCCTTTCGAATGTACACGCAGCGTTATCGTGTGCTCCAGCAGCTCAAATCCTTTGCAAATCACACAGCGCTAATCAGGACACTGTCCACTTGTTGTAAATCAATAATGATATAACTAAGTCATACAAGGCGGCAGCGACGGAGGGATTACTGAGCGAAGAAAGAGTGAAATAAGCTCTAAGAGGGATTTCATGCATAAATCTCTCCCTGCAACTTAGCACAAATTGAATTCAGGCACACTGCTAGAAAAATTAATTCAGCTTTACAAAGCGAGGAGAGGTTAAACACTTGATGTGCTGCTCAGTGATCCGAGTCATGGAGAAAACATTTAGAGGCATTCTCACTGAAGCCCCTCTGTGCACCATGGGATCTGAAACCTGAAACATAAATACATTTATCCAAAAAGAGTCTCATTAGGCACCTGAATTCCTTCTGCCATTGTTTACTGAAACTTCCGTTTTACCCGTCAAGTTGTTTGTCGGCTCATGACCTTTTTATGGACGTCAAATATTCAACATGGCCACACTTGCACTGCTTTTATTTGAGTGTTTGAGCATTTATGGGCAGTAGGTACACACTTACACACTATGTAGGTGTTTTTTAAATGGGAGTTTACATTAGTGAGATCATTCGGGGTCAATTGTGGTTTTATTTGACTGGGGAACCTTATTCGTCAAATATCAAATACATTCTTTTGACCTTTTCTTTTTAAGATCACTATGAAAATATTCTCTGACACTTCCTTTTCACCGTTATGTTGAACTGTTCTCTTGTGCCATAACTTCCAATTACTTCTCCTATCAAGCATCTGAAATGTTGTATAAAGAGTTATATGCTTCAATATTAGTTTCCCCTATTGTCTTGGAGGGGCGCTGCGCTTTCTTTTTAAAACATTTTTATATAGCACCAAATTGCAACTAATCTATATCTACTGTCACTTTTCACATTGAACATGTGCTATTTTATTAAATAAACCAAAGGCTTTCATTTTAAGTTGTGAGTTTAGGGTTTTTTACCCTAAGAAACACTGATGCATTAATCAATGACAATAATCCACAGCTCCTCTCTCTGCTTCCCCCCCCCCCCCCCCCCCCCCGCTCAGGCAGCACCCCCCCAAAGCAGTAAACCTAGGGGAAACACTGAATATATAAAACTGCTTTATCATTGTATCATTTTTTTATATATATAGTGGGGCAAAAAAGTATTTAGTCAGCCACTAATTGTGCAAGTTCTCCCACTTAAAAAGATGAGAGGCCTGTCATTTTCATCCTAGGTATACCTCAACTATGAGAGACAAAATGGGGGGAAAGAATCCAGGAAATCACATTGTAGGATTTTTAATGAATTAATTGGTAAATTCCTCGCTAAACTAAGTATTTGGTCACCTACAAACAAACAAGATTTCTGGCTCTCACAGACCTGTAACTTCTTCTTTAAGAGCCTCCTCTGTCCTCCACTTGTTAACTGTATTAATGGCACCTGTTTGAACTCGTTTTCAGTATAAAAGACACCTGTCCACAACCTCAAACAGTCACACTCCAAACTCCACTATGGCCAAGACCAAAGAGCTGTCAAAGGACACCAGAAACAAAATTGTAGACCTGCACCAGGCTGGGAAGACTGAATCTGCAATAGGTAAGCAGCTTGGTGTGAAGAAATCAACTGTGGGAGCAATTATTAGAAAATGGAAGACATACAAGACCACTGATAATCTCCCTCGATCTGGGGCTCCACGCAAGATCTCACCCCGTGGGGTCAAAATGATCACAAGAACGGTGAGCAAAAATCCCAGAACCACGCGGGGGGACCTAGTCAATGACCTACAGAGAGCTGGGACCAAAGTAACAAAGGCTACCATCAGTAACACACTACCCCACCAGGGACTCAAATCATGCAGTGCCAGACGTGTCCCCCTGCTTAAGCCAGTACATGTCCAGGCCCGTCTGAAGTTTGCTAGAGAGCATTTAGATGATCCAGAAGAGAGGATTGGGAGAATGTCATATGGTCAGATGAAACCAATATAGAACTTTTTGGTAAAAACTCAATTAGACGTGTTTGGAGGAGAAAGAATGCTGAGTTGCATCCAAAGAACACCATACCTACTGTGAAACATGGGGGTGGAAACATCATGCTTTGGGGCTGATTTTCTGCAAAGGGATCAGGACGACTGATCAGTTTAAAGGAAAGAATGAATGGGGCCATGTATCGTGAGATTTTGAGTGACAACCTCCTTCCATCAGCAAGGGCATTGAAGATGAAACGTGGCTGGGTCTTTCAGCATGACAATGATCCCAAACACACCGCCCGGGCAACGACGGAGTGGCTTCGTAAAAAGCATTTCAAGGTCCTGGAGTGGCCTAGCCAGTCTCCAGATCTCAACCCCATAGAAAATCTTTGGAGGGAGTTGAAAGTCCGCGTTGCCCAGCGACAGCCCCAAAACATCACTGCTCTAGAGGAGATCTGCATGGAGGAATGGGCCAAAATACCAGCAACAGTGTGTGAAAACCTTGTGAAGACTTACAGAAAACGTTTGACCTCTGTCATTGCCAACAAAGGGTATATAACAAAGTATTGAGATGAACTTTTGTTATTGACCAAATACTTATTTTCCACCA
This sequence comes from Notothenia rossii, assembly GCF_949606895.1. NCBI lineage: Eukaryota > Metazoa > Chordata > Actinopteri > Perciformes > Nototheniidae > Notothenia > Notothenia rossii. The sequence continues at coordinate 13,647,755 of NC_136910.1, forward strand.
TCATTTGCAAATAAATTCTTCAAAAATCAGACAATGTGATTTTCTGGATTTTCTTTTCTCATTTTGTCTCATAGTTGAGGTATACCTAGGATGAAAATTACAGGCGTCTCATCTTTTTAAGTGGGAGAACTTGCACAATTGGTGGCTGACTAAATACTTTTTTGCCCCACTGTATATGAAGCTTTTTTTGGTAGCATGTTAAACCTGTCAGTGCCAACCCTATTACAGCTACATTGTATTCTGTGGGACAGCAGATTCATATTTATTAACTGACCCATGGATTTTAAACTAAGTCACTTTATCTGTCAAATAAATGTAGTTTGACAAAAAGTACACTGTTTCCCTCTTATAATAGTACATGAGTAGATATAATGTCTACTGTCAGAACCATTACAGAATAATTGTATGTTAGGCGCTTTTTGCATTTCATAAGACGGGGTTCAATTTAAGACAGAGGACTTTTAAAGCCTGTTTGAATGTTTTGTTTAGGTTTCATTTTCTTATTCAAGTCCACATTCAAGCCACAAATAAGGTATATTTTCATTGATATTATCGATCAGTCTTTATTCTATCAACTAATCATTTGAGCATTAAACAAGAAAGTCAGAAACACCATGCAACTCCTTTTGCGTAAAAGATTTCAGACACTTTTATTATTGTACAAGTGAGACCAGCATAATGAAAGTGATAATACCCATGAACATGAAAGACCATTTTTCTTACTGTATTTACAGAGAAGTGTCTTCACATCACACACACAAAATCCTTCTACGAAAATGAACAATTTGTAAATAACATAACAATTAAATAAACTCCACCTACCTTTAGGTTTACAGCTGAATATGCATATGATGACCATCTCTGCACTGCATAGAATTTATACATATACTTTTCCTCATGAACAACGTGGGTTTCCCTAATAATAATAATAATAATATTCATAATAATAATAATAATAATAATACTGCTCTCATGATGCATATAGGCGGCCTGTAAATAAACACTAACAAGAACTAAGTCTTTGGCAAATGCAAATACATTCACTTGACAGATGAGGAAACCATCATTCCAGCGTGATTTAAAGAAGTAACTCGGCCTGAAACATGAAGTTAGGAGGGAACATGTTTAAGGCATTTAGCTGAAATCGTCGCCATGCTTTTTGACGTTATTAGAGTCGTCAGAATGAATGCTTGGGAAATCAAACTTGACAAATGACACTGGTGTGACTTGTGATGGCTGTTATATCCTTTTTCTGTGGTTGAATGCCAAAGACTTAATCAACTTAAATAGAAATGTAAGCGGTGAGAACATAGTAGTGCACGTCAAGGCAGTGACATGATGGGCCTTGAATTACAGGAAAACGTGGGAAGTGCCTTTTCAGACTGAGACTTATTAGACTTACAGCCAATTTCATGAAATAGAGCAAATATGCATCGTCATTTTTCTGCATAATAACGCTCCAGTGTTGCAAACCACCAACATAGTGCAAAATTAACAAAAAACACAAATGTTTTGCCTGATGACATTTTGTATCCTGACAAATAAGAAATAGGAAAACACTAGCCAAGCAGTCCGCAGTTTAGTTGTTTACGAATTATAAAAATGAAATAAAAAAATCATTTTAAGAATATATTTACTAGTTTCTTGAAATCTTGCAAATAGCGGGCCATGGTGATATATTGTCATGGCTCCCTCTATTTTCAAATGGATGTTTCTTTATTTACTTCATTTTCATTTTTACATCTTGATTGTGTATCACAGAGAACATGTCCTAATCTTCTCATGGCATCAAAAAGGATCGATTTACTCATGCTGGATGTTTGGTCGGTGACTGCTTAGATGGATCAAAACAACGTTAGCCTGCCACAGCCTGCGTGTGCTGCTGCTGATCTCCTCTGATCTCATTGCGCTGCCATCTGAATCGGAGTGGGAGACGAATGGTAACAGGAAAGAAAAAAGGCTGCTGCTACATTTTAAGCTCTGGACAGCGTCCCTGCTGAGAGCCGTCAAGAAAAGGAATGTTCAGTATTGATCCGTGATGGGATGAACCTGTGCCACAGGGAAACAAAACCAGGGACCTTTGTTTTTAGTCTTTTTTTTCGTCTTTTTTTTCCTGCAATTAGCCACAGGTTTCAGCATGTGTGTCGGGTGATTTTTATTTTAGAGTCTCTGATGATCTTCTTGTAGGTATTTTTTTGGCTTTAAGTGTCCAAAAAAAGCTGCGAGGAGAGAAGTCGTCTGGAATCCCCCCCCTCCAAAAAATTTAGTTTCTCATCGTGAGCCGGGAAGATTTTATGCGCAGTTGCTCAGTGTCCAGTGGACCATGCTTCCACCATGGGTCCTGCAGGTTGATTTGGTTCCCATGGGAACTAGTGACGGTCATAGGCAGTGGCAGCAGTGGGAGGGGCGGAGCCTCTGGATGCGGCACTATAATAATAAGGGGAACCTGAAATGAACAGAAGAACAAACCATTTGTAACAACAACAAAACATACATTCACCAAATGCATTAACAGTATTGGTATTTTCATTGTAAATAAGCTGCACTTTTACATATTTTCCATGCTAGAAAACTCAAAATTGTTGTAGTTATTTGACAGTTTGATAAGTCTCGCTCCTTTACTTCGTTACTTTTGCTATTCCTAAGCTTTACCGTCTTTAGACCGGTTTACAATGACAATGAGGCCCATTTATCACTTTCACATTTCATTTGTGTAATAATTAGTCTTTAATTTAGAGTCAAACTAAAGCAGGTTTTTCCAATTTCTAGCCAACGCCCCTCAGTTTTAAAACCTGAAATGACAACTTTTCCTGGCAATTTTGATTAGCTGCTAGTTAGTTGCCAATAATGCTAGCATCATGATGCCTGATAACTGGACAGCTTGTAATGTTTTCAGGTGACTTGTTTAAGGATGAGAATATTATAGGAGTGAATATAATTATGCACTTTAGAGCTACATGATAAACAGAATGTTTTAACTTTCATCAGTGCAAGAGAAAATGGACATTGCCAAAATCTAATGAAGAGTTACAGAGCGTTAGGACTACCCTTACACAGCTGCTTTATTTATTAAGCTTGTTAGCAGGGCATGCTAACAAGCAGCTCAGGCCAGATCAGTTAATGGTTTTTAATGCATTCCTTAGACGGTGCTAAGTTGCTAGCCAGCAATTGGACAATTGCTCTTTGGGGGAGGGGTCAATTAGTCCAGTAACTCTTTCTCTACTCACTTAGTAATGCTGGGTTACTGAATCGCCAGGCGTCATTGTAGGATGTGTACTGTGGGTGACTGTAGGGGTTCCCCGAAAACTCACTCCCTGCAAAACAAAACAACAAATCAATTAGCATTTCATTGCATCAAACCATTACCCCGTTCACTTGCAGTCATTTCTCGTCATTCAAAACAGGATGCAATTTGAGGGGCAAAATGATAGTCATCGATGTGCAACCAGTCAAGCAAGTAATTTATTTCTTTTTCATTTCACTTAAGTTATGCAACACTGAACAATACAGGATGTGACACTGACGGCGGCTTTCCTTGTCCCATTTATGGATATCTACCCATTCTTCTTCCTCCACTATATTCCAAACCCGTCTAATAAATACAGAGTGGTAATAAACAGTTTCATGCATACGTTTTTGATATGCTGCAATAAATCCTGCAGCCTTTCTTAAAGGGATTTTTTACATCTCCAATCCGAACCCCTCTGGTCTGAGCTGTGGTGTTTGGTAGAATTTCATTGCAGAGGAAACTAACTTGGAGCATGTCAGTGAGCGCTGCTGGTTCAACACGTTTCTTTCTTTTACGAGATAATAAAGGCTAGATTTGATATTAAGCTGGTGAGAAATGGCTTTGCTTTAACAGTGTTTTGCGCTTGTCACTAAATCTTAGTGGTCGTGTATAGGATGAATGGGTTGTAACACAAAACCACAAGCCATAGGATTAAGGCCCTCATCTTCTGCTTTGTGCTACATAGGAACAAACGGAAAGTTAAAGTATGTTTGACTTGACGCGTTTCCACCAACTGATTTAACAGTTTTATGAGTCAACATCCCAAAGCAAATCCAGACAGCCATCGGGTGCTACCACATCCTCCATTGTTGTTCCTGGTTAGTGTTAAATTGACAGAAATGGTTGAGTCTCTATATTTTCAAAGTAGCTTTCCATGACACGGGCAGAAAGAAGAACTTGAACACTAAGAGTCCCCACCATTTATTTTGACTTTAATTAATGAAAAAATATATTAACAATGTTTAGAAAACGGAAATAAAAAAACATTTGTACAAATCTAACTGTTTTTAACTAAATGTACCTTTTGTTTTATTGAAGAAGCAGAAAAATGTGATATCCTGAAAAATATCAGTATCTCTATGAAGTATAAAGATGTATGTATGTATCTTTGTAATTTTTTATTTCTTAAGGATGATCTGCTACCAGTGGACCAAAACAAATGGCGCAGTTAATGTAACCCCCTTGGCTGAGGAGATAACAAAACTCGTCATCGCAGCCCTTCATGAAGGAAAAGGAGTAACAGCCAGAGCCAGTGATGGGCTGTGTGATTGCTAAATGATATGCAAACACCGGACACACTCCACTGGTTTCCCTCATCCTAGTGGTTTAATCACATCAAAGCAAAATGCCGGCTGTGGTTTGGTGAAAATGTGTGCTTGGTGACGCTGGAGCTGAAGAAGCCCAGCACCAAATCTGAATCCCTGGCAGTGAAACACAAGCCTGACCTCCTCCGAGAGACAGAGATTTGAATATTTACCGGGCTCACGTGCCTCTGCCTTTTGACCCTTAACTGTTTGCTGTGAAACTGAACCGCAGGTTAAGTAGAGGAGAGGAAGAGGATGTGCTCTGGGAGCGCAGACGCTGGGGAGGTCTGGTATTGCGTTCTATCGACGACCGGTACAAACGGGAAGATAATGAGCCAATAAGAAAGAGAAAAAGCAGGAAGGAAGGGAGAACCACTGTCCTCTCCTCGGTCTATGATCACTTATTCAGCCCGTCTAATCCAATCATACACACAGAGCTAATATAAGGATGTGTGCGCCTCTTGTTCTGCAGGTCAATTTATATCGCCTCTCTGCGTAATCTGACGCTAAACTCTGCTTCTCCAGCTTCTACACCTGTTCATTTGGAGGGGCAACTGTTAAATAGCCTCCCTAATGACAATATTAATCCATGTGATGTTGTCTCTCACTTACCAGGAACCATTCCGGCGAGCGTGGAGGTCGGATAGCTGCCCTGGCCCGTGGGGGGAACGTGGGGGGGGTACCCAGGTAGGGTTGTGTTGGACATATCTCGACCTGGAGAGACAAAGAGAAACAAAAACAAAACAAAAACCACTTCATCAGTGCTTTCAATATGTGACTAGAAGCATTTAAATACTTTGGCTTAAGTATTGTAATGGGAAAGGTCAATACAGCTTTGAAAAGATAAGGCCTGCATTATTATAACTGCTGTGAATATCCCAAATTCTCAGCATGCAGATTGGTCCCTTTCAGATTTTAGATATATTATTTTGCAGAGATGGACCTATAACTACACATATGTAGCTACTTCTATACACATTTGTTATATTTGATTGATATTATTAATATCATATTCATCCTGATTCAGTAAAGTAAATATAGTTTTGTAATAGCTGCCAAATAAAAGCTGCCTCTGAAATGTCGTGGAGAGGTACCTCCAAACTTCCACTACTTGAATACAGTACTTGAGTAAATGTGCTTAGTTACTGTCTAGCTCTGCAATTAGTGTTTGATTTCAAAATGCAAACCAGCTCCTGCCGTTTTTAAAACCAGGAAATGATGATATTACTATACACATCATGACTCATCACCACCACCTCAAGTCAGTCAGCACAAGAACATTATTTTCCCTCCATTTTAAGAGATGGTTTCAAAGAACCTAGTTTTGTCCAAACCGTTACTGAACACCAGAAAGCATCAGTCCGCCCCTCTAACTTTAAAACAGGACAACAACAACAACAACAGCTGCTGCTTTGAGCCCGCTGAATACTGGTCACATAAACATCCCTCCTCATTACTCCGTTCAAGCTTTTTTTCTAAATATGGCGGCCTCTCTTTCTCTGTACAGTGGGAGCACACTGGCCCCTCTGCGGAGCGGGACCTGTCCGGCTGCAGATATTCAGCTATGTAATTGAGAGTGACGGTTGAGCTGTCCTCGCTGGCCACGGGGACGTTGGGACAAAACGACACGTAACCCAAATCTGCACAGGGGCCGGGGTAGAAGAGGCCCCTGTTATATTGTCAGCTGTGAGGGCCACTTGGACTCCAGGGGAAAATAATCTCCCAATGGAGCTTTAATGAGGGACTAGTGGAAGAAAACTGTCCATGTTGTTGCATTAACTAACAAACTGTTTAAGGAACATTTTTTTATCACAATATTAACAAATGTCTCTTGTTCTTCATGACAAGTATGTCACTGAGTCACGGTCTAAGGGAGTTTTTTTTTCCATTTAGCAAAGATTTTGCTTCTATATTTATAATAAATCATACCTTTATTAATATGAATACATTGTATGACAGTTGCTTAACTCTATTTATGTTGTTTGTATTTATTGTTTTAACAGTATTTTTCGGCTCCCCTCTTGACCAATCATCTCTTAAAATCCACATTTTGATCCAATTTGTTCCACAAGTTATACAACATATTGAACTCTCTTGCAAAAAATAATATTTATCTCTCTGAATATGGAAAACTAGCCCTTGCTGCTAATCAACATCACTAATGAGAGCATAAACCACAGGCTAATATAGATATTGACTGAAAAATCCAATTCATACATGTGCAATATCATGAGAAACGTATCTGTTTAATTGAGGGTGAGCGAATGGGCCCTCTGGGTATTTAAGTACCTGCTACTACAGGCTGCCAGGCATACTGGCTGCAGTGGGGGCCTGAGGGGGGGGGGGGAGGGGGGCTGGGCTATGGGGACGGCTGGTGAATCTGGTGAAGAGGCAGGGTGGCAGCCTGGAGGTGCACTAGACCCAGGCCTGGGGGAGGGGGTAGGAGGAGGTAAAGGAGCCAAAAGAAGCCTTGTATGGCTTTCACTGATTTTGTTTGGTAAAAAAATTCACCGACAAAATATTAAATAACAACAACATGACTTGCTTTAAAGGCTGTCATTTAAGTAGTTATTTTAGTAATAGTATTTTGTTTATTTTAGATTATCCCATTGATGGCAATGAAGTGCATTTATTAAAGTACAGTTAGGTACTTTAATTTAATACTTCAACTGTGTCACATTTATACAATATTTACTCCATTTAATCTGTTCAACATCTGCTGGCATATTTAAATGTTGTGTACAAAATAATGATAAGATTTGCTATAATATGACATACTGTTTAAACTACTAAACGATATTCGAAGCATTAAAATTAGCTCCTCCCTGACTCGCTACTTCATAAAAAAGCTGCTTAAATCTTAAAGCACATACCATAAAAATGCAATAATTTACTATATACTTTGTATAATATTATGCTCTCTTAAATGGGTCATTCTGCATAATGGGTGTCCCTGAAACTCAACTACGATTTGCTCATAAAACTTCAGCAGATCTGTAGACATATATTTTAATTCTGGGTGTGTAATGATGTTTTTTTCAATTCATTGCAGTAATTACTTAAGTAAATGATCTGAATAGTACTTCCATTACTGAAAATACTACACCGAAACTATCTTTTAGTCCTGATCTAAGAGTTGTGATTGGATGCTTACTTAAAACAAGTGCCATTTGTGATCATGGATTGTACAATAAAGAAAGCGCTCGGTGTGTTCTCTATTATTTTCAAATCTCAGCACTGATGGCTGTTTTATATGAAGCCTGCTGAGATGTGACTTTTGGTTAAAGCACCGAGACTGGAGGGCTGCGGAGTTAAAGAGCTTTACAGAGAAGAGTGAGGTCATGCCGGACATTTCATTTATAATAAGAATTAGTTAGCCACAAGCCAGTGCACATAAGTCAAAGGGAGCCGTGGGAGTACTGTAGGTGGGGGGTCCAGCGGGGGTGAGGCCATTGTGTGTGTGTGTGTGTGTGTGTGTGTGTGTGTGTGTAGACATTGGTAACTATTGTCTAACTGTCTCAGCAAACACTGACCCAATCTTTTCTTCAATATGTTTAATAAAAGTAAATACGCTTAACTCTTTATTACCTTTCTTCAAAGAGATGAAATACATTATGAGCACCAGATCCCTGCCTTTCAGTCTTAAAGGGAACATCTGGTTTGATCGCTTTCAAATATGACTGAAGTGCAATAAATGCTGTTTTTACCAACAAAAATAAATCATTTTCGATAGGGAACCAATCACCCGTTTTCCTCTTCATATACTGATTCCGATTGGCTGACACTGATACCATTGCTACATTTATTTCCCTGGTGGAACTGAACAATGTTGAGCTTGTAACCACAAATAACTTTTTAATTTTCAAAGGGAGACTATCATATGCCTAGTTCCATTCATTTTTGTGCCGATTTTAATGGTATTTTTTGCAAGTATTAGACAAATTGATAATAAAGGTGAAGGGCTAGGGAACTATATGGGTCAGTGACTTCTATCAGATCAATAGAATCAATTCTTTCAGACTTCAATATTAATTCTAACTCTAAATGGTAACAACAAAACAAAGTGGTTTTCTGTTTCATTTTTGGTAGTAGTGAACATCTCCATGTATTTTGATTAACGTAGGAGCCCTTTTAATGTGCAAATATACCAAAGCAAAAGATTGAACAATGTTTTCTTGAAGGTTAGTTTTGCCCAATAGAAAATGAGACTATTGCCATTAACTTCAGTCGATTTTTCTCCTGTTGACTGCGATAATAATAATAATGATCAGCGTCCCTGTTGAATGCAGTTTTGTTGTATTCCAGGATAGCGTTGGCAGTGACTGCCAGCAGCTCTGTGCCTGTTGCTTTATGTCCCCTTTAAAGCCCTCTTTCTGTGAGGCGCCAGTTCTGAGAACTCTCTGTACAGCAATGATAGCCTCATTAGCTGCTTCCTAGCCTTTGTTGTTTTTACAACAGAGATGTGTGTCCAGATTCTCATTAAAAGATGGGCTTCTTTATATTGTCTGCTTCCTGTCAGTCCCCTTAGATTGAACGCCAGCAAATCAAGCTATTTATTTGGCTGTGTCCTCTTTTTCTTTCCCTGCGAGAATCAATTCAAAGAGTTTTTTGGTTTGCTGTTACAAAACCCTGTTGATTCCTGTCTTCATTTGAGAAGTGACTCGTAATAGCTGCTGCTGGGTGCTGAAAAACAGTCATTCCTGCTTTTAGTGAGCCAGGAAATATAACATTTTTAAGATTGTTTGAATGCTTTTTGAAAATAACTACTGGCTATATTTATTTATTTGAACTACACTGAGTGGCTGAAAGCATCAAACTGTTCAAACTATTTTGTCAACACTTGAATATACTGCGATAAGATTGATGAGTTTGATCTCAGCTCACAGTAACGTGACAAGAAACTACGATGTGCTTTTTTGCATTGCTGTCATCCCCGTTTCTTAAAACACAAAACGAAAAGCAAGACGACCTTCTTTTTATTTGGCACAGAAACAAAGTCATTTGTGAATGACTCTTTTGCTTGCAAGAGTATTACATTTAGCATGACAGGGACACCTTCATGTTTTGCTACAACAACAACCAAAAATCTTTGACCTCCAGTTTTCTAGGCTATATGCAGAACGGGGCAATTTATCACAAGCCAAAAAATCTCAGCACCCTAATTAATTACAACTAAGTAAAGAATGTTTGGAGAGCCAAATTGCTTTAATTCCCCGAACACCGGCTGAAAGTCATTCATTATCAAATGTGTGCTCAAAGGTTAGTTTGCTTTTGTGAAGACGAAATAAGCATTAATTTAGTTCCCCCCTGTGGGAAGACGGGCGAGCGCTTTGTCACGAGGCCACGCGTCACTTACGGCAGGTTCGCCTTCTGATCTTTGCTCGCTGCTCACTGGACAACCGCAGGTCCTGGTACTTCCTGTGTAGAGCACCCTGAGAGCACTCACTCACCCTAATTGAATGCTAAGTGTGGATGGTTTTATTTGCTGGGTGAAGTTTTGTTTAGAGACCTGACAGGAGTGCACAGGAGCAGCTGCTTGAGGAGGGGAAGTGTCATTGACACGGGGGTCTTTAAGCCTTTGGAGGCCTTCATTAATAGGCCCAGCAGGGAATATGTTTAAAGAGTCTTGAGAATGCAGTCACTGAGTGGAGATGTGTAAAACTCCCACTGAGTGCTCTAGGGACTCCGCTCGGTGCTCGGAGATGGCTCTTCAGCCTGAAGCACCATCGAGAAAACAGGTGGGCTCCGACTAATTTCAGGAAATACTGAAGCTCTCTATAGAAATAGTGGACAATTGGCCGTATCGAGGCCATCTCTCCATTTATTTCTGAAAATACACAAAAAAGTTTCGAGCTCCTCCTTCTGCTTTTCATAAATTCACCCACGGCTCACACCATTTGAATTTTAAGCAGTTTGAAAGAACAAGAATAAGAAGCACTTGAGATGAAATTCATCTCTCGAAGGGAATTCATCAAAGAAATTACTTCCCATATCAACAATAGAAATTACCTCACAATATGCAATTGTCCTATCCACATATTCATGGAACCCTTTGGTGTTTTTATGGGGTAAGAGGGACTATTTAGCAGGTAATGCAGCATTAATGTGGAGGAGAGGGAGAGAGAAAAAAACGGTTTTAATGGAAGTGGCTTCTTGCCTCTGAATTTCGATGATGTGCACAATGCCCTTAAATCCCTTTCTTATTTGAGTGTGCTTTGCAGGTACTTTTGAGCCTTAATAGGATAAGCAGAGGACACAAAAGATTTCTATCTCGGAAGTCTTTCAGTTCACTGAGAATCTCGATCTCTGGCAATGAGCACTTCATGAATCATTCATTTTTAATAGATTATGCAAATTCCAGGACATAAAATCAACAAGATCAATAACTGCAGGCGCTTTAATTGGTGTTGGAAAACATTTTAAGGATGAACATAATCTCCAGTTCTCTCCCCCGTAAAGACACAATTAATTTGAAATTGGATCTGGGCCTAAATACTGCAGATAATTTACTACTTTTTGCATGGCTTAAAATTCCTCTGGTGGGCTTATCGCTGGCAAGTAAACTGTAATACTCAGCCATTAGTGAGACCACACACCTGAATATATCCTAATATCCACACAGGAAGCCACTGAGGGAAAACCAAGCAGAGGAACCACAAAAAAAAATACTAATTACAAGAGGAAGTTGCAGTGATGTTTGTTCCATTAGTTTGACCTCCTTATTTCTCTGCCTGCAGTGAGACCTGCCACCAGAAAAAGGTATTTACTAACACAAAAGCAAGTGATATGCGTTTCATGTGCAGACACACACACCGGTATGCATACAATCCCATCTTTCTTCCTCTACATGTCTCTTTGCACCTGTAAAGCAGTAAGGAGACCCTCTCTGCAGAGACCATCTGAAATATCCCAGGTGCAAACAAAGCCGCCTGCATTCTACGGGGCCATCAGCGCACAAAGGACAAACACACACCTTTCTTCTCAGGAGGCCTGCCTTACAGGGAAATCTACCTCCCACATATTAATGAGAAAAGGGCCCTTTCTCTTCTCATAAGTCTGCTTGGCTATCATTTGAGAAGGGGGGGCTGAAGCAATTTGCAATCACCCTGTCCTCCCCCACGCAGAACTCCTCGCCTTTGATGGCTGCTGCATAATTATATGAATTTTAATAAAAGCTCTGTATATTAATCTCAGGCCCCCGACAGTCATCGTAAACTTTCAGTAAACTTAACCTTCTTCTTGGTAATAACACGGCAACAACGGAACAATATTTCAATTAGCCAGGCAGTCATTAACTGTGACAAGGAGAGGAGACGACGAGAAGGGGGGGGGGGGGGGGAGAGAGAGAGGAGGGCGAAATAAATGATCATGGTGTTAGAGTTAGGCGGCAGAAATGCCAGAGCGTATTTACCGAGGCACATTACTCGTGCTTTGAGACACACAAACTGTCTCCCGGCGAACAAATCACAGGAGCAACACAGCAGCAGCCAACAAGCAGTCAGTCCTGCATGGTGGCCTTTATTCTTTTTTTGGTGCGAGACCTTGCTCTGATACACAGTCATAGTTCTGATGTGCTGACACCCAAAGGTCCTTGTCCAGCGGTGACTGAACAGTCCCCCCACTGCCCCACCCCACAATCTCTCTTATCACCCTGCTTGCTCAGCAAAGACGCAGACAGAGGACAGCTGCTCAGCTTTTATCCCACCATCGTACCACCTATTCAGCTCAGAGTGAAATGGTATTAAAAAAGTATTCACACTTAACTTTTTGGTTTGCTTTTTTTTTTTATTTTCACACATGTTTTGGTCAATTGCACAGGCAGTGTTAGTTGTTTTTCTCATTCTTTTACATACTTCAAACCCCCTCAGCTGAAGCAGTGGCTCGGCAGCATAAAGGCGTACTGTATGGCACTTGATCTTACCTACGGGGTAGCTTTGCGACACGCTGGGGCCCAGGTCTGGGTTGACGCTAGAGGATAAACTGGGCTTGACTTCGTCCAGCCTGGAATTCAGGCCAGGGAGCGAGTACTCATTAGCCTGGGAAAAGGACAGTTGAATCATTACACAACCAAACAATACCAAGATGGAAATCCTCCCTTCTCCTCCTCCATTAAGCACTCCACACAGGCCTGTGCGAGTATACATTTGTATGAGAGCATTGTGTGTGTGTGTGTGTGTGTGTGTGTGTGTGTGTGTGTGTGTGTGTGTGTGTGTGTGTGTGTGTGTGTGTGTGTGTGTGTGTGTGTGTGTGTGTGTGTGTGTGTGTGTGTGTGTGTGTGTGTGTGTGTGTGTGTGTGTGTGTGTGTGTGTGTGTGTGTGTGTGTGTGTGTGTGTGTGTGTGTGTGTGTTCAAGCTGCAGGGTGGCAGTTCAAGCATATCATGAATGTATTTTGGTATTGTCTGAGAGGAAGTGGGATTTTGAGATGAGTGAAAAGCCAAGGCGTCAGCTGGCCCTTTGTGCTTGACTGCAGTCCTTCCCCTGATCAGCCAAGGGAGAAAGCAGTTCTGCTTTGTTACAGGCTCACCATGTGGCCCTGTTTCAGAGACACTATTCACCTTTTTGCTTATAATTTGGAGTCTAAACCACCTTTTTTTAAATTTCATTACCTCTTATCTCTGAATAGAATCACTTGTAAAACTTGCACTTTTTGTGACCATTTAGCTGTTTGAGTGTTTGCCTCTTGTGTGCGTTCAGAGGTTGAATAAAGGAGTAGTTCACCCAAATCACAAACAAAACACTGTATTTGTAATGCGAGCAATGCAAGTAATGTGTCTGTCTTTCGATCTCGGCCTCTGAACATTTGATCTGAACCCCCTTTAACGTTGGTGGGTGTCGTTTGTGCTGCTTTTTTACAAAAGTTTACAAAACCTTGACATTTTAGAGGAAAAAAACGTATCATTCAAAAGTCCAATTTGATACCCAAGTTACAGGAATACCAAAACCATTCTTATAAAATGTACTTTTTTACATTTCTTTTCTTTTGACGGGTCCTTCTTTCCTTTTAACAAATAAAGTGAACTTCTCAATTTCTGCTGAAAGCCTTAATTGTGAGTTATTCAAAAGTGAATGTAAACAAACCTATGGATCTGACCAGGCATTTAATGAGAACTACCCAGAAACAAGTGCCTGGCTTTTTAATATCCTGAGTAGAATGTCTGAATGCAAATAAATCCAAATGTCTCTTTTTGTAATTGTGTTGCAATGAAACACATTTGCCTCAATCTAAAATGAATCTGTCGGCTTGTCCCTCATTGTTTCTTTTTGTAAATCCACTAAAAGACACTCGTGGCAGATGTTAGAAGTTTTTTTTAATGAGATGAGACTTCCGGAGTCTTGAGTGTTGACAATGTTTGTCCAGAGCCCAGTGTGAGCCTGAGTGGCTCAGTGGGCCGCGCTCCCACAGGGGGACGCCCGTGACCCTGCTCTTGTCTGCTACTATCACCGATAAACTCTAATTGTCTGCTACAACTGTTCACTGGCACAATGTCGGATGTTTTCCTCTATTCTCTGAGGCTTCAGACGCCAAACAGACGTTTTATCATGCAGATAAAGGGCAGAAGGGGGAAAACTGAAAAGACAGGTCTGAAAGGGATGACCAAATGGCTAGCAGAAGTGTGGGAGGGGTGAATCCATTGAGTTTTGCATCTCCAGAATGGGTTTTTAATGCCCGCTACAGAACCCAGACACTGGCTAATAGGGCCACGAAAAAAAACGTGAGGCACCCATGAAAGGGAAAGTGCTCTGATTAATATTGCATTAAATTAAACCTGATTTTTCTCGACTGTTCCTGGCCTCCTTTTTTCTTTTTTTCTCTCACTTGCTCCCTTTTTTTGGTCTAACCCTTTTTCTCTCTGCCTTTTAATACTCTCCCTGACGCTCTTTGTGATTGCAAGTCATTTCCAATTCGTTTTGGTATTGATCTTCCAGTAGAAATCAGTTTTGTAATTAGCTGCAAATTAGGCCCTCTTCTGGAGGTGAGGCCTGTCCCACTGATTTATCACCTGCGTAATTCGCCCCGATTGGAGAGAAATTAAAATGAACTCAATTAGGCGACTGCTTTTGCTTTATGGGTCCGACTTGTAGTACGGTGGGAGAAATTAATAGTCTCTTGTTGTTTAATAGTATAATGAAAGTAAATAAAGGTTATCCATTGTAATAAGCCCAGAGCATTTAATAAGCGGTGGTTTCTGGCTGTCGTTTTGGAGTGGGGGGTGGCTGGTCCCCAAATGCCTCTTAATTTTAGAAATGAGGATGGATGGCGAGTGTGGTTTTAATATCAGAAGGAAGGAGAGGGAATACATGCTTTCATACATCAAATTCATGAAAACAATCAAAGCAGCCTTGGAGACTGCGTCAGTCATTAAACATCAAGATATGACACAGAGTTGGAAAATAAACAACAAAGGCAAGAAGCAGCAGCTGAATAACACAGCATAACATTGAGAAAAAACCTCAGTATTGATTAATTTCATGTTGCCTTACTGTTATTCTCAATTATAGGGGATACAAGGAATGTGTTTTTCCTCTCAAAATCAATAATGTGTGGGAGTTTTCCAGGTGATCCCTCCAGCATTATACATGCTTGGTTTTAATCCAATGCTTGGACATCTCAGACGTTTGTTTAATTAGCTTTCTGAGTATGGGAATATTTGTGACAAAGGTGGGTTTTTTGTTGTTGTGCTTGAATCAGCATCACATGCACAATGTGTGTGTGTACTTGAAGTGGTGACTTGCAGTGCTACTAACCTGTTCGGGTTTGATGTGCTCCGATGTAGGGAAGTGGTCAGGGTACGAGGGGCGTTCAAAGACCCGGTCCAGCGCTTCCAGCTGCTGCTGGGTGAAGGCATCTGCCCTAAGGTGTTTCCGTAAACTCTCCACACTACCCTGAGAATCACTGTGTGGGCCAGAACCATCTGAACCATCTACAAGAAGAAAGAGCAACAATCGAGAGACTGACCCCGGGAAGCTGGCCTTTTACTTCAAGCTATGCACTTTATATTCTCCTCATGTATTTTCTGTACCACCTCTGTGGGGGATCTGAGGAGGACAGAAAGGGATGGAGTGCAGGTTTTTCCACTCTTTAATGGCTGTAGTGAGCCACTGGCTACATCACACAGGTTTTTCCCCTGCACCCCCTGCCACGGGAGTGACACCATCATGATCTGAAAGCCCTCTGGTAATTGATGGATTACCATCGCTTGCAAATATATACATGTTGTGGCAAGCATGTATACTAATGATAGCAGCAGCAGCGGCAGCAGCAGCAGCAGCAGCAGAAGCAGCCAGCCCATGATAGTGTCTTTTTCCCCCCTTCCTTTGATTCCTCCCCAGAACCCTTTTGATGCTCGCTGAAATAAAGAGCAGTTTTTTTTTTTTAAACCACAATTTCCCTTTCACAATTCAATACTGCTTTCATTCTCTGCGAGTGTGGTGGTTCCATTTATAAACAGCGGCGGGGACAAGAGGCTGAATAAAACCGTACAGTCTGGTTCAATCATCCCGCTCTCCAAACACAGGAATGTTCTCCTGACTCCTGACCTGATTACCCGACTGTTGGGAGAAGGATGCCTTAGCTTTTCCTGTTGTCACTTGTGTGCGACGCTTTAAAGCCTTTACAGACCATCCTAGCCTACCGCCCTCCCCTTTTTCTCTCTCTCCCTCCCTCCCTCCGCCCCCCCCCCCCCCCCCCCCCCCACCTCTCCTGGCTGCAGTGTCTGTAGGTCTCCTCCCTGGATCCCAGATAGCTTCAGCTCCCTTACAAATCTGTCATTCTAAATTTGCGGCAGATTATGTTCTCCCCTCAGTGGGAGAGTGGTGATATATGATATGCAAGGCCCCTATTGATTGCCTGATCTGGTGGCAAGAGGGAGCTGAAATGAACTTGAAATGAACATCATGCCTCAACTCATTGCGCGTATAATACTCTACTTAATCCCACATTTTTCTCTGCCACGGAATTCAATTGATCAATCATGTCTGTGTGATAGTACCATTTGGGAGGGTTATTGCCATTCTATTCCGCTGCTTGACCTTTTTTCACCGGCTGAGGCCAGAGGATGAACCCGACTATCAGGAGCTATAAAAGTGTGTGTGAGAGGGGGTGTGAGCGTGTGTGACCTGAAATTGTGCTGATGGCTGCGAAAATGTCAAGCAATAAATATCACGAGTTTGCTAACAGTACCTTGTTAACTATTTATTCTATTTTCACTGCACTGGTGAATAGAGGTTTTATTAACAAGTGATGTCTGACATGTTGAATTGTTATCAGTGTTAGTACATCTACTATTCTTTTGTTGTTAGTTGTTTTTTTCGCAATGATATGACCAATCCACGCTAGGTTTTGTTGGTTTGTCGGCGTCATTATACGGATCAAATCTGTTTTTAGCGGCACAGCAATCCCTGTATTTGTTATACCTTACATAAGGGTAAGCCAAACAGGTTAGATACAGGGGGGCAAAAAAGTATTTAGTCAGCCACCAATTGTGCAAGTTCTCCCACTTAAAAATATGAGAGAGGCCTGTAATTTTCATCCTAGGTATACCTCAACTATGAGAGACAAAATGAGAAAAAAAAATACAGAAAATCACATTGTCTGATTTTTAAAGAATTTATTTGCAAATTATGGTGGAAAATAAGTATTTTCTCAATAACAAAAGTTAATCTCAATACTTTGTTATATACCCTTTGTTGGCAATGACAGAGGTCAAACGTTTTCTGTAAGTCTTCACAAGGTTTTCACACACTGTAGCTGGTATTTTGGCCCATTCCTCCATGCAGATCTCCTCTAGAGCAGTGATGTTTTGGGGCTGTCGCTGGGCAACACGGACTTTCAACTCCCTCCGAAGATTTTCTATGGGGTTGAGATCTGGAGACTGGCTAGGCCACTCCAGGACCTTGAAATGCTTCTTACGAAGCCACTCCTTCGTTGCCCGGGCGGTGTGTTTGGGATCATTGTCATGCTGAAAGACCCAGCCACGTTTCATCTTCAATGCCCTTGCTGATGGAAGGAGGTTGTCACTCAAAATCTCACGATACATGGCCCCATTCATTCTTTCCTTTACACGGATCAGTCGTCCTGGTCCCTTTGCAGAAAAACAGCCCCAAAGCATGATGTTTCCACCCCCATGTTTCACAGTAGGTATGGTGTTCTTTGGATGCCACTCAGCATTCTTTCTCCCCCAAACACGTGAAGTTGAGTTTTTACCAAAAAGTTATATTTTGGTTTCATCTGACCATATGACATTCTCCCAATCCTCTTCTGGATCATCTAAATGCTCTCTAGAAAACTTCAGACGGGCCTGGACATGTACTGGCTTAAGCAGGGGGACACGTCTGGCACTGCATGATTTGAGTCCCTGGTGGCGTAGCGTGTTACTGATGGTAGCCTTTGTTACTTTGGTCCCAGCTCTCTGCAGGTCATTGACTAGGTCCCCCCGTGTGGTTCTGGGATTTTTGCTCACCGTTCTTGTGATCATTTTGACCCCACGGGGTGAGATCTTGCGTGGAGCCCCCGATTGAGGGAGATTATCAGTGGTCTTGTATGTCTTCCATTTTCCAATAATTGCTCCCACAGTTGATTTATTCAGACCAAGCTGCTTACCTATTGCAGATTCAGTCTTCCCAGCCTGGTGCAGGTCTACAATTTTGTTTCTGGTGTCCTTTGACAGCTCTTTGGTCTTGGCCATAGTGGAGTTTGGAGTGTGACTGTTTGAGGTTGTGGACAGGTGTCTTTTATACTGATAACGAGTTCAAACAGGTGCCATTAATACAGTTAACAAGTGGAGGACAGAGGAGGCTCTTAAAGAAGAAGTTACAGGTCTGTGAGAGCCAGAAATCTTGTTTGTTTGTAGGTGACCAAATACTTATTTTACACCATAATTTGCAAATAAATTCTTTAAAAATCAGACAATGTGATTTGCTGGATTTTTTTTTTTCCTCATTTTGTCTCTCATCGTTGAGGTATAGCTAGGATGAAAATTACAGGCCTCTCATCTTTTTAAGTGGGAGAACTTGCACAATTGGTGGCTGACTAAATACTTTTTTGCCCCACTGTATATAGATTATAATATTGGTAAAATAAATCAATGGTTGTACGTGTGGGCAGATTCCGTGACTAAAGGTATCGGTATTGGATCCAAAAAGTTAGATGGTGCATAACAATCATTTAAACCTCAGTGTTATCTGAATTGTTGTTTAGCTTCCAAAACAAGCAATATTTCCCCCCCAAATGTTGTCAGCTCCTTATATGCATGGGGTATAACATTTCCCAAACTGTATGACAGTACGTTACTCTCCAGTACAAAACATGTAACTCCACATTTTGCTGACTTTAAGTTGGCGTTTCTTAAACACTTAAAAATATCTCACTTTGTTGTCTAGATTAGACGTATGCAATGCAAAAGAATAGTTTGACATTTTGGGAAAAGGCCTACATTACAGTAGCCTACTTATTTGGTGAGGTTTTGATTTGAAGATCAATACCACTCTCATTTTGGCATGAAGCTACATGAAGGGGATGTTTAGCTTAGCTTAACATAGAGATTGAAAATAGGTTAACAGCTAGTCAGTGTTGGTAAACAAATCTCAGCTTTCCCTCCTTTTTCTAGTCTCTATGCTAAACTAAGCAATCCTGACTCTGTTAATTTATTGCATATGACGCATTCAACTCTTGGGAGGAAACCAATTGGTTGAACTGTTCCTTTAAAGAGGTTAACGAAGCTGCCTCATCAGAAAGAAGACAACAACCTATCTGATTTTCCCTGGTCTGACTTTGGTCCATTCAGGTGAATATTCAGCATGTTTTCTGGCCCTCACCTAAGCTGCTGCTTGTCACTTTATCAAACTCAATTGTTCTCTTTGCAACCGAAGCAAATAGAGTCATTAATTACTTTCCATCAGCCGGCTCGAGACACAACACCTGATCAATATCCCTCCCACCATATTTGTCATTCACCACAGTGGAATACACTTCCCACACACAAGACAAACCATCCTGGGTCAACCTACATGCTCTTCCTCCCACTCACACCGGGGACAGTCCCATCTGCCCTCCCAGCCACTGACTCCCCTCTGACAAATCAGCGATGACTGTGTTTTGGTGATGAAGATGATTCTCGTGACATTTTAGAGCGTTTATGTAGCCGCGCAATTAAACTTCCTGGAGAGTAAATCAAGTTTATGCATCTTTAATGTTTTTTCTAAACCGTCCTCCCAAGAAGAGCTAAATCATCAATGGCCATGTAGATGCGTCAAAGTGACAAAGCCCTCTAGCGTTTGTAGGAATTAAAACTCAATCGGGAGAAAAGAAGAAAGTGTTATATATGTTTACATGCTGTGTAAGACTACTATTATGCCTTTTTAACATTAATTGTGAAGCCGCTGTTTTTTTAAAGTGCCTTATGAATGTATATAAGGATCAATTACAACATTATTTTTTATTATTATAGAGCCACAAAGTGATAACAAAACTCTCTATTTCCTCAAGCTGTCGACTTTCCCTAACCTTAACCATGTTGATATTGTTGTAACCATAGCAATGGAAGTTACAAAGTATTATTTTTTTTAACATCCCTAAAAATGAGCCATTAAAAATCAAAAAGTTTTTAATTGAATAAAAGAAAAGACCAAATGAAGCAGATGTGTGTAGTTTTGTGCAATAATTCCTTATTGATACGTTAAAAATTGTGTTTTCTTTCAAATTGTACTTATGCATATTCAATTACAAATAATTCATTTCAAACTGCAATATTTGTAAATGTTTTGAGTTGCTGTTAAGAGTCCATAATCACCCTACAAGAAGTCAGATCCACTATTTGGACATTTCCAAATGAGCCCATTATGTGGCGGTGATACTAATCTTTGACCACAGTGGCTTTGTTGGTGCGTTACACGCTTGTCCCGCTCTGCGGTCGTTTATTGATCATCGCAGGAGTTGAGTGTATTCATCTTGACATCAGTCTGTATTAACACTCTGGTAACGAGGGAGCCGCTTTTATCAGATCAGATAACCGGCTCTATAAAGCAGACTCCTCTCTGCGGGTTTGGCACCCAGAGGTCGCGACCCCTAGCAGGACTCTTTTGCCAACGCGACTCTTGAGACTGAGAGTGCGTCTGAGTGACTGCCCGCCAAACAAAAACACATCACATGTCATGAATGAAGGGCAGGATGAGTTTAAATAGTAGCCTCAATAATAGCCTGCATTTTTATAGAAGAAAATTATGATTTCAGAATAAAAGTGTCAACTTTTCCCGCAATTTAAATAGTTATTTAAGTTCCTGTTGGAGGCACTGGGAGGTGAGCTGGCACCTTGAGGTCATGAGCCCCCCCTCAGATGAATGAGCTTACCCCCCCCCCTCTGTCTGCTCCTTGTTTAAATAACATGTCGACATACATACGCTCTGGTTCCCTTAACGCATTGCTATGCATTTCGCAATAATACACCTCTATAATTTCCCGCCTGATTCAATTCACAGCTAAATGAAATCAAATTAAAACAAATTTGATGAACTCAGCTGCATTTAGTTTTGTCTAATTGAATGCTGTGATTATGTAAACATAAATTAAAACACTGTGATATGTTTGTTCTGCATCACTAAAGATCTGTGATGAGTGTTTCAAAGGGATGGGATGATGAATTGAATATTGTATCGATGGAAAATTAATCAAATACAAGTTTGATAATCGATTAACCGAAAAAAGGCCAAGTATTCTCTGTATGCATCTAATTAGATGTGTGAAAATTCTGCTTTTTCACAGTTTATATCATTTTGAAATTCAAAGCGATGGGATTTTTGGCTGTTGGTCAAACAAAAAGTCTTTCTGATAATTAATAAGCCAAAAAATAAATGAAAGTATTTTAAATATTCCTCACTTGCAGCCTTGTGTCTGATCCTTCTTAATATTCTGAGATGAACATTTTGGAAAGATTGTTTAATGTCTTACGACAATGCTCAATTTTCTTTTATGTCCTGATTTAATTTTTTTAAAGATTTATTAATCTAATTTGAAGGTTGCACTCTTAGGTGCTGACATTTTGCTGCGCTCTGAGTTCCTGTGTTGATTCTCCCTCTCCCCCATAACAGATGCTGATACACAGAGCAGGGTGTGACGGAGGCCCGCTCCATCACTCATCTCCATCCACACACATCGGTTCAGTCCTCATGACGCTCAGAGATGAGAAATAATTAATTCAACAGCTACTGAAGCACGGAATCACATCCATTCTCACTGCCACTGGCTATTGTTGTTGCCTTTTGAAATGTATGATGATCATCTTATCATAAAATTTCTCTCTCGCTATTTCGCTCATAAATCAAGTAAGAAAGCCCCACACAAAGCAAGAAAGCGACCAGAATGGTTGAAATTAAGAATCATCTACAGGCCTGATTGTGCAATTTGTGTGGGTCGCCCTGAAAGAACGTGTGATATGACTTTGAAAGACCGGACACACTTCATGGACGCTGCGTGTTCTCAACAGACCTCCAGAGCTGTCTGCTCAGGTCAATTCAGCTCACTCAAACGTGCACTAATAACAAGAAAGGTGAACAAAAACATGCTTGAAAGCAGATTTGTACTTAAACATCAGATACTGTATGACAGATTTGTATTTGACCCTGAGAGGAGCAGCTTCTCCTTTTGTCTTTTCTGGAGCCTACAGCAGCAGTGGGGGTGGAGGAGCTGGGACGCTCGGATGTTAATCTGCGAGGTAATGGCTTTTCTCTGCAGAATTGCAAATTCTAATATATGTCACTTTGTAAAAGGTGCGGACAGCCGTGGTCACCATCTCCAGGGGTCTCTCCCTTGCTCTCCCCCGCTCTGTCCGTCCGCCCGCAACAATGGCTGCCAAGTGTAACATGCTACTTTTAATTTGCAATAACACGTGACAATAGCAGATTAATGGCTCTTATGACACCTGTGTCCCTGAAGCTCCTCTTGCCGAGACCCAGTGTACATAACGTGTGTCACACTACATTATCGCTACATCCCTCCTGTAATGGGGGACCTTTTTTTAAGGGCACTGCTGACTTGGAAACTTAGGAGCTGTCCGCCTGCTTGGCAGAGAGCCACAGCTACTGCCTAAAACAAATACTCAGAGCCACACAGCCAATCCATTTCAGCGGGGCGTGTGTTGCACACAGCCCTCCCCTACGTAACCCCTACCCTCCTTTTCCTTCGCCTCATTTTTCTTCATGTTTTCAACCCTTGATAATGACTGCTTGTGCCACAATCATCATGAGGCTTACCGAGTTAAATAGGGCTCAGGCAAGCTACTGTGCTGTGAGGAAATGTAATCCAAGCATTAACTGACTATAGACTACTGCATACTGAGAGAAGCAAAATACTTCTGAATAGCAAACAAGGCAACATTGAAGCACAGATCTCAGCTAGAAAAAAACTGCTGTAACCCAAAAATGAGCACGAAACACCCTGAAAGCTCCAAGGACATGCTTTTTACTTCTATGTGTTTGATTTCAGTGCCAGGATTTTTTAGATGCTAAGGGTTATTTGTAGATTCTCGGGATTGTTTACCGTTGGTTGAGAAAAACACTAACCAGTAGGCCTACGGCTACAGCATTTGATCATTTCCAGACATTTCTCATGATATTTTAGGGCTTTCTTGTGGCAAGAATCTGGCAAAAATGATTTGTACCATGATATAGGGGTTATAATGAAATATATCCCCATTCTATTAACGATGCAAAATGTTACAGTATTAACGAAACGGTGGGATATGCATTTGCAATAATCACTGTCCGTTTACTTTTTGTGCCGCTGTCCGCCACAAACCCTTGAGTTTTAACAGTTTAACTGTAAAGCAGTCGTGTTTTTGAGAATTGATACAGTATCACAAAATATAATATAGCAATATTCAAGTGCACTATAATTTACTTCTCATCACTAAATGTCTTGTTTCTGAAAATGTAAATGTTACAGAAATAATGCATGAGTTAATGCCTGCCTTGTGAGTGAATGGGAAAAACAAAAAAAGATGATGCAATCTATCGCAAAATGTGGCATCCGTAATGATTTTCTTACATAAATACATCCCAGAATATAATAATACAGTCTATATACACTCCAGATACTAACATTTTCGCTAAAATGTAAAGTTACTAATGTTAGCAAAAACCTCACAAGATAGGACACAATAACGGCTACGACCCTTTCTCACAGGAAGCCTAACTGCTGCAAAATTGTCAGATTCAGGGTCTTTTCTTTTTGGGGGGCAATGTGCACTTTAAGAGAACAGCAACAGGACAATAGTGTCTACAGGGTAACATCCTATGTAATATACTATTCTCACAAACTGTGGCTCCAGGCGAGACATTGCTTCTGCAGCCGTGTGTGTGCGGCCAAGGCCTGGGGTTTATGTTTTGGAAAGATAAAGTATCCCTGACCCCATGGTTGCAGGTAGGCAGCAGTTGGCCATAGAGAGAGTATATAAGAACCACAGCTCCCTCCGTCACCCTCAGTACAAGTTCTACCCTGACGCACATTATCGCACGCACGCACGCGCACACACACACACACACGCAGAGCTTTCTTCTCTTTCATCGTAATGCTGGCCGAGCACCTAAATCACAGAAATGGCAGCACATCAGGGGAATCATTCGAGACTGAATAGCCGTAGAAACATGGCGCTGTCACCTGGAAGACCTCCACAAAACAGGTTCTCCTCCCCACACACACACACACACACACACACACACACACACACACACACACACACACACACACACACACACACACACACACACACACACACACACACACACACACACACACACACACACACACACACACACACACACACACACACACACACACACACCGTATTCCCCTCCATGCCCTTTAATACCTCTTTGCCCTTCAGTAGCAATCTGCATAGAAATGTGTGCGTTCTATCATTCAGGGACTAGACATTACACCCTGGTTAATATGAGAGGTCCTCGAACGACTGAGAATGAACCCTTGAAAATACCAGACGTTTGCATTATGCCTCCACGATTGCATCTCTTACAGGGGAGGACTTGATTATGTCATTTGCCATGTCCACGTCATGCTGGTTTTTATATCTTTGCCAGGAAATCTACCTCTGACAGGTCATTAGTCATCCCTCCCTCCCTGCACGCACATAAAACATCAATTCCACTCAATATCCCGCAAACCCCCGTGCTTCTCGACAAACGCCATAACAAAGAAGACGCTATGTAAACTGCTGCCGTGCTCTGATTAGCTCTCATTCTGGAGCACTGCAGAAATAAGGCACTCATTCCCCACCCTGTTTGAGATAACTGCCCCTTTTCAGCAGCCACATCATCCCTCCGTACCCGAACACGCTTTGCAACATGAGTGCATCTGTTTAGCTATTCTCATCAGACTTATGTAGTGACATTAAGGAAGCCTATTGCTTACAGAACCAATAATCTATATCGCCTCAGGCCCCCTTATATCCACTAACCTACTACTTCAGCAGCTGAAGTGGAGCCACTTTTGTTAAAGGGAGAGGGGGAAAAAAAGCCCTCCACCGAGCTGCAGCGGCTTTCTTGACTGACCTGGGTGGTTGGCTACATCATCTTGACATGTAATTATCTAAAGCCCTTTAATCACTTCCATAAAGATTAATTGCAGGAGACAACAGCGGAGGTCGTGTCTTCAAATCAAAAGACTCCTTGGCAGATTGACACAGCGGTGTATCAGAGTTCAGACTTAGGTGTTTTATAAGGGTCATCTAATGGAACTGAAGCAGGTTTTAATGCTGTAATTGCAAGTTCAGCAAAGTGGGTTTTATAGTATAAAGCTGCACAGAGAAAAATGTGTTGCTTTTTTTTTTGTGTAGGATCTGAGATATTTGATGCATTCTAACCCTAAACTGATTTTATATCTTTTCTCATCTCGACAGAAAAAAGGTCTTACCTTCATCTCTTTTCCTCTTTTCGCCGTTGGATCGGGGGATACCCAGAATCCCGTTGATGGAGTATGATCCCGCTGGGTCGTTGGAGGCGCTGGTTACAGGCGGAGAGGCTTGGCTCGGTACTGTGGGAAGGACAGTTAGCATTAGCTTGCATTTAAAATAAAAAACATCAACATCGAGTAAGTTCTGTGATGCTAATGCCTGTGCTACAGTCTTACCTATAGTATGGCCTGGCGTCAGGGACGACCCATCAGGAGACGGATGGAAAGGCTGCTGGACTTTTGTTCGGATGATCCTGGGGAACAAAGAAGAGCAGATGTCACCGCTGCTTTCCTAAAAACCTCAACCCTTCCTGGAGATGTCCCAACGTAGCCCTAACATCAGCTGCTATGGAGATACGGTGTGATTAAGTTATCAAATGTAACGCAAAAGGGATCACTGGTTCTACCTTAAAGGTGAGGTGTGGAGAAAAGTCTTCATTGCACTTTTGGTCTGAGTGATTTTGCAAACAAAGCATGAAATCACATCAATTCACCTCAATGATCAGCTTCACTGCCTCTACCTGGCCCACACTAATCAGCTCTCCCCCTCTCCCCCACTGTGGGGGGGGGGGGGGGGGGTTTCTCTGGGACCGATCGCATTCCCAGAGTAGCCCTTTGCTTCCCAGATCAAACATCTCTGTAGAAACAGCGGCCCCCATGTGCCAATGCGGATGAGGTTGTATTGATCGGGGCTTGGGGAGAAAAAGTTGGGGATTAGTCACACGGGCAAACAGATGCAAATAGAAAGCTATAAATTACATGTGACAGGAAAGCAATAGTTCCTTATTGCCTCGCACAAGCTTACGCCAGCATTAGATTCCTTTAATCTGAATGGCACTTGGGGAGAAAGGGAGCTGTCACAATAATTTGTAAACTTTAAAACTATTCATCATGTATGCCACAAGAGCTATTTTAGAGCACACAGAGGTTGGGTGAGGACTGTGGAGCCTTTTATACTTGATTTCTTTACACAATTCACATGTGGTACTTTTGCATGTTTTTATTTCAGAAGGAAAATAATCATCCGCTCCAATGCTAACATTTAAAAATGCCATATAACTGTTGTATTTTCTCCACATACAGAAATGTATCAGATGATTTGGATATTGATGTTACTGTAGATGCCAGCAGGCTTCAGAGGAATAAATCTAGCACTGTCACAAATAAAAAAAGAAAGAAAATCCCCTTCGAGGTAAAGCTACCTAACAACAAGCAATTCCAGAGATCGCATATTGACGTTTTAATTTTTTTCACTTCTGCCCATAACAGTTATTCGACCCCTTGACTTCTGTGTGTGCTACATAAATTCAAAGACTTTATTTGGTATCCATGTTCTTGATATTGAATAAGCAATTTGGGAGAATGAATTAATGACCTGGTTGTTGCTGAAAATCCCCTGAAGAAATATTAAAATTGCTTTCCTTCTGAATCAATACTATCGAGCGCCATTGAGGACTTTTTTATTTTTTATTGCTACCAACAGGGTAGCGTTACTTGTTGGTTGTGGTGGCCTTGACTCGTAGTACAACACTATCTCTGTCGCATTTAATAATGCATGCAGGCGAAAGGTGTTTAAATAGAGCATCCTCTTTTGTCAACAGTCCTGAGGTCAGACTATCTGTGACACAAACACACCACTGGCCCATAGTCATCCAACTGGAAAACACTCCAAAAACAAAGGAAACTTCTGAATGAAAAACGATCTCGTTATATATTTTAAGCCACTTATCTTTTTTTGTTATGTATTTTTTAAACATGTAGCATTAGAAATGATCTTGAGTAGCCTACTATAGTGATAGAAAGGATGTTTTCATTGATACATTTTTTTGCAGACTGCTCCTTTAGAAATGAATTGAAACTATTGAAATATTAACCTCAGGCTATCAAAGTGTGTGTGTGTGTGTGTGTGTGTGTGTGTGTGTGTGTGTGTGTGTGTGTGTGTGTGTGTGTGTGTGTGTGTGTGTGTGTGTGTGTGTGTGTGTGTGTGTGTGTGTGTGTGTGTGTGTGTGTGTGTGTGTGTGTGTGTGTGTGTGTGTGTGTGTGTGTGTGTGTGTGTGTGTGTGTGTGTGTGTGTGTGTGTGTGTGTGTGTGTGTGTGGTCCATTGTGTGTGTGAGGCACAGAGCAACACATTGAAATCTTCAGAAAAAAAGAGAAGACATTCAGCATTAAGCCGTAATAGATATTCAAAGTAGCTCTCATATTTGGCTGATGGAATTACAGTTCTTTGTATTCACAATTTAATTTCCCACATAAACAAAGACACATAAGCCCCCCCACCCCACACATCCAAAATAGAAAGCTTTAATTGGAATTGAAAAAAATAACTTATAGGGCTCTTTTAATGATATTAATGTACATTTTGAATTGATCACATACATGTGTCTGAGCCCTCTTAAATGGGGCTTTTTAAGCAGCCACGAAGCATGAAATGAATTTTCTTCAGCCTTTTCTCTATTTAAAAGATGTCTTGTGTGGAGCTGTCCATGCTCTCCCATCAGCTCATTAAAATGTAATGCTGATGCTAGCTCTATGGAACAGTGCCTCTTAACCAAAGTTCATCACCAGGGATCTCTGCTGGGGGGGTGAGGAGGGGTGAGGGTGGGGGTGTCCTGGGTCCTCATATGTCTGCCACTCTATAACTAGAGTGCTGCTTTAGGAATTTCTTTAAGAACATTGTAGATTTGTAGCATAAATAATGACTTAAATATCGTTATTAGTCATTTATCATTTAAGCGTTTTACAGCCCAGACACAATTGATGCTCGATTTTAAGCATCCTCATAATGTAACATCAATATTAATTACAGCAACCTGGAATTTTAATGCAAGGATTTAAATCAGGAGACTAATTTATAAATGATTTAAATGCTTTTTCTATTATTGCTACAAGCCTACAACATATTTACGTATTTTATTGCGATGCATGATTTTTACAAATTGCAGCCTATAATGTTTACCCTTTTAATTCTTCAAAATAAAACCCTGCAGCAGAAGAGCCATGTTGCTCTGCCTTTCTGTGTGCAGCAGCACATTAGATGTGCTAAAGAAAATTGGCCTGCTTTATAGTGCCACGGGATCTGGTCACCGAATATTGATCGGTTTTCATCTCGACAGATTCACTCAGTCCTGGATGTACTGCTGATTGTTGAGGGAGTTTGGACTGAAAGATTGAATTGCACCTCTGAGACCGCAGAGCCTCGGCGCAGCGGCCAGCACAAAGTTGGTCCAACAATATTCTGCTGTGGGTGGTGCGCTCAGCATATCTGATAAATAACCTGTTTATTAAAGGGTAGCACACTGCACCTCGGAATTTAACCCAAATAAAATAACATTAAAAAAAATCGGATTTTTCTCTTTTCTAATTTTTTTTCTTTATATTAGATTTGTTGTCCTACCTGTTAATGGATGAGACGCTGGGCACTGTGTCGTTGTCGCAGACGCCCTCCGCCAGCAGTCTGTCTCTGATCTCCCAAGCAAACATGGTGGGGTTTTGTCTCTTGTAGTCTGCGATTTTGTCCACCACTTTTGGAGTGGCCACTTTAGGTTTAGATCCACCAATCACACCGGGTTTGATGCTGCCAGTCTCGTAATACCTGCAGTCATAACAAATATGTTCCATTGAGATAGCTTGCAATTTTTCTGATGTAATCATACCGATGAGATAGGCGTTTTAAAGCACTTTAAACACAATGACACGCACATGCTGTTGAGTTTTACTGAGAACTACTTATTTTTCAAACTTTCTCCAGCAAAACATCAAACTTGAAAATGCGTTTTCGTTTCCCCATGATGTCTCAAATAAAACACATTTTTTTTCTTAAAAATGCAAAACATAACGCATGCACAAATACACGGCAAGGATGTCATTCTGTAAATACAAATTGAATAATTCCAACAAACACTTATAATAAAATGGAGGAGAAGCCCACCTGAACTCTACTGACCTTCACAAATAGCGTTAATATAATAATTTAGGGCCAGTTATATCTAATTAACCCTATTTCAGAATTAGAAACGCTTCTGAGTTGTGCAGGTTGAGCTCTCCTCCACCTCCACCACTGAACATCGTGCACATATCATCCACCACCTCGCACCCCGCAGAGTGTACCTGGCTGCAGGGCTTGTCCGGAGAGTGTTCACCCACCTGCCCAGGATCTTGCTGACGCAGCCGTGGCTGACCCGCAGCTGTCTGGAGATGTCGCAGGGCCGAACCCCCTGGTGGGCCAGCTCCACGATCCGCTGCCGCACCACGTCCGGGAGGGGTCTGCCGTTCACAAACACCCCGCCGAGCTGGTTCACACCCCCGTGCCCTACGTGGGATACAACAGCCGCAAAGACACAACCATGACATTACATAACGTTGTAACAGAGAGGATGGCACAGGTGAGGTTTTTTTGTAATATTAGTCAAGACAAAAATTGCGTGAAATAGCGTCCAACATTTTTTTAAGGTCAGTTAACCTCCTGTGTTTCTATGGAGTAGGAGATTGTACATGCAGGCTATTTATGGAGAAGTCTTAAGGGTGCATGAAATAGGACTGCACATACATATTCCTGTTTGAAAATGATGCGTTTATACAAAAAATACATACATATTTTGGAATCAGAAAGTGTTTTTCTTTCTTAAACCTTTCATGCAGAACAAATAATACTATTTCGTCAGTAATTCGAAGTAAATATTGGGTACAACATGATTTCAATGATTTAGAAATCAAAAAATACATGATGACCACACTGCAAGTGTCTATAATGAGTATATATTTTTGTACTTCTTTTTTTTTAAACTAAAATGGACACTGCAGCAGATAATATTTATTGTTTTTGTCCTTGCATATCGATATGTATGTTTCCCTCCACTTATGATCAAAACTATGTATCTTTAATTTTTTTAATCAAGACAAATTATATACAATCATGTATTTTCATTAATGTTTTTTTAAATAAACAATTGTGTAAATTCCAGTGTTGGACACTAACCCATGCTGCACATTATTTTCCATCTGTCACACTGTTGTTGTGCAGCTTGTACAATTACTACAATACGTCCAACCTGCAATGACCCATAAGTATGTGGGTCAGTGTTAAAACTGCTATTTAAATTCCCAATACTAATTAATAAATGCAAATTCGAGTGTGCAATAAAGTTTCTCCCATTCAAAACAAGGACCACATATTTTCCTCGCAGCTCCACGGCTCATGTTATGCCTATTAAGTTACATGCTCTCATTTTCCCTTCACGGCAATTTTAAATAATTGAACGAGCTTTGATAACTCATATTACATATTATTTAGTAAACGAAGAGCTCATCCATTATTTACACACATTCACCAAATTACAAGCATGTGAGCTTAGGTTGGACTCGAACACCTTGCTGTTATTTGAATAATTTGAATAATAGATGTGTAACTGTCTCACTTATTAGGCCTGAACACACACACACGCGCGCGTACACACATACACACACACACACTGCGCGGGAAGCTGCAGGCACATACACGTGTAAATTACAGAGTACGTGCCAGCGCATGTGCTTTGTTTACTATGACAAGTTTTAATTTCTGCACACCTCTGCTTTGTGTCCGGAAGTAATGTCATATATATTATTTTAACATGTTATTATCTTTTTAAGCAGAATATTCTCTGAACTGTGCACACAGAAGATATTAGATGGACTATTTTCTCCTCTTGTCATCCTCATGTTTGCCTACTACATGTCCGTTTATTAGCCAGTTTTAATGCGCCAAAATGGTGTTGGCACACAACACTGCACATGCTCTCTGCTGCAGGCCTTTGTAATATGCAGAAATATTATATTCCTATTATGATGAAGCTGCGGAAAAACTCGGGTTGTGCTACTTACAGTGCATCGCGGTGAAGGGATCTGCTTTGCAGTGAATATCCATTGGATAGCCAAGGAAAGACAGATAATCAACTGAAGTCGCCGTTTCGCCTTCCTAACAAGGATGAATATGTGAAGAAAAAAAGGTGCTTCAACTCGATGGAGGGACTTAGTTTGCCCCCTCCACCCCCTCGCTTCAACAACCGATCTGACGGCAACTTCTTCCCCCAAAAGTTGCCCGGTGTTTCTTCAACAGTCCGGTCCGGCCGCGGAGGTCTGGCAGGTGCGCAGCATGACCGAAGGACTGTGTTTTAGTTTATCGCTATTTGTTCTTCTTCAGAAGCCTTCAGTGAGCAGTAGAGGTAATTCTCACAGTTTGTTTTTAAATGAAACGGTGATGTCCAGGGCCCGGTATGTCCTCAATCCTCGTGGCCTTGATTCACGCGTGAAAACGGCGGAGAAAACGCGCACACACACACACACTGACACACACCGGGTTTGTGTTGAGCGCAGGATGCGTAGTGCTGGATCTTTGGGCTGGGAATGAAGCCTCTCTCTGTGTCTGTGGTTCTAAAAGCTGCAACCCTCCCCTCCTCTTCCCCCTCTCCTCCCCTCTGCAGACCCCCCTTTTGCTTATATGGATGACTTGTCAGACAAAGGCAATAGATGCCAACACTTTGTGATTCGCCAACGTTAAAAAAAAAAAGAAAAAAACCTGGGGTCCAAATGAGGAGGTCTGTGGGTCTGACACACCGGCAGGAAGGGGAGGGAGATAAATAAGGAATGGATTGTGAGTTAGAAATATCAGACTTTATTAGACATCATAACAGCTGTGAAATATATGCTCGCTTACTGGAAGTTTTGAATCAATGAAATAGAGATTATTTTTTACATTTGTGTTTCTTTTTTTCTTTTTATTACACGGACTAACAGCCTGTCTCTGCATGGGAATACACATTATCTCTGTAAGTGTCCCCACAACCTGGATTTAGCTTGATCCTGTTTTGAATTTTTTACTTTTATTTCGTTTTGCTTTTCCTCCTCAGTCTTCATATCTGCTCTGGAACTCAAGTAGGCCTAAATAATTTGTCTATATAATTATTTACTGCTTAAATTCGATATATTTGTTGTTAAGCCATTGGTTAATGTCTTTAAATGTAGACTATAAACCTGTTTCCGTGTCGCTGATGATGTGATGACTGCAGTGGTCCATAGGAGCAGAGGTGGAGGTTGGAGGTGTACCTGCCGCAGTGCCGCTGAGCTTCTGTAGATGGCGCTGTATGGTTTCTCAAAATGTAAAGGCGATATCAAAGTAGTCCAAAAAAGTCAAACTTGGGGTGCACCTGAGTGCTTGTGATCAAACTGACAGGTCACAAATGTTCTCCTGGAACATTTATCAATGAACTATAGATCCATGGAATGTGTTGAAAACGATAGATAAGACTTTGTCTGAACCTGCAGTATACAGGTTAACTAAGCAATGCCTTATGGAGTTATGGTGGAGTCAGGATGCTTCGTTTTGGATTAAATTAATATAATAATTTACTACATAATGATTCCAAAATATATCAATTTTTATTTTTGTATTTATCATATTATTATCTGATCCTTTAGATCAAGTACAACAGATACATAGCCTATATCACTAACTTCATTTTCGAAGCACTTAAAGTCTCAGAGTTTTTTCACAGGGGGAAACAAATAAGCCAGCAGTAAACGCAACTCGAATAAAATAATATATATATGTGTTACTATTAACAAATTAAATAATATAACAAATATTCAATTAATTTGTTCGTTATTCTGAAGTGACAATGTCACAAATAAAATATCATCATCATATATAATCATATTTCACAAATAAAATACATGATTTCAGGTGACTGTCTAAATGCCCTTTTTATTGTTTCTTGCACGCGCACTTGCCACATTTTGACCATATTTTTTAGGGGGGGGGGGGGGGGGGGGGGCATATCTTAGGGGCAGACGGCCACAGCTCTGCCTCCTGGTCAGGTTAGGGGATGATTTCTCTTTTTGTTACAGTTTTTGGAGTGAGCTTCTGGTACAATATGTAGCACTATAGGCTGTAATTTCACACCCGGCTGCACATTTCCCTTAAAGCTACATTCTTTTTTCCCTCTCCCCCCCTATAAGACCCCCACCACCACCACCATCTTCCCCTCCCTCAGTTTACCCTCCTGCTCCCCACAATTTGATCTCCCCAATGCAAAAATTAAGCAGAAGCAAGGAAGGGGGAGGAGGTTGTAAAAGAAAATGCTGATATTGTTTTTTTAAAACACATATCAAACGACGTGTTGACATGATTACTTTGTTTAGTTTTTGTTTGAACAGCACGTGTGGTGTGGCTTATTTGACTATGTGGTCAGACGGGCCCTAACCCCTGTCTTTTTAGGAAGGGGGCCATCCATTCAGATGTTACAACACCGGGTCAAAGAGCTCCCAAAAAGCAATTTAAACAATACAAAGGCTGAATCAATTATCACTTTTTTTGCAGAAAAGCACCTTTTTAATTTATATATAAATACTTCAAAACACCCGACCACTGGAGACAGAAAACAACATGCATTTATTGAATTTTCAGACAAATTTAAAATAATTTGCATGTACAATTACGCACTCATTTCCACCCTGACGCACAACTGCAGTATTTAAGACGTTGCCACTGCATGTCAAGAGTTTGGAAAATGTTTTTGGAGCCCGGGTGCTCCCATTAGGAGAGGTGTAATGTATTGACAGAGAGCAATTTATCTTTTGCCCCGCTTCCTAATGGCCTGTGCAGAGAGGAGAGAGGAGAGGTGGCATGCAGGGGGGGGGGGGGGGGGTGTAAGGATAGCACCACCGAGGGTCCAGCATGCAGCTCCACCCGCCGAACATCAGCTCACACTCTTCAGGAAACTGCGGGGAGGATGATGGAGGCTCCGTGGTAAAGAACTTTTGGGAGAGGTGTCATTTATTGTTTTTTTCTTTCTCTCCTCTCCACCTCCCGTGTAGACTGCTGGTTGTCTCGCGTTATTCCAACACGTCACCAATCGATCCCTGCAAAGGGGAGCTGACACCTCTGGTTGTAAGTTGAATATTAATCCTTTTCGATTGAAGAAGAGAGGCTTCGGAGGAATCTGTGGCGACATTTATGCTGATTTTGGACTATTTATAAAATCTTAAAAATAATGTAAAACATGTATGAGTTTTGCATGCTTAAATAAATCATAAAAGAGTATTTTTCATGCTATTTAAATGGCAGCAATTTGCTCTTTTAATGCATGCAAATGAGTGATAATTGTGATATTTGTTTAGGTTTTTATATTTGATGATACAGGAGGAGATTTCCGAAGCTGCAGCCCATAATCCTGTAACACTAACACACATATCTCCTGACACTTACTGTATATTGGATTTGCTCACTGTGTCCCTGTGCTCCAGCAGCGAGCAGCCACAAACACTCCCGGGCTACAAATCTCTGCTGGCGTGAACAGATGGAGCATCAATTTGATTCCATCCTCGACACCGTGAAAGATTGATTTTGCACTTGCTTTTAATTTTGCCCATAATTAATTGGATCATTACAACTGTTTTCCATGGATCCCTTCGTTTAAATGTGAAATTACAATGTGATCTATGTTTATTTTCTATTTATTTTCTATTTGTGTATGTGTCCTGTGTAGGAACATGCTAAAATAAAAAATAAAAACACTTATTGTAAATTGTAAAATAATCATTTATTTTAGTGTTACTTGCGTTTGCAATAGATTTTAACCAACATGTATATTTTATAACGAGTTATACACTTAGTATTTAACCTTTGAAAGTGGGCTATTGATTCAAACACACACTGGTCCTCTTCAGCATCTATTAACGAATTTCTTAAGAGAACGAGATTCTTATTGTTTTCTGTATTTTTGAATAGCTGTATGTGATATAATGTCCCTGTAATTTTCCTGTTTTAGCCTTCCTACAAATTCAGATTTTATAATTGGATTATAATTAATAACCAGTTTTGTAATAGTTCGTTAATTAGTCTCAATCTCTCTACCTACATATTTGACATTTAAAAAATATATATATTCTGATGAATAGAATAACACATGTATCCTCTCAGACACGTAAGTCAACATTTACGTTTTCAACTTCAACTTGGTTCACGTGACAGGCTTGACATTGACCAGTGTCTCACACATCAGTAATACATTATTTATTTAATTTCAGTCGTCTTCCTTGAGTTCAGGGATGTGCTGGTGAGTAAACCCATTAATTGTAAAGGTTGTTATGGTTTCTATACGTTTAGAAATCTCTAATCAATTTCAAAGGTTGACATTTCACACTATAATACAAAAAAAAGTCGCATTTATGTTTCTATTGTTCGATTGCCAATTTACTGCCACCTTTATTTACCCTGCAATGTGTCAGTTTAATGCAGCCAATTTAACCGTTTACTGTCTGATGGGGAATCCTCAAAAATGAAGAATATAGCAGTAAAAGTCAATGCGGAAGTTTACAGCAGTCAGGCTCGTATTTGAGAAGATAAATTACACGGACTTTGAGCTGCATTTTCTCTTAAAACTCTTATAATATCTGCATGTTGGCAGGTCGACTGTTCAGCTGATGGTCTGTCCCGTCATTGTCACACACACACATACACACGCACACGCGCACCCACACACTACACTACACACACACAGACACGTGTACTGAGTGGTTCCAGTGATGCTGTATTGTATTAAAGATCCAAATGCAAGGGAGATCAGGTTACATTACTTTGATTAGAAAACACTTTGTTAAATTACTTTTCATACCCTGAGCACAAACGCAGTCAGACAGTTGAGTTTCTGAGCTTTTCCATGCCTCAGGTACAGCAAATCATTAAGAAAAATTAACATCTCATTTGCATTTAAACATGGAAGAAGGGCCAAATTACAAAGAAATAACATTTCATATTATTATTAATATTATTATTATTACAAGATTTTGAATCTACAAAATCTCAAATCAGCAGTTTATTTGACAAAAAAAGTCAAAATTACCTCAAATATTCGGAATATTTCCCACATGTTTTCTTTCCATCTCCCATGCATTGACACACTTAGTCGGGGAGTAAAGGCTTAAAATACATACTCGTTCCTCATTCATTATGCAGATTTGGAAGTAATTGTTAAATTTGCCCTGCAGTGCTGGATTAAAAATAGGACTGTATCTTGTCATTTTCAAAAGAGTTCTCCATGTTGCATTTTTATCGTACTGGGAACAAGGGCTAAATCCCTTCCCTTCCCGATCTAAGTTTCCACATGAATAGTTAAATGTGTGCCCCTCTGGTTGGAACTCAACAAAGGCCGGGGAGGCGTTAGTCAAAATGTTAAGGGCGTCAGAAACTAAAGTCAGGAATATTTTCAGAGATTTATTCCTACTTTTTACACACAAGTTCACCCTGACATGCAACAAAGACCTTTTCTTAATTTTTCAATGTTATTATACACTAAAATACATCTCCACCTATAAAACCAGCAGATAAGCTTCTCTTCCTGGGGATGAAGGCAGCCCTGGGTTCATCGTGGGAGAAGCTGATCCCACGTCTGGATGTGTGTGTGTGTGTGTGTGTGTGTGTGTGTGTGTGTGTGTGTGTGTGTGTGTGTGTGTGTGTGTGTGTGTGTGTGTGTGTGTGTGTGTGTGTGTGTGTGTGTGTGTGTGTGTGTGTGTGTGTGTGTGTGTGTGTGTGTGTGTGTGTGTGTGTGTGTGTGTGTGTGTGTGTGTGTGTGTGTGTGTGTGTGTGTGTGTGGCCTGAGGCAGCTCGGAGGTGTCCCGCCAGCTGCCTCTGTCCCAACCAGACAGCCAACAGCTTCCAATCACATGTCAGCAATATGGGAAACAGAGCTTCTGTCCAGTGGGCCGCTGACATGTGTTAGCCTATGGCATGTGAATGCATAATGTAGCAGTCCCCTCCTGGTGGCAGGCTTTGAACTCACAAATGTTTTTTTTCCCCCACACACAAGTTGATTTCTTTAATTCTCCCTCTTTGTTTCTCCTGCTTAGTCCATTATAATGATGATATGATCATTTAAGGAATGTCAGCTGCACATTTGCTGATTAGTTTGTGTGTGTGTGTGTGTGTGTGTGTGTGTGTGTGTGTGTGTGTGCGTGTGTGTGTGTGTGTGTGTGTGTGTGTGTACACATATATTCCTCTCCCCCTCTACGGATGAGCAGCTCCCACATAAGCTCCTGATCACTTCTGTAAATGCTTCCTGTCACCTTCAGTGGTGTAATGATCATGAAAATTGTGACCTTGATCTATGGAAAGCCATAATGTGACTGAATGGCCTCCTCCCACGCACTTTCTCACCCACTCCGAGCTCTGAGGTATGCTAAAGGACGGCTCCAAGGAAGATTGTTTAGTGGTAATAAAAAGCCAGTAGTTTGGCTTGTAATGGAGCGGGCATTCCTCCTCTCCACAGCCATTTGGCTAAATCTCCAGTGATGAAGGCCTGTGTGAATTTAGATGAGAACCTGGAGGATGTTGACGCTTTTCCTCAGGCACTGGGGAGATTTTATTGTCTGCTGGTCCAACATGACCAAGCACATAAGTGTGTTTAGGGGAGAGAAGAGTGCAACATTCATGTTATGTCCTCGTGTAAGTTTAGAATTTAAAATTCCCTCTGCCTTTATGATGCTATTGAGCACATATTGGTGTTGGAAGTTGTTTGCTACTGGTTTAGTATCATTGTTTACCTCTGGACTCAAAGAACAGAGCTGTAATCTGTGACTATGGCCATACAAAAATATACTTATATGGTGTTGCGAAGCTGCAGTTTGTTTTCGAAAGTGCATTGTTTTTTGGTTTGAATAAAGTATTTGTTCATATGAATTTGTGACGGTCTGATATGTTTGGCACAAGAGCAACTTTTCTCCCAAATGTTTGTTTTTCATTTCTGTTTTGCTCAGTGGAGATAGAGAAGGGGAAAAAAACCTTCCCAGGCATGATGTTGCTCAAATTCTCATTTAGTCTGGAAAATCTGGTTTGAGCAACGTTGTTTATGATCACACCCTTGCCAGCTTTTCATATTTAAACGAGCAAAGGTTTAATTACCAAATGATGACAGTGTCATATGGTGCCATGATGGCACAGGGTGTCTAATGAATGCAGAGGAGCGAGGCATGCGTACGCGACACTGAGTGACAGTGGGATGCACAGATCAAAACAGAAAAAAAAGAAGAGGGAGAGACAGTAAAACATCTGTAATTTGCAATTCACTAATGTTCAATGGTTGCTCATGGATTAAGAATTTTAAACTATTGTCTGGCAGATGGAAGAGAAGAGGGAGGGATGGGTTGTGGAGAAGAGGAGGAGGAGGAGGGAGCTTCTAAGCAGCATATTTACATCTGTAACCCTGGATTTAGTAATCACACAGGAAAAACCAACTGCCTCCAACAACACTCTCACAGCTGCATCTATTACCTGTTTTCTGCAAACATTAGAGAATGATTCTCCCTTTTTGTGCAGAGGCGTATTTAAATTTGCAAGGCAGCTTGTAGATTGTGGGGAGTTTTGTGCACGACTTGCTCTATCTATCTCGATATAACCACCAGACAGTTTGGAGTGCCGGACCCGGGTCTGCTCACACATCAGAGTTAATTTCACCGGGATGCTGATGTGCTCTGAAATATTGCACTGAAGTAATACCAGTTAGTGGGCCGCCAAAAGATGTACACGCTTAACCAGGCATGAAACCTTGCTGAATTACACAGTATTTATACTTATCTCAGATCAGCGCGTTTGTCATTAAAATTTGGTCTGGTTGCCTGTCTGTTTTATGGATCTGTTTAATGATGCACTGTGTAATAGTGTTACAATGTATAGCCCAGCTTTTGGCACATTTCACTCAGCGGCGTCAATAAATAACCACAGCAACCTTCAACGTTCATCTTAAACGAGAGGCTTCTTGTATCCCACAATCCTCGTTGAGTCTGTGTGCCTTCAGCACACCAGTGTGTTTGCAAGTTTTAGCTCGCCTTTGACAAATTGTGTACTTCTTTTACAACCTAAGAAGTACTCTGATCTTTTATTTATAAGTTAAAGGTGGAAAATGAAGCCTACCCTAGTACAAGAAGTCCAATACAATTTTGTAAAGACTTCAAATAAAGATACAACAATGCTTATTATGCAGAATGATATGAACCATTTCTTTATGATAACGGATCTTTTAATAGCATGCTATTAGAATTAAAATATGAGCAAGATCCAACTAATGTTCTTTACATTATCTGAAAGTGTCACAATGTATTGTTTTTTGTGTAAAAAGATACATGTGAAGGAGTAGATCTGCATAGTAGCATAACATGGATATAGTACTTTTTATACTTGAGTAATTGGTCTTTATTTTAAATGTTGTCCTATTTCTAAGTAAGCCATTGATTTCCATTGATTTTTCCAATTTATATAAAATCATCCATTTGGAAGGCGTTTTGGATCATTCACTGCGTTATATTTGATTTGACAGCATTCACAGTGATGAATTACACGACTCAAGCTAGTTTGAAGAGTCTCAAATTGATTTTCATACCATATGGAAATAAATGGAATCCAATGGCTGTCAAGAGCAGTTCCAACCTGAGGGTCAAGACCCAGGAAGGGGTCGCAACACAAGTAGGAGGGGTCACTAGATTGGCTTAGAATTAAAAGCAGAAAAACATATTTCTGCTCTACGAAATATTTCCGACTTCATTCTAATACTTACATCAGTCCAGTGATTTACTGTATATATTTTTTCTAGCCCTCTTTATTAACTTTCTGAAATTAATATTGTTTAAGATGTTCAATTGCAACATTCAGTCAAGGACAGTTGTTGCCTGTCATCTTGTTTTCTTGTCTTTCTCCACTGTCTGGTTAAATCACCAACAAATCCAAAGAAAAAGAGAACAAAAATGCTGCAGTGTGGTTTCTAAAAAATCTAACTATTTTAGATTTGAAGAAAAATGACAACAACAGCACTGGTATGCTCCTTCAATCCAGGATTCATTCAGCAGGAGTGGACTGTGGAAAGCTCACCCTTTCATTAGTAATTAAGTGCTGTTGTCATGCTGTGACGTAATGGGTTTACCCCGGCCATCCATCCTGTGACACTGAGGGCTCCACCCACTGAATCACACACCAGGAAGCTTCAAAAGATCGAAACAGATACGTATACTATATTTAAATATTTCTGCCAACATTGCCAATTAACTCTTGTATGTAGGAGCCTCTATAGCTGCTTTAACGTTTTTATAAACTGTTGTCCTCAGTTGGTTCCACTTAGGGAGCCATTTGTGTCATTTTGATGTTGTTTTAGAGAAAAGAGCTGACTCCTTGTTTTGCTGCATGCTTTACTCTGAGCAGACACATGTTGTAGCAGTTGTTCCCTCCGATATATCCGGGCCCTCTGACTGTACAGGTCTCTCATGGCTCCCTCCCCAGGATTTTGAAAACATCTGTCACCACGGCTGCCATTTTCCTGTGTGGTCAGAGCATCAGCTGAAGGTGCTGCCTGCTAGCCTCCTGACATGGTACACATGGGTACCTCCAACAACAGTGCTCATTAACAGGCAAATGGAGCAGGAGCCCCAGCAAATTGAGCAGCGTTTCGCCAGGATCGGCCATGCCAGATTGTTCAGATAGCCAAAGTGACATCACCAAGTGCCAGCCCCCTTTGCCCCCACCCTCCTCCGAAAAAATTAACATCCCTAATCATCTGCCAGGCTAAACATTATTCTTCATGATTCAGATCAGCCATGCTTGCCCTCCACTCACAGAGTATCTCTCCTCTCTCTGGGCCAAAAGCAGCCAGCCTTGGACTGATTGCTCAGCCTTTTGTGCCCTTCGTTTGTGAGAATGGCAAATCGATTCAAAAATCATCAGCCATGAGCCGCTCTCATGCAGAGCAGGGCGCGTGAGTGTTGGAGATATGAAATGGAAAACAGAAAGTGGGCCCCCCATTTTTTGGAAACATTGCCATATAATATACATGATATTATATATATATATATATATAAACTCACAAATTAGTTATTTCTTTGTCAAATAAAATGTAACAATTGAATCTGTGATGACGTCTTTAACATTACAGTTAATGAAAGTGGTCGACCTACCAAAACCACCACAATGTGAAATATAAGAATAATATTCTAATGCAGGGCCTAAATGCTTTTTTCAATTTAATTCAAATTATGATCAAACCAAAAAAAGAAATAATAGATTTCAATAATTGGAAAACCTTTTGAATGACTGTATGTGAACTGAACTTAAAAGTATCTGTCTGATATAAAAGGAAATGAGAAACAATAGTAGCCCTTTAATAGCTATTTAATTAATTTCACTAATACAGAATAATAATGTTACATTTCTTAATGATCTACTGTTCACCAGTATTTTTCTAATATTCCCCATTAATATAGCTATATAATATTAAGATAATTGAGAAATACAATGTGTTTCATAATATAACTTGGCAACATTGAGATCTGTGGGGGGTCTGCTTTCCTCTGGTAATAGCCTTTATCATTTGAGCTAAAAATGAAAAAAGGTGCATCTCCTTTGTGAGGACTGACGTTCAGTTTCCTATCATATTGAGAGAAAAACCCTAGAATTTGACAAATATATAGCAACTAAAGAAAGAAAGGGCAGAGGAACAGAAAGGAAGCTTGGCATATCTAATTAATTACCCCATATTACAATGTTTGTTTACAGAAATGAAGTGCTACAAGAGGTCTGATGTTAATTAATTTAAAGTGTACTTCCCCCTCACTCCCCACAATGTGTTGATGACTGCTGTTCAGGTACTTTCATGGCAGGTAAACCTATGTCTCATTGGATTTCCATCAATGGCTCTGAGGTGTGTATGGAACAAAAGCTTGCCACACAGATTAGGGAGAGTGTTAACATGAGTGCTGATTAATAACGCCAATTAGAGTTCAAGGCAAGGCGAAGAGAAGAGCGCGAGGATGACAGGGGCGAGGAAGATTATCTGAAGTGTGACTGGAAAAACGCAGCATGCATAAACCAGCTCCATCACATCTCTAGTGTCCAAAGGTTGAAAGAAGACAAATGTAAGACATGTTAACTGCTCCGACAAACATAGTCATTCTGTCCTGCAGCTGTATTTTTAGATTCTGCAGCGTACTGTAAAGAAGTGCTTATCCATGTGTCCTGTTGACTTTTTTTGTTGCCACTTTATCAGTGTGTCTGGGAGTGAGGCGCAGGGCTGCACACACAGTGTAAGCAGAGTCTCAGGAGGTCCCTCTCTGGACAATGATGTATTTAAGCCCCTCCAGAGGTCAGATGGACTCTGTCCAGAACATCACCTGCAATCAATAGTGTTGGTAAACCAGGCACAACTGAGCAGACAAGGAGGGTCCTCTTCTAAACACACTGAGAGGGAGCCGCATGGGCCATTGCACCGCTAAAACTGTGAGAAGAATGGCCTGACGTGCTGCTACTTAAGCACCGGAGACTGGGGCAGGACTTGTTCTAGTGGGGCTGCTCTGGCACTGTCGCAATGCTGTACCATTTCACCCAGATCTGGGCTGCAGGAAATGTGCTCTCTCAGTAAAAATAGATAAAAAGCACTTTAAAATGATATGATTCAATAATTTTCCTTTTATAAATGTCACTTGAAGGTTACGGTCCATGTCTTTTATTCATTCATATCCAAGGATTTTTTAAATGCATCAGACTCTGTATTCAGAATGATAAAAAAAAGTACTTTGTCTATTCCTCACAACATGTTGCGTAAAGTTCCTTTAGTTTCTGACATCTTTTAGTCTCATTCTTTTATAATATGTTTTGTTCTAGGCTCTTTTGCATACTGTCTTGAAGTTTCCTTTGAACTGTTTATTCATTCATTTCCAAAATATGATTTTCTTTTGCAGGCAGATTTGGACAAAACAACTGTATAAGCACACAGGAGGAAATATATCACATGTTCCTACGTGACTGGAGAGTGTACAGTATGGTGGAATTAATATCACTTCTTTGCGAACATTTCCAAGGTATTTAAACTATTCTTTAGAATTAAACTCAAGTCAGCCATTATTTCCACTGGTGAATGGGTGATAATCATTCAAGCTTGGGGTTTATTGCAAATTTTGTTTAGCACGTTAATTATAGTACTTTTAACCCTTATTTTCTTTTGTGGTAATTGTATACATCCAGATGCTCCACTGTAGACTTCATAAGATATCAGAATCACAAATCCTTTATTTATTCTCGAAACGGGGAAATGTACATGTTTTACCAGCAGA
This sequence comes from Notothenia rossii, assembly GCF_949606895.1. Lineage (NCBI taxonomy): Eukaryota > Metazoa > Chordata > Actinopteri > Perciformes > Nototheniidae > Notothenia > Notothenia rossii. The sequence goes on from NC_136910.1 coordinate 13,691,422, forward strand.
TAGTGCTTAAAGTGAAGAAAATAGACTTACATATTAAAAAAATTAAAAGTATGCACACGTTATTAATAACACAATTAGCAACAAAAAAATGAAATAGCAGATACACTATGGTAAAAAAGGAGCAGTATATTTGTTTTTAAGAAAAAAAAGTGACCATGTTGAATTAAAGAGGTAGCTGGCACTGTACATTATGCCAATTGTAAATAAACAGAGGTGAAATTGCAGGAGGGTATATTGCACTATATAATGTTGAATCTCTTTATGGTAAAGAATACTGTAGATGATGTTGCCGAACCATCAGTTTATGGAATATAGTCCCTGCTGCATAATTATCATATAGTCCCTGCTGCATAATTATCTGTCTAAAATGCCATATAGTCAATATACTTGTTACATTGTCCATTTTAATTCCTATTTCTTCTTTGTTCAACTCCAATAAGACTCACATAGGTCACAAAGATGGTGTCTTCGGCAGTATTTTTTTTCCACATCTATTCTTTCTTCACTTCCTTTTTTGTGATCTATGCAATGAGGGTTCGGTCGAGTAACACATGTGACTTTCAAATGCTCAGACCTTTATCCTGAACAAGCTTATCTAAAGTGGGCCTTTTTCTCTCACGTGTGTGTGTGAACTTGAGCCCCCAAAAAACAATGAATGCAGAGGCACCGAGTGTCAACTGCAAGTGGGTTTTGAAGAATTGGCATAGTCATTTAGGCAGCACCTCACATCCTTCACAAACAAATGAAGCCCCCAGTGCTTCAAAGTGAGATTGATCTCCTTTTGAGACTCGGCACAGAACACTGGGATTCTGAATATTGAGAAAAGGTGGCTCTCTCCATGGAAACCCAGTGTAAGCCCGCCCTTCCCCCCCATCCCATCCTCCACTGGAGTGATGTAGAAAAAGGGACCCGGCGGAGTTTTCAACTTCATCAATATTCACTCATTCATCGTGAATCCTGGCAGCAAATTCTCGACTGTATTACTGGATGGATGTTCTCCTTTGTCACAGTGAGGAGTGTCTAAAATGGAATTTTAAATTAGAATAGAACAATTCCCAATTTTTATGGACCCCGGTCACAGCCATATATATCACTTAATGATGGAAAACTTTTCAATTTCCCTGTGTAGATTCTTGGCACAATCCAGCCATTAAATAGGTCAGGGATGAATGTGCATACTCTCAATTCTAAAAAACAGATAGGAAATCCTGTGTTATGTTGATAAAACTGCTTATTTGAAAAAGCATAATCAATAAGGAAAAAGGATAACCTCATTGAGTTCACCTGCCTGGTTCGTCTCTTCAGGTTTCAAACTTTAAATAAAAAGTCTTAATGTTGTGAGAAAAGAATCAGCTGTTGATAAAGATGTTTCCAGCAGGTTTTAAAGTCAGTGAACCCAGTAAGTGAACGGATCATAGCTGGTCAGCCTCGCTCCTAATGACCCGTGTCAGCATGGGTCACAACATCTGCAAAAGCCTGTGACAGAGAAGCAGTGAAACTCTTTTCATGGGCGCTGTCAATACGTGTTGAAATTTGGTTATTGCATGATTAGCATGACAAACTGCCTGCAGTGTAATTCGATTAGTGTATATGCATATCAATGTGAGAAAAAGAGAGGCCTTTCTCTATTTTATAGGGTTTTAAACGCATCTAGAATGCTTCACTTTCGGAATATGTAGAAGGAAAACACATTTTTATGGTGGATTATAAAATATGACAAATTAATGACTTCTTCACTAATTGTATTGCTTTTTGTATATAAAAGAAAGCTAACTGTCTCAGCCTATAATAATGTCTTATCATCAAAGAGATGAAATTGAGTTTTTGGTAATTATTCCCTTGGTGTGATTCAAAACCTTCAAATCCTGATTAAATGTTCTTTTAATCACTGGGCTTGAAACCTGAATTAATTACAAATCTGCTACAAAAAGTGTGTTTTGTCATAAAAATGTTAATTACCAGGGGGTGCTGACCTCCCTTTTGGCGCTGTGTATCCCCAGCTGAGGACAGGGCGTTTGTCCACTGTCGCCACTTAATGACGGTAATATTAAACACTCACAGAATGTTGTTGTGCTTTTGTCTTCATTCATATCAAAATGAAGTTCTTGGAGGCCCACATTTATCAATCACGGCAGGGCTCCAGCTGTTCGCGAGTCTTTGGCCTAGCTTCAACAGCCGGGCTTACAAATTGTCTCTGAATAGCGTCGAGCAAGGCCCCTTCAACCCCCTTTTGTCACTGTCTCCTGACAAATGCTCCTCGGCTGCCTCTCCCAGACACATGCCTCCTTCCTACCTTCTGCTCCTTGCTATCAGATGGCCTGCTTTGCATTCTCGCATGGCTCCCTGTGAGCTGCTTTAACTCCACAGCATCAGAGAGGGTTATATCACACTCAAAGTGATGCTCTTTTTCCAGCCTGCTAAACTGTTTCCCTGCCTTTTAACTGGGAGAATTATGCAAAAGCTGCCTTTACATTTGCAATAACCTTATGAATTTACGTTTTCTATTATAAATCAAACAACTACAAAGTTTAAAGTAAGGATTATACAAATACAAATGTTGGTGAACTGGGATTTTTGTTTTGTTTTGAAATGTGTTATCTCATTGCAGATCAAGTGGATCAGGCATTGTTCATTTGATGTTTTTTTAAGTCTTCAAATCAGTTTGTATTCAATAGATGTATGGGACTTTTTTGTGAGAGTTTTTTGTTCTATATTTGAGTCCCCATTAAAGTGTTTGCTGGTGTTCCTGTGCTGGTTCTCACTGAAACATTATTGATTATTCAATAACTGAACGTCTTAATGATGAAGAAAAGAGCAGAACAAACCAAACATCAACAACAACACAAATAAGACAGCTGATTTCACAAAAATGTATTCAGGTTAAAAGGTTTATCTCTGAAAAACAAATACATCAGCTCTGTTCCCAATCAGGTTTATTTCACAGGTTTAAGTTATATTGATGGGATTTGAATGTATCCTATGATAATTATGATATGAATATGTAGCTGAACTATCACATTAGTCAGATTTTAATTGTAGTCAATTTTGTATTACAATAAAAACTGAAAAAACATCCATTGAGCTTTAATCCGCAGTTTGATAAATCCGGTGCATTCTGGCTAATTTGCAATTTAAAAGAACCATATCTTAGTAAATGCAGTGCTTCAAAAAAAAACATTGTAAAAAATGTAGTGAAAAGGCTAGATCACAAGTTACTGGATCACAGTTTGGAGAAAAACCAAAATCTGACAACTCAAATGTCAGCACATAGAGGAAACCCTGCAGTTAATAAGAAAATCCTGTATGTCAAGAGATAAATAGAAGGATGTGAAAGGAACATATAAAGACAAATCAGTCATCGACTACAAAAGCTTTGTTCTGTCTCCGTCCAGCATCATTTAGAGCTGTCAAACACAGACTGCCCTCAGCTGGCCGACAGTCTCTCTGAACCTACATGTTGAATCATCTGTCAGACTCTCACAAAACTCCCGCTGATGGAGACCGACTGAGACTGACAAGCTACAAGTGCTTCCAACTGCAGCTCACGGCACTTTGAAGCTGACAGCAGACAGATTTCAGCTGGAGTGGTTCAGTGTTGAAGGACAGGCCGAGCCACAGTTGATATAAAAGTTTTCTATTTGAGTTAAATTCAGGACACCTCAGTCTTTGAAGTCTTTGATGAACTAAAAATGATCAAATACTGTAGCAACAGCAAGTTGATGGAAAAGATGGAATGTGTTTATTCCCAATTGTTGTTTAAAATATTGTGTGGTAGCTCTGCTTTCATATTATTTATCTGTATAAATAAGGTGTGTTTATACATTCTCAAAAACTCAAACATGAATCCAAATGAGAACAAACATGCCCTTTTATTTTCTCCTTACTTTCTCCTTTCCTATTTTAGTCTCTCATTAATGGTGATTTTGGCCAAGAATGTCCGGATTTGTAGTTTTATTTCAAACAACCTGCAGCAAAATGTTATTTTAAAGTTGTTTTATGATAAATACTGTAAGAGATGCTGTGGTTTAAAAAAAAAGTACTCATAATAATACAACGTGTATTATAATTAGATCCAGTAAGGGTTAAACTAGTTGCGGAAAAGTCCTGTTTAGCATTTAATTTGGTATATCCTAACCTGTGCCATACAGCATATTCCAAGAAAGTGAATGCACTTTTTTGTCTTTAAGGGCTGGTTTGTGCTTCTTACCTTTCAATTTTACAAGGTAGTATCCCTTTGACTTTATATAGAATGATATAACTTTGTTCAGAACCCATTCTCTTTGTATTCCTACAGATCTTGGCCTTGAAATGTGGCTGCACTAAATAACTCAGGGGGGAAAAAATAAGTTTTGAAGATGTCTTTTACAATTCTTCCGTACCCCTAGTTTGTAATCTAAAGTTTTTTTTCTTTTTCTCTCTGTCCACTGTGTTCTTCAGCTGCAGACCTTTAAGATCTGTTTAAAGTTAACGGTAACATAACTAACACATTATCTTTTATCAATCACACCTTCAGACTGGGAAAGGTTGGGGTTGCAAGTGAACCAAAGTTCATGGAGCTATCAGCCGCCAGAATCCATTCTTTCGTGAATTCGCCTGTCAGTACAAAATTGATTGCAGATAAATGCTGCATCATGTCAAAAAAATTGAGGCATTTACCAGCAGATAAAAAATGAAATTGTCATCTGAGAACAAATGAAATGTTCAGTTTGTCTTTTGTATCCATTTCAGATGAAATAATTAAGACAGATGGGCCGATGAATTAGCTGTCCTCCAAGGTCAAACGCTGATTGCCTTATTACTCTATTATTTCACTCTGGTGGAACTATTACCACTGACACTTTTTCATGATATTTTCTACATCTAGAGAGAGAGAGAGAGAGAGAGAGAGAGAGCGAAAGATACAAATTGATTGTTTGGCGGCCAAATCAGTCATAGTCATCTTCGGCGTATGGATTAATGGCTTTGATGGCTGTTGCAGGTTGAAGCAGAGAGACTGGCGGGAGACAAGAGAGATTGGTTTGAACCCCGGGGAGCTGGATGGATGTGAGTTGCATGTAAGGTTGCTTGGTTTTGTTCCGAGGGAGGGGCTGGTGAAAGATATGTGTGGTGGAGTTTGGCGCGTCCTCAGGATGCACTTTTGTTCCTTTGCTATTACAAGTGATTGACTACCATGTTCACGCTTCCCCAAAGTGTGTCAACCAGACTCCCTGCTTCCATACTTAAGATGTCATCTTTAATATCCGGCTTTTTAACTCCATTGAGTTCGCATTTTTACATTTCCTAGGGAACAAAACCTTTTGAAGTTTTCATGAGAGATTTATGGCGGCAAAACAACTGAATCTGATCCTTAAAAGAATAAAGTAAATCCCTTATGCGTCTCAATCTGCTCATGCATTCAATAATAACAGTTTTAATAAAATGATCAGAGGTTCATTTAACAACCCTGCAGCTTAATCTTGTGAATTAAGTGGAATTGAAGGCATTCATTTCAGAAAGTTTAGACCTGGAGTTCAAATTGAGTTATATGTGTGAATGTGGGAAGATTAAGGCTTGTTTAATATTTTATCAGGATTGTAATGTTATTTAGGTCAAGACTTTAAACAAGCCCTGTGCAGTTTCTGCCTCTTCCTGCACTGTATATCATTTGTTATTTAGTTTGTTGGTGTATTTTGCGCAAATAAGCTTTAACTTAAAACTTAAAGTTAACATGAGCACATTCTTTCAAAAGATAATCCACAAAAATGATCTAAAACTCTATATTGTGTCTAAAAAAATACAACATCTTAGACCTACTAAAAGACTGTGATATCTAATGATTTCCTCTTATGTTGAATGTCGAATCTGAGTTTGCAAAGCAATGAGTATTTTGATCTTCCAGATAAATGTAGTCGGATAAAGGAAAATATTTTCTCTAATAACTATACATTGACTTCACTACTTCTTGTGGTAACATATTCAAAACTTTCTCCTTGTGACGAAATTATAGTTTATCTCCACAAATAAACTCAGAATCTGGTGAAATGATTCATCTCCACCTTGTAATTTCAAATATTTGTTGCAAGCTCTTGATTGGGGTCATTGCCTCGATACTGCATCAGGGGAACAAGGAGTCCAGTAATGATTTATTACCAGCCCAGCTGCACATATTATTATGAAATGAGTTTATTAGTTTTAAAGCTAGCAGTAATGTGCTTTTGCTTTAGGGGAGCAGGCATGGGTGACGAGAGCCTGCATTAACCACTTGACGTGAAGGCTCCATTGTACTACATGTATCCCTAATTTGGTTCAGTACCGTGACATCATGCACATTGCAAAACAACTCAGCTGTGCTACATGGTTGTGTGAGTTGCAATAGGGAATGAATCTTGCATTGTTTCCTGTCATGTCGAGTGTTTTCACATAATTCCCTTTCTTTATCTACAGGCATTTAGAGTTTTACAATGTTTGCACAGGTCTATTAAAATAAATAAAAGTTTTTCGATAGAAAAGTGCAGCATGTGGCTCCTCACTTCTTGTTTCATAGTCACAGGAGAATAATAACTAAACAAGAATGTTGTTACTCTGTAATGGGAGGGAGACTAAATGGTTTCTCTCACCATTATCAACCCCATTTCTTTTCTCCCATTTCTTCTGATGATCAATTAGATCTTAATGGATAGCCTGCTGTGCTGTGAGATGATGACCAACATGTTTTTGTATTGAACTAAGGAAATGACGAAAGCCATACACAGCAGCCAGCAGCACAGAACTGAACATCCATTCAAATCTGTCTCTATATGTTTCAGTCATTGATTATATCGTTTTAAATGTTCTTGTTATTGGATTTGTTTGTTATTTCGGGATCATTTATTTCCACTTCTGGTGTTTAAAATGAATGTTAACTTCTTGAGCCTTAATGAAAGTTTTATGTACCATTAAATCCTTTATGGCTCTTAGTGTCGCTGTCTGCTGAGACTTGTCTTGCAAGTCAACCTGACATTTGGACACTATAATAATGAATAACTAATATTTCGAATGGGGTAGACAGGTTTTTGAATATATTCGTGCAGGGCTGCTCTTTGGAGTTGTTTTTGGTATATTTAGGGCTAGTGTTTGGCTAGCAGGCGCGCTATACCTGCTTCCCTAATCCTGTACAGTCTGCACATTTTGAGTTTTTAAACTGGCCTACATAAACTGCTTTTGTACTGTTAGGGGTTTAAGACTTCTGCTACTTTATAATGTTTTACATTTTGGAGGGAACATCTTCCTTGAACATTTTCTACTTGATTTAAAAAGGACAAGCTAGCAAGCTAGGCTAACTAGCTATTTGAGCAATGACACCCTTCATTGTGAGGAGGGGTTCGTTTTGCAATAAAAACCAGCCCCTTCCTTTATCACACGTACACAGCTAATTACTTAAGAAATTTTACACAAAATAATGATTTAAATGTTTTTATTTCTTCCGATAAAATAAATAGTCTGTTGATGTTCGGCCATTCGTAGCAACAGACGGCTCTAAAGAGATTACAGATTGTAGAACCTTGTAATTGATCAATCAGAATTGGGTGTCCAACAAAGCTGTAAAATAAGACGTTGGATATTTTTCAGTATGTAACCTTTAAGAAGGTGTGAATATATTGAGTATAATATATTAAGCATCCTTATTGCACAATTTGCCTCTTTAGAACAAAATGGACTGGACATCCGTCTTCATAATAGAGTACAATAGAATTACATGGTGTTTCAGTCCTATTCTCATTTCAACACAAATGGAAAGTCCCTGTTTCAAATGACAGCACCATTAGTAGGATAAATATTCTGAGTCAAAGCAGCTAATACCACCAATATTCACCTGATAACCCGGCACCCATTAAGAGTCCTGCTCCTCTCATAATGCTAAGTCTTCGCCCACAGCTTCTCACACAAAAGCCTGATCAACATCCAAGGCTGCCGCTTGTCAGCTGAGGAATATATAAAGATAAATGATATTATGTTAAATTCCACTTAATGGCACATTTTTAATTTTCTGAACATGGTCGTTTTCTGGCTAGTGAATCAAGTGTAAGGAGCTAATTATGTGAGGATCTGAGCAAAAATAACTCCTCATTTTCAGGGATAATGGAAGAGAAATGTTGTAGATTAATGGCACTATTTATCTTTTTTAAATTTCTATCTCTCTCTACTGATGG